>NW_027361747.1:10687500-11072500 GCF_039654945.1 Dendrobates tinctorius
TCAGGGGAAAAGCAAAAAGCATAAGAAACCCAAAAGGAAGGAACCAGATTCAGAGCCTAGCGAAAAGGAGAGCGGGTCTTCATCAGACACAGCCCGTCGTCCAGCTCCTTGTCGTCTGAAGAGGAAGGTCGCAGCTACTTCCCTATAGAAGAGACGGATAGCTTAATAAAGGCTATCAGAACCACTATGGGCCTAGTAAACACCAGGCCTAAGAGGACCATCCAGGATGCCATGTTTAGCAGGTTGGAGCAGAAGAAAAGGAGGTCATTTCCCATGAATGATAAAATCCAGGCACTCATACAGAGGGAATGGAAAGGCCAGAGAAGAAGGGCCTCCTAGCACCGAAAAGGAAATACCCTTTTGAGGAGCCAAGCTGTTCGTTTTGGGACAAGGCACCGAAAGTGGACGTAGCCATAGCGAAGGCCTCGAAAAAATTCTCTCTGCTGTTCGAGGACATGGGGATGCTGAAAGACCCTATGGATAAAAAAGCGGATACGTTCCTAAATGGAGCCTGGGAGGCAGCTGGAGGTGGACTAAAACCCGCTACAGCTGCCAATTGCACAGCCAGAGCCCTGATGGTGTAGCTGGACGACCAACTAAGGAACAAAACGCCAAGAGGAGCAATCCTGGACTCCGTCCCGCTAATGAGAGGAGCAGCAGCATTTCTAGCGGACGCATCCGCGGATTCAATCAGATTGACAGCCAGAGCAGCCTCATTCTCAAACGAAGCGCGAAGGGCGCTATGGTTCAAGTTCTGGACGGGAGACCTGCAAACAAAAACAAAGTTGTGCTCCATCCCCTGTGAAGGGGAATTCCTTTTCGGGCCTACACTGGACGATATACTCGAGAAAGCGGGGGATAAAAAGAAATCTTTGCCTAACCCATCCAATTTCCCCTTCAAACGCTTTCGGAGCAGGAAATTTATCCAGAGGAAGCCGCCTAAAAACTCCCAGGACAAGTGGGAAGATAGAAGAGGCAAAAGGAAGGGGTTCATGTTCGGAAAACCGGCTGACAAGAAGCAACCCCAATGAAGGTGTCTCCTAGGTAGGGGGAAGATTGAGCCTCTTCTTCCCGGCCTGGGAAAAGATATCAGACAGTTCTTGGATCCTAAGCATTACAAGTTAAAATTCCACACCTTACCCAAACCCTCTTTCTTAGTGACCCCACAGAGGCAGTCGATAGAAGAGCAAGTTGCAGTACAACAGGAGATTCAGACCCTGGTGGACAAAGCAGTGTTACAGGAAGTTCCCCTCCAAGAAAAAGGAGAAGGCTTCTATTCCCCTATCTTCTTGCGGAAGAAACCAGATGGGACATTCAGGACGATAGTAAACCTGAAAAGGTTAAACAAATGCTTAGTGATTCCTCCATTCAAGATGGAGACAATAAAATCCACGGTAAAGATATTGTTTCTAGCTTGTTACATGGCAGTACTCGACTTAAAAGACGCATACGGTCACGTCCCTATACACAGGGACTACCGCCGGATTCTCAGAATGGCAGTCACAATAGGGGGAGAAATAAAGCATTACCAATTCAAAGCCCTCCCATTTGGGCTGACCATCGCCCCAAGAGTATTCACGACTTCCTAGTAATAGGCAACTCCCCGAGCCATTGCAGAAACCAGTTGAACCAGACTATGGAATCTTTGTCCAACTTAGGTTGGCTGCTGAACCTACCGAAATCTCGGCTAATTCCGAGCCAGGTGCAAGAATATTTGGGCATAACCATGGATTCCATCAGGCAGGAGTGCCGCCTCCCTGAAGGGAAACGGCTACACATAGAGCAGCTAGCAACAGGAGCAATAACACAGACACTAATGACACTCAGGAAGGCCTTGCTCGGCTCAATGACAGCATGCCTACCAGCGGTCCAGAGGGCCCAAGCTCATACAAGAGATCTCCAGTGGGAGATACTAGAGGCAGAAATTTCTCTTCACGGAAATTTAGAAGGGCAGTTAAACATCTCACCCGTAACAGCTCGCTCTCTACAGTGGTGGATGGAACCATCCCACCTAGCCAGTAGGGTTCCTTGGGTGATACCGGTCTCGCAGATCCTTACTACAGACGCAAGCCCCAAGGGGTGGGGGGCTCACTGGGACAACCAAGTAGCACAAGGAGTCTGGACAGAGGACGAAAAGGCAGCCTCCTCAAATATGACGGAGCTATTAGCGGTGAAGCGCGCCCTCCTATATTTTCTAAACTCCCTCAGGGCCCACCACGTAAGAGTGTTCTCTGACAACAGCACGGTAGTTGCTTACTTAAATCATCAGGGGGGAACGAGATCCCGTACCCTTATGGACGTGACAAAGTCAATTTTCCACTTGGCAGAAGGGAACCTAGGCTCACTAACGGCATTACACATAAAAGGGTCAGATAGTGTGATGGCGGATTTTTTAAGCCGTACACAGCTGAGACAGGGCGAATGGGAGCTGAACCAGAAAGTTTTCATTCAGATCACGCAGCTATGGGGAAAACCCAACATAGACCTATTCGCCAACAAAACGAATCGGAAAGTGAAAACATTCTGCTCTATAGACTCATCCGGGGACCCATTAGCCCTGGACTCCCTTATGATCCCCTGGCACTTTCCCCTTGCATATGCGTTCCCACCAATAGTCTTGATTCCTTCAGTTCTGAGGAAGATTCGGGAGGACAAAGCGAGGGTAATACTAATAGCCCTCTTCTGGCCGAGAAGGACGTGGTTCTCGTGGCTGAGGAGAATGTCCATCTCCGATCCTTGGGTCCTCCCGGATATCCCGAACTTACTTTCCCAGGGCCCAGTACTGCACCCTCAGGCGGAGAATCTACACTTGACGGCCTGGAATTTGAAAGGGCTCTATTAATCAACAGAGGCTTCTCCCAAAATTTAGTATCCACGCTACTGCAAAGCAGGAAGCCGATAACCACTAAACAGTATGGGAGGGTCTGGGGAAAGTTCCTTTCAGTATCAAAGGCTAGTCCAAAGGGGAAGGTACCCATATCAAACATCCTAGAGGTCCTACAAAGGGGTTTAGAGAAAGGCCTAGCTACCAGCACACTAAAGGTTCAAGTGGCAGCCCTGGGGGCCCTATACAACTGTGACTTGGCGGGGAATCGTTGCGTGTCCAGGTTCATTAAGGCAGCCGGTAGATCCAGGCCCGTGGCTTCCCTAAACACCCCTCCCTGGGATCTAAACTTATACTCTCAGCCCTGACCAAGCCTCCCTTTGAGCCTTTGCAGAAAGCACCGCTGAAATTAATCTCTCAAGACCTCCCTCCTGGTAGCCCTCACATCAGCCCGTAGAAATAGCGACATCCAGGCCTTCTCAGCCTTTCCGCCATTCACACAGGTTCTGGACGAGAGGGTGATACTTAGAACAGACCCAGCCTATCTGCCGAAGGTAGCGTCCCGATTCCACAGAACCCAGGAAATCTCTCTCCCTTCATTTTGCCCCATCCCAAAAACAAGGGAGAAGAGACCTTGCACACATTAGATGTCAGGAGATGCCTAGTGGAATACTTAGCGGCAACCAGGGAGTGTAGGAAGGATAGGGCTTTTTGTCTGCTTCCAGGGGCCAAAGAAAGGGCGAAAGGCTTCAAAGAGCACGCTGGCGAGGTGGATAAGGGACGCCATCACCTTGTCATACTCGTCAGAAGGCGCGGACATCCCAGGCAGAATAACAGCCCATTCCACAAGAGCGGTGTCAACTTCCTGGGCAGAGAGAGCAGGCGTCTCCATTGAGCAGATATGTAGAGCCACTACTTGGTCCTCTCCTTCAACTTTCTTTAACCACTATCGGCTGGACCTAGCCACCTCCTCAGATCTAACCTTTGGTAGAAGGGTGCTGGAGGCAGTGGTCCCCCCTAATATAGTCTCTGCAATTCTCTCCGTGGTGCCGTCATGGGGGAAGGAGAAAATCGTAGTTACTTACCGTTAACGGTATTTCTCCGTTCCCATGACGGCACCCGTATATTCCCTCCCTACACGCGTGGGGTGCGCACTTATTGTAAATATAGTCAAAAAGTCACGTGGTGTCTCCTCTACGCAGTTTAATAATTAGAGAAATTCCTTTTTCTTAAAGTGTTGTGTTAGTATTAGGCTGAAGTTCCGTTAATGCTCTGTAAAACAACTGATGCGGGAGAGAGGTGCCGCCTTTTAATTGGTAGGTTTCCTGTCCCCGTGGGCCGGATCCCATCTCTCAGTGGTGCCGTTATGGGATCGGAGAAATACCGTTATCGGTAAGTAACTACGATTTTTACTGATATTTTTTTGTTGGCCAGGGACCGTATGATTACAGGAGTTAGGATGTAATTCTTTCCACTTATGGTGAGACGTTTTGATTTGTGTGTAGCTTTTTTTGTGTATTTTAACAATTTGTTGTTTCTTGGAGCTTTGCTTTACGAATCTTTTATTTTTCATGGTATCCACCAGTGTGTGCTCTTCTATTATTTGTAAGGCTCTGTCTTTTATTTTAGTACTTGTTTGCTATGTCAGCATGTAACACGTAGAGAGAACATGTGGATTGCTACATATAGAAAAACGGGCACGCTTTCAGGGGAAGTGGCAGTCCGAAGTCATGTCTGCCCGTGACTGGTTCAGCAGTTTCCGGCAGGTCTTATTGATGAGGGAAGGGCAAGGATGAACAATTGTTTAGACCTGACTTTATATATAAAGCGACTGCCTGATGTCGATTTGTGTAACTTATGTACATCTATCATTTTAGCGGTCCCCTTCTCGGTCATAAGCATGCTAGCCACACAGACCCTCATCCACAGAGGTAAGTGCTCCCTTCTTTATGGCTGATTATTCGGCTGTATTTGTATGTTTTCTTATTGACCCAATAACTTGTCTATGCAAACACGTATATTAAGATTTAGCAGTCTTGTCACTATTTTTGCCACTACTAACATGAAATTGTGGGAAAAAATCTTCAATTTTGCTGTGGCTTATCAAACAGTCGTGCTTGTTGTGGCAGTGACATGACTGCCCTGAAAATACCTTACAATCATGTGAAATTGTATACTAGTTAATGTTTTCTTGCAAATAATTTTTTTGTAAATTGTAGTAATAATAGATCACAAAGTTCCATGTCTGGATTGTGACAGGTACTGAACTTTAGTTTGTGTGTGCACAATAAAGCAATAAACCAATGCAAACAATGAGTTAATAAAGGGTGTACTGGGAGTGTTTCTCCATATGACTGTGAATGCTGGGAATCCAAGTATAACGAATACTGGGGCGAGTTCCCTGTTTGGAGTCCATAGGATACACGGGATTACGGCATACAGCTACACAAACGTTGAATGAAGTTGCGTTTTGATTGCAGTGATTGCCTCAAAAGGTTGTGCAACAAAATATTGTTAAGGGTACCATCATTTCTGTCCAGGCCTATTTCATGAGTTTTATTTTATTTTTTAAAATTCTGTGGAAGCATAGTTGAAAAGCAAAGTCTGACTTTCATTTTCATAGATTTTTTTATTGCGTTTGTCAGATACAAGTTATTTCTCTGACCATTGTGGGTTTTTCTGTCATTAAACGAGGAGTACCAACAATTTTGACCGTGTGTGTTTATGTATTATAAAATGTTGATTGTTAGTGATGCTACATCAGCGATATATACGTTGCATGTTACAGTTTTTTCTTTATTTCAATAACTACAGGGATTCTCACAACATCAACCAGATTCGGTCCGTTCCCAAAAGTAGCTTGTAAGTGCACTTTATTTTCGCTTGTGTCCTCTGTTCAGCAGAGCTTTTGATAGTTTTGCTGTTTTCATTGCTGACATTTGCAGAGAAATGCTACTGCCGACTAAGTGTATTGTGTCTATTTGTATATTCAATTTTATTTTTTATTTTTTTTCTGCAAGTTGCTGGTTTCCTTGGATACATCGCTGGAAAAGTTTCTTACATTAAACAATGCAGAGAGAAATTTCTGAAATTAGAAAATTCTCCAATGGCTGAAATTATTCGACAAGGACCAAGGGCTCAAACAATGTAAGATATTCTCTTGCTTATCATTTTACCATCTAAAACAAAGTTCTATCAATATTAAATTTAAAAAAAAATGGTAAAGGTAATGTTTACTACTGAATCGTCCATCATTAGTCAGTTTATTTGAACCCTTTGTAGCTCCCATGTAATGGGGGCTGTATAAGGCTATGTACCCACGTTGCAGAAATGCTGCGGAAATTTTCGCAACATTTCCGCACTCTTGCCGCAGGTAAAACGCATGTGAATTTGCATTTGTTTTCCCGCGGAAAACAAGCGTTTTGAAAGCGTTTTTCGCTTGCGCATTTCAAGCAATTAGCATCGCTTGGAATGTGATAGGTAGGGTGTTAAAATAATTTAAAAAAAAAATATATATATATATTGTTGTTCTCACCTTCCGACGGCCCCCGATCTGCTCTGCGGCGCTCCCGGCATCTTCCGGTCCCAGTAATGCTTTGCGCGAAGGATGTGAGATGACGTCACGCTCACGAGAGCGCGATGTCATTGAGGTTATTCTCGCAAAGCATTACTGGGACCGGAAGATGCCGGGAGCGCGGTGAGAGGGCAGGAAGGATTTCGGGGGACGCCGGAGGGCTAGTATAGCCCTATTTTTTTTTTTTTATTCTATTTTTTACAGGTTTATGGTACCGAGGGCCTGAAGGACAGTCTCCTCTCCTCCAGGGCCTGGGTACCATCTGCACATGATCCGCTTACTTTTGCGCATGGTGGGCATAGCATGCTGCGGATTTTACCGCAATACGATACCGCAGCGGTAAAATCCGCAGCATTGGCACAGCAATGCGGAATCCCATAGGATTGTATGGGATGCGTTTTCTTAGCATTTTTGCAGCGTTTTCGCAGTGGAAAATCGCCGTGAAAACTCAAAAAAAAAAAAAAAAAAAAAAGCAACGTGTGAACGCAGCCTGAGGCTGGGTCCACACGGCGGTAATATGGCAGCATTTTGGCATGTGTAGTGAACATAAAACTCAAGCTGCCCTTGATTCTAGGAAGCCATGCTTAGTTCTTTTGCCCCTCATAAATCTATGTAGAGTCCACATCTTGTGGACCCCATACAGTGGCTTAAGTAGCTATGTCCATCTCCTAAGTTTTTGGCAAGTCCGTTGGATGTGTCAAAAGTGAATAGCAGATAGTAGCCCTACCACTGGGATCTACATGTATCTGAAGAATCCGGTCTCGCTGCAGACTGCTGTGAATGGAGAGGTGCTTGGAATTACCATACTGATGAAGGGGTGTTCTGATCACCTCTCCACTGACCGCACTGAATATTTGGGCCTCGTTCTCAAGATAGATACGGGCCCCAGACAGGGACTCACAACTACTATGGATTTATGGCACATTCAGGGGATATCCTGTATATGTATAATGTAAAGTAAAATTCCTTTGTTTGGCCATACTGTGACCATCTGAAACTAAGCTAGATTGTTTTTGAGTCAAATCGATTCTCACCTCCTGACATATTTGCAAGTAGACTATTCAACTTTCTTTTTTTTTTTTTTTTTTTTTTTAAAGGTAAATTTTGCACTTCTCTTTACCACATTGGGAGATGTTACCAGTAGTGATGAGCGAACATGCTCGGATAAGGCGTCATGCTCGGGTGCTAACCAAGTGACTTCAGCGTGCTCGAATAATATATTCGAGTCCCCACGGCTGCATGTCTGGCAGCTGCTCGACTGCTGCAACATATGTGAAGATTGCCTAACAAAGAAAATATTTTTCCAGCACGCCAGTCACTCGTTTAGCACCTGAGCTTGCTCTGATAACACCAAATCCCAGCACGTTCACTCACCACTTGTTGCCAGTAACGTTGTGTGTTCAGCATGTGCGAGTGCCCACTGTTGTGCATCCGTCCTACTCATTCTCCCGATGAATAAGAGCGGTACCAGAATAGCCCTTTTAAGTTCTGGTTTGTTTATAGAACTGAAAATAATTTGGTCACTTTCTCACCATTTTGGGATCTTTTCACATTTCTTTTAGTGTTTTGTAAATAACTTTTCAGATTTCCCCCGCGTACAGACCATCCTTCTGAATTTTCCCACGCTGACGTCACAGCCCCGCCTCAGACTTTTGCCCCAGTAGCAGCTGAGCCGCCATCCAGTGTGTACTCTAGCAAGTATGAGTCCAATGTTGCTGAAGTGCCGTTCAGTGCATCCATGAGTGAGTCTTCACCCACTGGAATTGGAGATAACATTTTAGCAGGTAAGTGCTGATTGCTGTTATAGAACTATAGCCGCTTGGTTAGGCTCTTACTGTCAGTTGAGCAGATTGTGAAGACGGCACCAGAGCTCGTGCTTTACTGCAGCTCTATTCCATCCTCTTCTCGGTGTGGACATGTAAAGAATGGGAAATAGGATATCATGACCCCAGACTATTTATATACGTATGTGGCTCCTTCAAAGACAAGTCCATCGATACCTTTACATGAACAATCCGTTTTTTTCCTTTACTGAGAAATCGGCGTTTGAATTGATGATACTGAAGCGCTATTGTTAACCTGAAGCCTGTGTCACTTCAGCTCTAATCCGCTCTATGCGCCACCTTCTGCTTGACTGGCGCCTTTGCCTGAAGTAACGCAGCATAAAAGCTTTCAGTTAAGCCAGAGGAGGCCACGTAGGGCAAGGGATAGAGCTGGAGTGACAGAGGCTTTAGATTTACAAATAACTTTTCAGCCTCATTAGCATATGAGTTCAAACACCGATTTCTTAACAGTGGAGCTGACTGGCCATGTAAAGGTATTGCTGAACTTGTCTTTAAAAAAGCTAAAGTTAAGGGCGAAATCATGCTGACAGCTTTCCTTTAACGTTAAAGCTAGTTTTGTTATAGTGGTCGTATTGAACACTACACTATACTTGTTTCAGTCCTTTAAGGGAGTGAACTTCACTGCTCAAGGTTCAGTGACCTCCAATAACCTTTTATTTAAGACACACAAAAACTTTTAAGTGTTTGCAGGTTTTTTTTTTTAAATTTGCATTTGAAAATGTGTAATATTGTGTTTTATTATCCAGAGCCGGATCCAATTCTAGTAGAGCCCGGTAAACAGAAACCAATCACTTATGATGAGCTGAGGGACCAGAACAGAGAGCACTACCACAAGGCTGGCCTGACACCCCCTAGAGTGCCTGTACAGGAGAAGCAGCCGTGGAAAGAAGGTATCAAAATATAAATTTTATTTTTGTATTTAAAACACAAGGCTGTGGATATGGTTTGTTTGTTCTACTGGAAATCAAGCTTGTACAGAGGAGATTTAAATTTCCCTTTAACTGCTTACATGAAAAAATAACCCCAGTTACAATGTCATAAAGTCCAGAAAATACAGGGGGTATGGAAAGTTTTCAGACTTCTTTGTTTCATTGCAGTCATTTGGTAAATTCAAAGAAGTTCAAATTTTTTCTCATTAATGTACACTCTGCACCCCATCTTGACTGAACAAAAAACAGAAAAGTAGAAATTTTTGCAAATTTATTAGAAAAGAAAAACTGAAATATTACATGGTCATAAGTATTCAGACCCTTTGCTCAGACACTCATATTTAGGTCACATGCTGTCCACTTCCTTGTGATCCTCCTTGAGATGGTTCTACTCCTTCATTGGAGTCCAGCTGTGTTCAATTAAACTGATAGGGCTTGATCTGTTAAGGCACACACCTGTCTATATAAGACCTCACAGCTCACAGTGCATGTCAGACCAAATGAGAATCATGAGGTCAAAGGAACTGGCCAAGGAGCTCAGAGACAGAATTGTGGCAAGGCACAGATCTGGCCAAGGTTTCAAAAGAATTTCTGCAGTACTCAAGGTTCCTAAGAGCATAGTGGCCTCCATAATCCTTAAATAGAAGAAGTTTGGGACCACCAGAAATCTTCCTGGACCTGGCCGTCCAGCCAAACTGAGCAATCATGGGAGAAGAGCCCTGGTGAGAGAGGTAAAGAAGAACCCCAAGATCACTGTGGCTCCACAGATATGCAGTAGGGAGATGGGAGAAAGTTTCACAAAGTCAAATATCACTGCAGCCCTCCACCAGTCGGGCCTTTATGGCAGAGTGGCCCGACGGAAGCCTCTCCTCAGTGCCAGACATATGAAAGCCCGCATAGAGTTTGCTGAAAAACACATGAAGGACTCCCAGACTATGAGAAATAAGATTCTCTGGTCTGATGAGATGAAGATAGAACTTTTTGGTGATTCTAAGCGGTATGTGTGGAGAAAACCAGGCACTGCTATGGGGGTGTTTTTCAGCTGCAGGGACAGGATGACTGGTTGCAATTGAAGGAAACATGAATGTGGCCAAGTACAGAGATATCCTGGATGAAAACCTGTTCCAGAGTGCTCTGGACCTCAGACTTGGCCGAAGGTTCACCTTCCAACAAGACAATGACCCTAAGCACACAGCTAAAATAACAAAGCAGTGGCTTCAGAACAACTGTGACGATTCTTGACTGGACCAGCCAGAGCCCTGACCTAAACCCAATTGAGCATCTCTGGAGAGACCTGAAAATGGCTGTCCACCAATGTTCACCATCCAACCTGATGGAACTGGAGAGGATCTGTAAGGAAGAATGGCAGAAGATCCCCAAATCCAGGTGTGAAAAACTTGTTGCATCATTCCCAAGAAGACTCATGGCTGTACTAGCTCAAAACCATCTCAAGGAGGATCACAAGGAAATGGACAGCATGTGACTTAAATATGATGTCTGAGCAAAGGGGCTGAATATTTCAGTTTTTTTCTTTTAAAAAATTTGCTAAAATTTCTATTTTCTGTTTTGTTTTTTTTTGTTTTTTTTTTTCAGTCAAGATTGGGTGCAGAGTGTACATTAATGAGAAAAAATGAACTTTTTTTGAATTTACCAAATGGCTGCAATGAAACAAAGTGAAAAAATTAAAGCGTTCTGAATACTTTCCATACCCACTGTATCTCACTATGAGAAATCAAGAGTCTACCTTAGGGCTCATGTCTGAGCATGGATCGCTAATGCATGGACTGGCAGCGACACTCCTGACCCAAGTGGGTAGCCTATTTGAAAGACAAGAAGCTGTCTGGCTGAGGGTCTCCTTACCCAAGCGAATCTGTGCATTAGCAGGCCAATCTCGGCTGATGTACACAGACGTCTGAATGAGCCTTTAGACTTTCATCTGATTGTCTAGTAAATCCTGTCAGTGTTTTTCTGCCCTCCCCAATCATTGTAGGTGGGAATGTATCCTCAGGCCGGATTCTCAATATCCTACCTTATCTGCAGGTCTATTGACCTAAACTCATCCTCCTCATATATTCCTATGAGGCTGCAGAGTTTGGGCCATTTACGGAGATCCGTGGAAAAGCTGGGTCTGTAAATGTCACTCGAGAAAATGACCTGACAGTGTAGTCGATTGGGCGGATGAGATTGAGAATTTGAGCACAGTGAGCGACTTTAGAACTGGTGCAAAGAACAAGTGGTGTAGATGCCCACGACAACCAGTCAGGTCTCCAGCTTTGTTTCATGCCTCTGGAAATTTCGGGAGTGAGAGTTAATGCTCTCATTGTTCACATCCAATGTTCTGTAGATTAATCTTGGCTCTAAGACATTCGTCAGCAGCAGAATTCGCTGGGAGCAATGCTAATCGGCTGCACATTAAATACTCGTATGGGTTTCAATGGCGACCATGTAACATTACAGTCTACACTAGCTCATGCCATAAGCCGTACAGTTTAAGAGGGGTCTCTAACTAGTGCAATTAGCTTGTATTTAAAGGTCTATCAACTTACTCTGCACCCTCTTGTTACCTGTCCTATCTGAAGACTGCCATATCTGTCAAAGGGGTTCTCCCATTTTAGAAAACAATGGTTGTGTGTAGATATGAGCGGCTTGTGATTTGGCAGGAGCATGCTGTAAATAACCTGGAATCTGACACCTGTGGTTTTGCATTTCTGATATTTTTTTTTTTAAAAAGTAAATTTGCAAAACACATTTTTCTCAGAACACGTTGGTGGGTATTTGTCTCCTTGATCCAAAAAAAAAAATTGTTTTCTGTGTTTTAGTGAAGAAGAACAAATATGGCGACGTGTGGGAAGAATGAATCCTCTGCAACACACCAAATATTGTCATCTGTAGTAACTATTCCTTATGTTGGCACTCAATAAATGAAAGCAAAATGCATAACAGAACTCAGATTTATAGTGTGTATTATATTATTTGTGCATTATGTTGCTGAAACTATAAAATTGCTATTTCTGTTGGATAGAATGGCTTTATTTTAGCACATTAAAATTTAATTTTTTTTGTAAATGTTTCCTCTTGACTGTTTATAACAACTGGATCAGTGAATGTACACAGCGGTCCAATCTGTGGTAAATTGGTGCACCCTGCTTGACACATTAGATACTTTCTTCCTGCTGAGAAAGTGTCAGGTTTGCTGTAGGCAGATTTAATACATATTGCTAAGCAAAAATTGCAGTCTGACGTTTTGCTAATTGCACACTTAAGAATTGACCGCAACAGAATACCACATCCTAGTTATTATGCAAATTAGATTTAAGTGTCATAATATAATAATTTTTTTTTTTTTTTAAATAAACTCATGGATAGTATTGTTTTAGGACATCTACATGGGGTTGTGGTTGCGGTACATCTCTAGCTGTGGTAATTCACACAATGATTGCCTTTTATTACTCACTTGCTCATTGTTATAGTTTCTCATGCAGGTATATGGACTGCAAGCTATATATTTAAAAGCACTTTTCAATTTTACTAGCAGTTTGTTCTCAAGACCTACATATACCTTTATAAACACCAATTCCATATAATACAGGTGCTTCTCACAATATTAGAATATCATCAAAACATTAATTATTTCAGTTCTTCAATACAAAAAGTGAAACTTGTATATTATATAGAGTCATTACAAGCAGAGTGATCTATTTCAAGTGTTTATTTCTGTTAATGTTGATTATGGCTTACAGCCAATAATAGCCCAAAAGTCATTCTCTCAGTAAATTAGCTTGAAAAGTGATTTTAAAATCCGAAATGCTGGCCTACTGAAATGTATGATCAGTAAATGCACTCAATACTTGGTCGGGGCTCCTTTTGCATCAATTACTGCATCAATGCGGTGTGGCATGGAGGCGATCAACCTGTGGCACTGCTGAGGTGTTATGGAAGCCCAGGTTGCTTTGCTAGCAGCCTTCAGCTTGTCTGCATTGTTGGATCTGGTGTCTCTCATCTTCCTCTTGACAATACATCATAGATTCTCTATGGGGTTAAGGTCAGGCGAGATTTCTGGCCAATCAAGCACAATGATACTGTTGTTTTTAAACCAGGTATTGGTACTTTTGGCAGTGTGGACAGGTGCCAAGTCTTGTTGGAGAATTAAATTTCCATCTCCAAAAAGCTTGTCAGCAGAGAGAAGCATGAAGTGCTCTAAAATTTCCTGGTAGATGGCTGGGCTGACACTGGTGTTCATAAAACACAGTGGACCTACACCAGCAGATGACATGGCTCCCCAAACCATCACTGACTGTGGAAACTTCACACTAGACCTCAAGAAGCTTGGATTGTCTGTCTCTCCACTCTTCCTCCAGACTCTGGGACCTTAGGCAACAGTCCAGTTCTTTTTCTCCTTGGCCCAGGTAAGGCTACTTTCAGACTTGCATTAGGAGGCGCAGCGCAGGCCCGCCGCTCTGCTCCGCCCCCAGCCGCGCCTCCTCCAGTCAGCTCCTCCTATGGATGCATGACGCTGCATGCGATCAGCATACCTTATATTTAGCATTGGGTACGCTGGCCCTGTGCGGTTATGATTTTGCCGGCGCGTGTGCCCTTTTGGCGCTGCGCCGAGCGCACAAAAACACAACTGCGTTTGGTGCATGTCAGCGCACGCGCCGGCAAAATCATACCAGTGCACGGCCAGCGTACCCAACGCTAAATATAGGGTACGCTGATCGCATGCAGCGTCATGCGCCCAAGGAGGAGCTGACCGGAGGAGGTGCGGCCGAGGGGCGGTGCTTAGCGGCGGCCCTGCGCTGCGCCTCCTAACGCAAGTCAAAGTAGCTTAAGACGCTTCTGGCATTGTCCATTGGTCATGAGTGGCTTGACACAAGGAATGCAACACTTGTAGCCCATGTCCTGGATACGTCTGTGTGTGGTGGCTCTTGAAGCAATGACTCCAGCAGCAGTCCACTCCTTGTGAATCTCCCCCAAATTTTTGAATGGCCTTTTCTTAACCACAGCCATGAAAGGATTGTTATTGTGGTTTCTTGTGCACCTTTTTCTACCACAGTTTATCCTGCCACACAACTTTCCATTAATATGCTTGGATACAGCACTCTGTGAACAGCCAGCTTCTTTAGCAATGACCTTTTGTGGCTTACCCTCCTTGTGGAGTGTGACAATGACTGCCTTCTGGACATCAGTCAAGTCAGCAGTCTTCCCCATGATTGTGGAGCCTACTGAAACAGATTAAGGGACCTTTGTAAATGTTTTGGAAGCCTTAGCAGGTGTTTTTTGTTAATGATTCTAATTTACTGAGATAATGCCTTTTGGGTTTTCATTGGCTGTAAGCCATAATCATCAACATTAACAGAAATAAACACTTGAAATAGATCACTCTGTTTGTAATGACTCTATATAATGAGTTTCACTTTTTGTATTGAAGAACTGAAATCGATTAACTTTGTTTTAACCCCTCAGGCCTCTTTCACACTTCAGTTTTTTACAATCAGTCACAATTCGCCAGGTTTTGAAAAAAACGGATCCTCAACTTTCTTTTGAGGATCCGTTTTTTTTCCCCCATTTATTTCCATTAATGGTGGATTGTGACGGATTGCTGTCCGTTGCATCCGTTTTTTTTGAGGATCCGCCAAAAGTTGCTGTCCGTCACCATCCTCAAAGATTTCAACACGGAGCTTGTAACGTTTTTTTCTCTGGCGGATCCTCCAGACACTGATTTAACCAGAAATTCTTTCTGGGTGCCGGACAAAAAAAATCTCTCTCTCTCTCGGCCAGCGGTTCCTTTAAATTTCCTCATTTTCAGGATCCGTCTCAAAACGGATCCTGTGCCATCCGTTCACATCAGTTGAGAACGGATCCGCTTGACTTTTTGGCGGATTTGAACTGATGCAAAAAACTGAAGTGTGAAAGAGGCCTTACTGACTGCTGACGGGATAGTATGTGAGCCCACCTCAAAGCTGCGACATGTCAGCTGTTATAAACAGTCTTACCCTGTGTTGTCCTGAGTACTGTCCTGCCCACGGTGAAGGAATACAGGCAACCAGTGGAATGCCTTTCTAAAGACAGCCAGGTCAACGGACAAGTGCACCCACTAACCCCCCGTGTCTCCACAACGGTAACTGCACTTAGATATTGGCTGATGAACTGATCAGGCAGCTTTATATGAAAAACCCTTATCTATAATATAACCAGAGGTGTGTTCTATGTGAAGACTCCGGCGTCTGATCACAGGGTAAGACTTTTAGAACACCAACAGGTATCTGCACATAGTACATTCCCAGCAAGATGGTACAAGTGACCGTCTCACCTTTCCGCTGTCTCCCCAGGGATTAGAACCGTCGCACCTTCGGGTCATCCAGGGCTAACTTCCCCAATCAGCAGCACCCCACTTTTGCTGGGCAACTGAGAGGAGGTAGTGGCAAACTTAAGAACTGACCAAGCACTGTGAGGTATGTGGTCAAGTGACTGGATTGTCTTAACCTGGGTTATCCAAACAAATTTGTAGGCTCAGTATTGGGCCATAGACAAGTTCTGTAATCGGCCAGCTGGAACCATGGTCCTTAGTCCCATAGAATCACACTGGTGACAGGAACAGGCTCCTTTTTTATGTCCTTGAACTCTTATTTCAGGACATTGTGCCCCACAGAATTGGGGGGATAATCATGGCTGTTCCTTCATTGTTCAATTAGACTGCAAAATTGCCCTCCAAATGATAGACTAATACACCGCATAGGGCTGATGCAATCGGTAATCAACGGGAATTCCACAAATTGGCATACGAAAAGGGACACTGGGCAGTCTTAAGCCCCCTTTACATTTAGCGTTGCACCAGCGATCCCGACAATGATACGACCCGGTCAGGATCGCTGGTGCATCGCTAAATGGTCGCTGGTGAGCTGGTCGCTTTAGTGATATTGCTAGCGATATCGCTATGTGTAAAGCCCCCTTTACATGATACCAAGACTCATGGCCCTTGACTTGCTGAACAAAGGAATAGTATGTTTGATGTAACTAAGGATAGTTCACCTTGCACAAGGGGACGGATTTTTCTCTGACGCTGAGTCTTCACCCCCATGTGCCATTGGGTCATGAAGAATATGGAGGCAGATGAAAAGGAGGGAGCAAATTATATTTAACATGTAGAAGGAGGGAACAGGGTAGAGTTAGGTTGGTGAGTTGATAGGCCTGTCTAAAGTGATGTGTTTTTAAAGCACGCTTAAAAATATGGTGGCTAGATGGTCTTTTTTTTTCCTACCTGTTCTTTCCCTGATATAGGGCTTGAAAAATGCATTTAAAAATTGACAACTGTCTAGCAAAAAAAAACCCAACTAAATGCACTATTACAGTAGTGTGTGAAGGAAGTCTTGTAGATGAACGCTTACTTTTCCTGAAACAGTTTAGCACCTTATAGCGTGGTCGTTTATCACGGCGGGCCGCATGTGAAAACATATCATGTACACGTTCTATTCAGGACGTGTACAATACCTGTTGCTCATGTACATGGCCGAGCTCCCTTCCTGTTGCAAAAGTAAGCACACCCAGAACATTGCTTTTAAATATTTTTAATTAAAAACCAAAAGCTACTGGGTGCTCTGTAGTAAATATTGTAGGATCTTTCCAGTTGAAAAAAAGAGTAACTGAGTAATTCCTGCAACAATCACAGTAGGGCGCTTGACATGAATGATTTTCTCTTTTTTTTTTTTTTTGAAAAGCATCCAGTTTTGATCCCAGTGTTGGATCAAAGTCTGGGTCTGTGAAAGAAAAATGGAACGCACATGGCTGACATCCTTGTCCAATTTTCATGGACTGAGAGAACGTAGAAGCTTTTTTTTTTTCCCTCATCAGAGAAACACCTCCCATTCAGACCTCACATGGCACAAATGGAAATGCAATATTTTCTATTCCATATCTATAATATCCGATGTAAAAACCATCCATGACACTGGAGGACACATACAGAAGAGGGGCACCTGTGTAAGAACAGTATATGGGCCCTCTGCGGTCAAATAACGCCCAATCCCACCTGCTTTTAAGGTGAAAATAAGCCCCCTTACCTTTTGAGCCCTTGTTTGGCTGCACAGGCTAAACCAATGATATGTCCATGGATATGCCGATGTTCGGGGAACCTAACTGGTTCTGTAGCTGCAGATGCAATGTTTCTCAAGCGGTGGCAAATGCAATATTCCCTGATTTATGAATATATCAGCCATGTTTGGTGTGGATAGTAAAAATATTCTTGGAAAACAAGGTGGTCATACTATTCCACTAGGAGGTTCCTGTCTGGATAAGACCCTATATAACGCCTCATCAAGAGAAAAGGAAAAACAACATTTATTGCAGATCTCTGCACTATTTTTTTTGTAGTCATCTCCACTAGAAGCGTTCACAGATCCAATCCATAAGACATTTCTGTATTAATCCCTTTTTATTTTAGATTTATTAAATGTAAAATGTATTAAGTTTGTGCCTTACTGCTGTAAACGTACCCATAACCCTGAAGATGTAACATATATTCTGGTTGTGTTAGTGGATTATTTATGGCAGGTGTCCTGCTGGACTAACAAAATTGGTTATGGCAGCAAAAAGTGCGGTGGTGTTGTGTGAACTGGTTGTGGAGCGCCTTATCTCATTAGGGATATCTTGAGTGTGAGAGCCGCAGCGCTCCTTTACCGTCACATCCGAGTCATGCGTGTAGCATATGGCAGTGTTCATCACAAATGTACATTCGTCAAACCACTTGGGACAAGATACCATATTTGAGAAAAATAAAAGTTTTATTATATGCAACAAATTAATATTTACATATTAAGTCCAAGCTCTGCTTTCACATTCATGACGGTAACCTAAGGAAACAATAAAAATGAAGATTGTCAGCACAATGCAGCGCTGCAACACATCACATGTTTAATAATGTCAATAAACGTGTAAATTTTCATTATTGGCAGATCATGGTATGACAGAGGAGTCTAGAAAAGAATGCAATGCGTCAACACCCTCCAGTTAAACCGGCCACTTTGCTCAGCCATTATGACTTTTTGCTGATCTGTGACATTGGCTGAGGATTCATCCAATCTACATGGTGTTACACAACTGTATAGGTGAAGTGCTTGCACTGATTATCGAGGCGCTACAAGGAGCCAAAATACAGTATTACACGTTCTGTCTTGCTCTTCACCTGTGCCAACATGAGTCATGATGGGTGAGGGAGGGTGCATGCCATTATTGTAGTACAATGTATATAATGTGCCGGACCCAGATGAAGCTCTCAGAGTCCATAAGTAGTAACTTGCTTTAAATGTATTTTGTGCACGGGGGTTTTCTCAAGTTCATAAAATGGGTAAAATTGTTCGAATAAATTTTAATGTTTTTACAGACTCCCATGACAGCACCACAAGAGAGGGGATCCGCCCTTCAGGAACAGGAAACCAACTGATGCGTGGGAGAGGTGCCGCCCTTTTGTATCAGTTGGTTTCCTGATCTGGATGGATCCCAGGCCGACCGGTCGGTACAGGAAGCGGGGGGGTTGGGGGTTCTACCTCGGCCAGGTGCGGAGCTCCTGGAAGACGCCACGGGGTGGTCCTGGATGGGCTGTACGGCGGTGGCGTGAACAGCAGGGAGCGGTGTCCGGAGGATGTCCGCCTTCAAGGGGAAAAAAAAAAAAAGTCGCCGCCGGAGAGTATGCCCCCGGGGTCTCCCTGCTCCGGCGGCGTGTGGTGGCTGTGGTCGGGGGCGGCGCAGCTGCATGGTGCCGGTGACCGCTGTGTAAGGAACACCCGAGCGTCCCGCGTGACTTCCGGGTTATGCAGGAGGCGTATGCGGGGTCGCAGTGACGTCAGGGCGGCGCCACTGCGCAGGCACAAAGAATCCAAGATGGCGGCGCCCATCGGAATAGGCGCCGGTAAGCACCGGGTCACCGGCCAATAGCAGCACCAGCTGGGGGGGTGCCCAATCAAGGGGGGCATGTCTGCTGTCCGGAGGAGGGGTGTATAAGCAGGGCCCAAAATGGGTTCCATGCTTTTGGCCACATTATTGCACGCAGTAATGGAGAGCGAACGAGGGCGGCGGCAGCAGCGACAATCATCACTGCCGCCCCTAGAGGACCTTCATCAGGTCAAACAAAAGAAAAAGGAGTCCCGTGACAGGAGCGTGAGGGACAAAGTGACCAATCCAGTCATAAAAGCTCCTCTAGACAGGAGCATCGGCTGAGAAAGATCCCCCTCATTCTCCGGTATTTGATTGCTGTACTGGTAAGTGATCTACGTGAATGTTCACTCAGTGACGGGGCCCCCCTCTATGTT
This sequence comes from Dendrobates tinctorius, assembly GCF_039654945.1. Classification (NCBI taxonomy): domain Eukaryota; kingdom Metazoa; phylum Chordata; class Amphibia; order Anura; family Dendrobatidae; genus Dendrobates; species Dendrobates tinctorius. The sequence continues at coordinate 10,706,973 of NW_027361747.1, forward strand.
TTACTGCAGGGAACGAAATCCACGAGTAAAACAAAGCACAGAGAATGCGCACTTTGTGCATGCCCATTACCGGACTCATGCTCCAAGAGGTTGTGTCCCCCCTGTATCCAGCAGACAGTGGCGGAAGAATCGCCTGTAATAGCTGCAAGCTTAAAGGACATAGTCAGGGCAGAGATGAGGGAAACCCTGAAATCCCTGTCCCAACCGGAGAGCTTAACGGGTGGGGACCCTGTGGAGTCAGATTCCGCGGTAGAATGGAGAAGTAAGCACTCCCATGTCTCATCCTCCTCAGAGGAAGAGGATTCTGGCTGGTTTTGTCTGCCGCTTGACCGGGTGGACAAGCTGGTAAAGGCGGTGAGAGGAACAATGGAAGTGGAGGAGCCGAAACCTCAATTATCCATGCAGGATGTCATGTTCGGGGGGCTGGAGCAGAGAATGCGAAGGGTCTTCCCCTTGAATGAAAAGATTCAAGATTTAATCCGTAGAGAATGGAAGAAACCAGATGAGAGGTTCGCTACCACCAACCCTCAAACGTAGATACCCCTTCGATGATCCGGCGGTGAACACTTGGGACAAGGCCCCTAAATTAGATGCGGCAATCGCAAAGACATCAAAAAAATCCTCACTACCTTTCGAGGACATGCGGACCCTTGACGATACTTTAGATAGGAAGGCAGATACCTTCCTTAAAGGTACCTGGGAGATGGCAGCCGGTTCTTTAAGACCAGCAGTAGCCTCAACATGTACTGCCAGGTCCATGATGATCTGGTTGGACCAGTTGGCGTCTCAGTAGAAACAAGGGACACCTAGACAGACAATTCTTGGGGCCCTACCAGTAATCCAGGAGGCTGCAGCCTTCCTAGCGGACTCCTCTGCTGATGCGGTGAGAATGGCCGCCAGGGCAGCAGGACTCTCTAATGCGGCTCGTAGAGCCCTGTGGCTAAAGTGCTAGCAGGGAGACATAACATCCAGGTCAAAGCTCTACACTATCCCATGTGAAGGGGAATATTTGTTTGGAGCAGTCCTGGATGAGTTGCTTGAGAAAGCCGGGGACGATAAGAAAAAGTTCCCTAATCTATGGTCCACATCCTACCGACGTCTGTTCAATAGAAGGAGATTCGGTCAGGGTAGAAGGCGCAATCCTTCACCTAATAGAGACCGTCCCAGATGGGAGGATAGAAGGAGAAGAGGCACGGGCTTCATGTTCAGGCGTTCGTCAAGAGAGCGAAAGAAACCAGGCCAATGACTAGCAATTCCTGTGGGGGGTAGACTGTCAGCCTTCCTCCCAGCATGGTTGTAGATCACCAATAGTGACTGGGTGCGGAACGTAATATCCATCGGACTCAAGTTGGAGTTTAATTATGTTCCACGGGATACCTTTAAACCAACTCCCTTAAGATCTTCGCCTCTTGAACAAGCTGCTTTAGAAGCAGCAATCTTGAGCCTGTGCTTGAAAAAGGTCCTGGTAGAGGTTCCGGAATCAGAGAGAGATAGAAGCTTCTACTCTCCCTTGTTCCTGATCCAAAAACCGGACAAATCATTTAGAACCATTATTAATTTACGTTCCCTCAATTAGTTTTTAGTTAATCGCACCTTTAAGATGGAATCCATCAATTCAGCAATAAAGATGTTGTTTGAAGGGTGTTTTATGGCAGTCGTGGATTTGAAAGACGCGTACTATCATGTGCCTATCCACGCAGACTTCCAGCAGTTCCTGAGAGTGGCGGTTCAATGGGCAGTCTAATCTGTCATTTTCAGTTTAGAGCTCTTCCTTTTGGTCTTTCAGCAGCGCCCCGCGTATTTACGAAGATAGTGGCCGAAGTCATGGCTCATTAGTGGGAAGCTGATATCTTAATTGTCCCGTATCTAGACGATTTTTTGATTGTAGGGAATTCGGTGGATCATTGTCTATCCCAAATAGAGAAAGCTAGATCCAGACTAGAGAGCTTCGGATGGATAATAAATTACGAGAAATCCCGATTTGAGCCCTTAAGAGTCCAAAAGTTCCTAGGCTTACTGTTAAATTAAATTCAGAAACTCAGCAGTGTCTTCTGCCATCAGATAAGTTAGAACATATAAAACAGCAGGTACTTCGGGCAATGAATAAACCCTCCATGACCCTCAGGCAAGCCATGTCTCTGTTAGGCTCTCTAACCTCATGTATCCCAGCAGTAAAGTGGGCACAATTTCACACTAGATCCCTTCAGAGAGACGTCCTAGTTAGTAGCAGGGCCATAGAGGGGTCTCTACAGGGCCAGGTATCTTTAAGCCCTTTGACTCTTACATCTCTTAGATGGTGGCTTGATGACAATAACTTATCCTCAGGGGTGCCCCCCTGGGTGACGCAGATAACCCGCATAATAACCACAGATGCTAGCCCCTTGGGTTTGGGGTCCCCATATGGGGGAAATAGTGGTACAGGGACATTGGGATTCTGGAACTGAAACCTCATCTAACCAGAGGGAACTGTTGGCGATTGAGTTGGCAGTTAAAAAACTCATTATGTACCTACAGGGTCATCATGTGAGATCCCCTCGGACAACCAGGTAGCAGTAGCCTATGTCAACCACCAATGGGGAACACGCTCCAAGGCCCTGATGCGGATAACGGAATGTCTTTTTCAGATAGCCGAGGAAAATTTTCAATCTTTAACTGCGCTCCACATCAGAGGTAAAGACAACATGAAGGCAGACTTTCTAAGCCGCAGGGCCCTAAGGCATGGAGAATGGGCTTTAAACACGGACGTTCACAACCTGATTGTCCGCAAATGGGGTCAGTCGGAGGTAGACCTCTTTGCCACCAAAGAAAACAGAAAGGAAAAAACATTCTGCTCTCTGAACCCCAGGGAAAATCCACTGGCAGTGGACGCCTTCCTAATAAAATGGGACTTCTCTCTGGCATATGCCTTTCCACCATTAAGCCTCTTACCTCTGGTAGTAAGAAAGATCAGGGAAGATCGAGCAAGGGTCATATTAATTGCCCCATTCTGGCCCAGAAGGACCTAGTTCACAAGGTTGAGGACCATGTCAGTATGCGATCCCTGGGTACTGCCGAACCTTCCGAATCTTCTCTACCAGGGGCCAGTCAACCACCCACAAGTAGCGGCACTTCATTTGACGGCGTGGTGTTTGAGAGGGCACTGTTAAAGAATAGATGTTTCTCCAAAAATTTAATTGACACCCTCCTGAAAAGCAGGAAGCAAACTACTACAAATATCTATGTTAGAACCTGGATGCGATTCCTGTCCACCTCTGAGTTTAATATCAGGGATGGAATACCCACAAAGCAGATTCTAGAATTCCTCCAGAGAGGTCTCGAATTGGGTCTTTCCACAAGTACCTTAAAAGTACAGGTTTCAGCCTTGGGGGCCCTATTTACCTGTGATATTGCCAGCAACTATTGGGTGGCCAGATTCATCAAAGCGGCTACTAGTTCTAGACCTATACACAGGGATAAATGTATACCATGGGACTTAAATTTGATCCTTACAGCTATGACAGAGAAGCCATTCGAGCCTCTAGATTCGGCATCGCTAAAGGTTATATCCCTTAAGACAGCTTTTTTGGTAGCAATAACATCCGCACGTAGAATAAGTGATATACAGGCACTTTCCAGGTTGCCCCCTTATACAGAGTTCTTACAGGATAGAGTAATCCTAAAACCGGACCCGGCATACTTGCCCAAGGTAGCGTCACACTTTCACAGGACGCAAGAGATAGTTCTCCCTTCCTTCCTCCCTAATACTACCAACCCTAAAGAGCAGAAGCTTCATTTGTTAGATGTTAAAAGATGCCTACTAAAATATATAGCAGCCACTGATCCTTGGAAGAAAGAGAACGCGTTGTTTTTATCCTTCCAAGGTCCTAAGAAAGGGTTTAGGGTATCAAGACGCATGTTAGCAAAGTGGATTAGGGAGGCTCTCTCTCTTGCCTACACAGCAGGTGGTGGTCCGGCTCCACAGAATCTGAGGGCGCATTCCACTCGTGCCATGGCGTCATCTTGGGCAGAGAGATCTGAGTGTCAATTGACCAGATATGTAAGGCGGCCACCTGGTCATCTCCTTCCACCTTTTTTAACCACTATCGGTTAGATATGGGTGCCTCCTCGAATCTCACCTTTGGGCTAACAGTACTGCAGGCTGTAGTCCCTCCCTAAGTTAGTTTACATCTCTGTAATTCTCTCGTGGTGCTGTCATGGGAGTCCGAATAAAGTATTAAGTTACGTACCGGTAACGGTATTTTTCGGAAGCCCATGACAGCACCCTTAGTTCCCTCCCTTGTTCACATATAGGGGTGCACTCCCTTTAGAAGATTGTTTCACGGATTTACCTTATGTGGGAGATGGTATATAATTTGTAAATAGGATATATAGATTGTATAATAATAAATTTTATTTCTATAGCGCCGACATATTCCGCAGCACTTTACATTTCGGAGGGGATTTGTACAGACAATAGACATTACAGCATAAGAATAATCACATAGATTAAAACAAATACCAAGAGGAATGAGGGCCCTGCTCGCAAGCTTACAATCCATGAGGAAAAAAAGGGAGACACGAAAGGTGGGTGGTAAAAGTTGCCCTGATTGTATGGACCAGCCATAATGTTAAGTGTGTATCAGTACAGTGATATATCAGTGTGTATATATTCTGTGCCATTAACCATGGTAGCCTCTCAAGCTCTGTAATCCAACTGATGCGTGGGAGAGGTTCCGCCCTTTTGTATCTGTAGGTTTCCTGTTCCTGAAGGGCGGATCCTCTCTCTCATGGTGCTGTCATGGGCTTCCGAAAAATACCGTTACCGGTACATAACTTAATACTTTCCCTTCATTCTCAAGTGTACAGCTGTTTACCTAGATTACTGGCCACCCTGCAATCCCAGCCTAGCCAGTTACTTAGCACGTGACAGAAGCAGGCTTTATGCTTTACAGCTTGCTCGCGCCACTCTAAAGGTGGCCGGATCACTGGATCCCACCATCCTCATTGTTTATGCATTTCCATTCTACAAAGACAAAAATGTCTCCTCTAGCAGCCTTGGAAAGATTGAGCCAGGGACATGACCATGATGGTAATCCAAAGTGTCCATCTTCAGGAGAGCACTTTGTCTGACATAGCAGGAAACCGTGGCTGGGAGCGGGAAGCTCTTGAGATAGCTGCATCTTGAGAAAACCCCTTTAATATACGGAACTTATTATTTTTGCTACCTTGAAGTGCTGCCACTTTCTAATGTCACAAAAGTTAGTAATGGTGTGGTAAGATATATTAGATATCTAGAGGATGTATGAAGGCACACAGCATACTGCCTTAGAGCATTATAGTATGTAGATATCCTTCCATAAAAGCAGGCCTTCTAGGGATTGTGATTTTTAAATAAGGTGTCTAACAAAACATGGGGCAATTTTTGCAGCCAGAAAATCCAGCCAGTATGAAGTTATAGGCATAGAGGGGTACAGTAGGACCCCATAGAGATGTATAGGCATTGACCTCCAGCTTTGCACAGCTCAGCGTTGCTATATTATATATGAACATTTTAGGCTGAGTTCACACGTTGCATTTTTTTTGCGTTTCCGTGGCGGTTTTAACCGCGCGATTTTGCCGCGAAAAATAAGCATTCCATGCATTCCTATGGGATTCCGCAATGCTGTGCTAATGCTGCGGTTTTTACCGCGGCGGAATCGCTTTGCGATAAAAACCGCAGCATGCTCATTAATTTTGCGGAATCGCGGCGATCCCGCACCCATAGGAATGCATTGTTCCGCTTATTTCCCGCATGTGGCTGTGCACACCATGCGGAAAATAAGCAGAACAGTTGCGGATGGTACCCACGGTCCGGAGGAGAGGAGACTCTCCTCCGGGCTCTGGGTACCATATCCCTGTAAAAAATAGAATTTAAAATAAAAAAATATTGTTATTCTTATCTTCCGATGTCCCGCGCAGCCTTCCCGCCTCTCTCCACGCTCTCGTTCCCAGTAATCCTTTGCGAAAATGCCCGCGATGGCATTTGTTCTCGTGGGATCGCGAAGTCTCGCGGTCATTCGCGAGACGTCGCGATCCCGCGAGAACGTTCGTCATCGCGGGCATTTTCGCAAAGGATTACTGGGAATGGCTGCGCGGGACGTCGGAAGGTAAGAATAACACCATTTTTATTTTTTTTTTTACATTTCATCTTGGTCACACTTGTCAAGCACTATGTTTGACGAGTGTGACCAACCTGTCAATCAGTTCTCCAAGCGATGCTACAGATCGCTTGGAAAATGCTAGCATTCTGCAAGCTAATTACACTTGCAAAATGCTAGTTTTTCCGCGGGAAAATCGCGGGAATTTAAAATGCGATTTTCCCGCGGAATGGAATTCCGGAATTCTCGCGGTAATTTCCGCGAGAGTTCCGGTACGTGTGAACTTAGCCTTAGATTTAAAGAGATGTCCATTTTTAGCCGCCTTACACTTTTCCACATTTATGCGTATCTTCAGTTCTTTGCCTGGTAGAGAAGATGATACTTACAGGCTCAGGAGGAGTCAGTGGGGGGCTGGACGCTCTGTTCTTTGCCCTTGTCCTTCTCACATTTCTTCTTACATTCCTCACAGGTTTGGTGACAGTGCCTGAGGTACAGAAATATCATTAATACTTGGTGGTTCACAATTCAGCAGACACCAAATTCAATAAAAAAATACACATTGAAATTTTTACACTTTAACAAGACTCCTCTTCACTTTGGCGATTTACCAGAAAATGTCGTTTGTGCCAAAACTACCATCAAAATTAAACTTCAGTTTGTGGTCAGTACACTGAGGCTTCTACAATCAGTGTTTAATCAGCAGGAGATCATCACAGCAGGACTAGGTTTCACCAGCAAACCAGTCAGGCCAATCTGTGTAACCCCGCCCCCACAAATAGGGTGTGCGGGGTTATACAGGGCTCCGCATTCTGACCACTGCTACATCTACAGAAAAGAAAACAGGGAGTCCATCAACTCCAATCAGTCCAGTAAGGATCCCGTTACACTAAACAATGCACCAGCGATCCCGACAACGATGCGACCTTGTCAGAATCGCTGGTGCCTCGCTACATGATCGCTGGTGAGCTGCCAAACAGGCAGACACCAGTGAGGACGCTGGTATCCAAGGTAAATATCAGGTAACTAAGCGAGCGCATCACTTAGTTACCCACTGTGTACCTTGGATACCTGCGTGCTGGCGCTGGGAGCTGGTATCCAAGGTAAATATCAGGTAACTAAGCGCGCGCGTCACTTAGTTACCCGCTGTGTACCTTGGATACCTGTGTGCTGGCGCTGGTATCCAAGGTAAATATCGGGTAACTAAGCGCGCACGTCACTTAGTTACCCGCTGTTTACCTTGGAAACCAGCTCCCAATGCCAGCATGCAGGTATCCAAGGTACACAGCGGGTAACTAAGTGACACGCTCGCTTAGTTACCCGATATTTACCTTGGATACCAGCTCCCAGCGTCTGCTTACAGCGCTGGGAGCTCGCTGATCGTTGCTCTCCCGCTGCCACACGCAGCGATGCACGCTGGCCAATGGGAGACGAACAATCAAAAAATGGCCCGGGACATTAGAGCACGATCAGTGATACCCGGCGGGGGGCGTGCCACACAAAGCGATATCGCGAGATCGCTGTTGCATCACAAAATCAGCAATCTCGCTGTGTGTGACGGGGCCTTAAGTGATACCTTACTGGAATCAGGTTTCTGCCCCTATATCCTGCTGCTCTCAGATTTCATAGCAAAAACCTGCTGACAGACTCCCTTTAAGACATTGAAGAGGGAAGGTGGGGGTGGGTTACAAGCAGGGACTCCCCCCTATATAATGTGCACGTATACAAAGATGTCTTCTCTGTAAGAGAATCCTATTTGTGAACTTGAATAGTAAAAAGAATATGACATTTGGGAATAAATCTTTTACAATTTATGGCACATACTTGCGATTGAAAAATCCGGGACCAAACGGACCAGCAATACCAGGGGTAAATCCAGCTTCAAATGGATTCTGCACTCCCAGTTTCTCAAACTTTTTCTGGCATGTTCCAAAATAGGAAATCTTTCCAATGGTGAACCCCAGGAACCCGGCCACTGAGTCACGCAAAAGAACATTAGTTGTTACTTTACTTTTGTTCCCTTTTTTTGCACCCAGAAAAGGCTGCTATTGGTACGATACACACACAACATCTGCACCATGATAATCCTCACACTTACATGCTAGCTTTGGCAAGGAACCAAACCGTTTGTTTGCAGAGAGATATCCTGTGGGGGAAAAAATAAATCTAATGAGCTACAAGTTATTTCTAACATTTATATGTAGGGGGGAAATCGAACCCAAAAAGAATGTATCCATTCATGCTTAAAGCACAATTCAAGTCAAACCTAAAAGGTCTATATGTGATGTGAAGAGAATGCCTTTGTCTCTTTTTCCTTCTTTATGCAAGGTCCTTGATTGACAGCCCATGATGAATAGTGAGCGGGGGACAATTGTCAATGAGCAATGTGCCAAGATTCATCAAGAACTACTGCCAGAACTGCTGTCTGTTGATGAATCAGGTCATAACAGCCAGAGATTCTGTACTCATTTTTCAATCCTTCTTTCTCATGAAACATTTTGTATAAACTGCCCATGTGCACTGATCATCACAGTGTAGTAATAATACATTATGATGTATCTTGCGTTAAAACAACTGTATACATGTGATCACTTACCTTGGTGGATGAGGACTTGTGTGGCTAGCATGCTGGTAAGGGACAGAGGCAGAGCTGCAAGAACCAAAACCACAAATAATTATTAACATATTCGGATACGGCTGCAGACAAGCATAAGGGGCACTCAGATTTGTTTTATTTTTTTTTTTTTTATTGTTTCAAGGTTTGTTTTTTAAAGCACCATTCCAGCAAGATTTTATTTTTTTGCTGGAGTGGTGTCACTAATGTCTGCTCCCTGCCTCTAGTATGCCACTCTGGTCTTGCGCCCTCATCTTGTGAACACAGCTTCTGACAGTCACAAGTTCTCAATGTAAGTGTATTCTAATATAAGATACTTACATGTGACTTCCGGCTCATCCTGAAAACACTCGAGCGAAAAACACTGGAGTGGTGCTACAAGTTAAAACCAGGAGTGGAGCCTCAACCGTTACAAGCAAAACATGCAATATATAGACTGCCTATAAGCCCATTTACAAGGGCTGATAATGTCAAGGGGCTCGTTCGTTGTCTGATTGAATTGTTTGTCACCAATTCAATCATTGCTGTCGGCAGCACATTGCCCATGTATACAGAGGATGTGCTGCTGACAACACACATATTGTATGGGGACAGAACTATTGTGTTATACAGATTTGATGGCCCATGTGACCAGGGCCTTGAATGGGTGCTGGTTGTCTTGTATATACTCATTTGGTCCTCATCTATAGAGAGAATTTGAACCATGTAAATGAACCTTAAAGCGCCACTCAGGTGTTTTTGTTTTAACCGTTTCACTGATATCACTAATGTACGTTCCCTGCCTGTAGTATTATTCTTACCAGCCGCACTCTTCATCTGTTCTCGGCGACGCTCCGGTCAGTCATCAGCAGTGTGTGTCCTGCCGGATCTCTCCAGTGTCTACTGGTCGAGCCGAACCTCACTTCTCAATATAAGTCTGTGAGAGCCAGAGCAAGGCCAGAACGAGCCTCATAGACTTGCACTGAGAGCTGGTGACCGTTACCTGTGACTTCCCATCAGTCAGAAGTTGCAGTCGCAAGATGGTGGCACAGGACCGGAGCGGCGCCAGACAGAGCAATAGACGGCGGATGGTAAGTATATTATTAGCGGTAGGAAACAGACATTAATGGCGCCATTCCTGCAGTGAAATTAAAGAAAAAAAAACCATGCTAAAAGGGGGTGCTTTAAGATCTCAAGAGGAAAAAAAGATCCAGTGGATTGTGTATATTCAGAGAAATTCTCCCTGAAATTGCTTCTAGGGTGAATATTTCCATACACACAGTCCTTTGGAGTTTGTATGATGGTGCACAGAGCCATACCGCTCTGTACTAAAGGAGCCATACAGGCTCTGTGCCAATAATGTGCATGAGCCCCAGGGATGGAACCTAGAATGTACGGGTCATGTACGGGTCGGCCTCACAATTGTCCCAGTTATCATGGGAATGTCCTGGATTGTGGGTGAGGCCTGCATCCCCCCCAGCATTCCCGAACCTGCTCATCCCACACTCTAACACACAGTCTATTTCCAGCACAGAAAGTGTATACCAAATAATGAAGCCAAGTCCAGAGAGTATTGTTATAGCCTGACAACATATGATAGTGATTATATTGATTACCTCTGTACCAAAAACTCTCCTCTTTACATTCCTTTATGATTTTACCAAATTCGTCTCTGTGTCCATGGGAAGTAATAGGGCAATGCATCTATAAAGAAAGAAATACACATATTTTACAGATTCCTCTGGACTCTATTGGATGGAAGTGCACTGGGGGCGTGTCAGTGCAAAATTAGTGCTTCTTTAAAGTGCATGGCCACACCCACAGTGCACTTTGTTTGCTTTGCATATGGCTTCTACACTAGATTTCTCATGACTGGCAAAAGGCTATGCTCACGTTTCGTTTTTGTTGCCTTTTTAATACAAATTTTAAGCTGCGTTTTACAGTACCAAGCTAGGAGATTTCAGAAATCTCATGCAAACATTGTTTTCTCCCTGACTGACTTGGAAAACTGCTTTCAGCGTTTTTTCAGCCATAGAAAGCAATGAGTAAGGGGTACTTCACACTAAGCGAGATCGCGGATGAGTCACTGATTTTGAGACGCATCAGCGATCTCGCCAGCGATGTCGCTGTGTGTGGCACGCATCAGCGACTGCCCCCCCCACTGGGTATCACTGATTGTGCAGGAATTCCTGGGCCATTATTTGATCATTGGTCTCCCGCTGGCCAGCAGGCATCGCTGTGTGTGGCAGCGGGACACCAACGATCAGCGAGCACCCAGCGCTGTAAGCAGACGCTGGGAGCTGGTATCCAAGGTAAACAGCTGGCAATTAAGCGCCGCGCGTGCTTAGTTACCTGCTGTGTACCTTGGATATCAGCATGCTCGCGCTGGAAGCTGGTATCCAAGGTAAACAGCGGGTAACTAAGCGCCGCGCTTAGTCCTGATCGCTGGCGAGATCTGCCTGTTTGACAGCTCACCAGCGTTCATGTAGCGACGCACCAGCGATCCTGACCAGGTTGTATCGTTGTCGGGATCGCTGGTGCGTCGTTTAGTGTAACGGGACCCCAAGTGCAAAAACGCAGATATCAGGCTTTGCTGAGTTTTCTGTGAGAAAAGCATGTACAGCAGGATATGAAACCCATTTATTTTTGTGATTTTCCCAAGTGTCAACCATAATGTCTTGGTCTCCTCCCCTGAGAATGGCAGTAGGGATTAGCGCAGTTTAATTGAATAAGTGATGTGTGCAAAATAAGCATTGGCCAACCAACGTGTGACATTGAACAATACCTGACCAACTCAAGGGCTGACCAATGTGTTAAAGTAAACCATGTCCTACAAACTTAATGCACTGCCAATTTCTTAAGTAAACTATTCCTGACCAATTCACCTCCCGTCACTGTTACATTTGTAACTTTTTCGTTCAGAATAGTCACTATTATTTTTTCAGACAGAAAAATATTTTTCCACTAAATAATCTGATCAAATTGCCATTTTTTCATAAAATTGTTTTTATGGTTTCACATATGTACTGCATTGGTGGCCTGTGTTCATACTTCTGTGGTATAAGCAAAGCTGAACTTTGGGATCCTGAAAAACACATGAAAAACATAGCAAAACCCGCTTTTTGTAAGCAGATTCTTTACTGCCAAGAAAGCAGGTTTAGCCTGCAGAAAAAAACCGCAGCAAAAACACACCATGTGAACATAGCCTAACATAGTAATTTTATTTACACATACATTCAGTCACTTAATTTGTCTGGCAATTGGTTATATTATCAATGACACATAGGAGCACAAAATAAACTTTTTTTTTTTACACCGTCCATCGCGAGATATACAGTAAATACCTGATTTTACGGGTCATGTAGGTAACAGCTGATGGTGAATAGGCACTCATGTACAGCTATAGCAACAGTACATTGAGGTGCCCAAACACTGGCCTAAGGCCTCATTCAGACCTCTGTGTTCTACGTTTTTCATATATTGAACAAGTACCCATTATAATCTATGGGACTGTTCACATTTATTTTATTTTTTTTATAGGCACAGCACACAGATGGCATCGTATTGCAGTCTGTGATTAACAGGATTATGGACCGAGAACATAGTAACAGTTAGCAAGGCCAAAAAAAGACATTTGTCCATCCAGTTCAGCCTATATTCCGTCAGAATAAATCCCCAGATCTATTCATTTATTTATCTATAAGTAACAAGTACTGATGTAAGAAACACACAAATCAAACACTGATGACACAAAAAAAAATTAAAAAAAAATTTGTGTACATGAAAAATACTGATTGAGGTCTAAGAAGCAGATGTTTTAGGCTATGTTTATGCATAGAAAAATGTGTTACAGGATCTCTGCGACCCTCCCAATCTTCCGGTTACAGCTTATAGAAAATTTCATGCTACAGAAACATTAAAATGGCAAAAAATAGATTTTCAGTTGCAGAAATTTCTGTCACAAATCTGCTGCATGTGACAGTAACCATGATAGGCCTCCTTCACACGTATGTGAAAAACTGCTACCGGTGTCATCAGTGTTTCGCATCAGTGTATGGTCCGTGTGTCCACTTTCCCCCTCATCAGTGTACGGTCCGTGTGTCCATTTCCCCCCTCATCAGTGTATGGTCCGTGAGTGCGTTTTCCCCCTCATCAGTGTACGGTCCGTGAGTGCGTTTTCCCCCTCATCAGTGTACGGTCCGTGTGTCCGTTTCCCCCTCATCAGTGTACGGTCCGTGTGTCCGTTTTCCCCCTCATCAGTGTACGGTCCGTGTGTCCGTTTCCCCCTTATCAGTGTGTACGGTCCGTTTCACCCCTCATCAGTGTACGGTCCGTGTGTCCGTTTCCCCCCTCATCAGTGTATGGTCCGGGAGTGCGTTTTCCCCCTCATCAGTGTACGGTCCGTGTGTCCGTTTCCCCCTCATCAGTGTACGGTCCGTGAGTGCGTTTTCCCCCTCATCAGTGTACGGTCCGTGTGTCCGTTTCCCCCTCATCAGTGTACGGTCCGTGTGTCCGTTTCCCCCTCATCAGTGTACGGTCCGTGTGTCAGTTTTCCCCCTCATCAGTGTACGGTCCGTGTGTCCGTTTCCCCCTTATCAGTGTGTACGGTCCGTTTCACCCCTCATCAGTGTACGGTCCGTGTGTCCGTTTCCCCCCTCATCAGTGTATGGTCCGGGAGTGCGTTTTCCCCCTCATCAGTGTACGGTCCGTGTGTCCGTTTCCCCCTCATCAGTGTACGGTCCGTGTGTCCGTTTTCCCCCTCATCAGTGTACGATCCGTGTGTCCGTTTCCCCCTTATCAGTGTGTACGGTCCGTTTCACCCCTCATCAGTGTACGGTCCGTGTGTCCGTTTCCCCCTCATCAGTGTACGGTCCGTGTGTCTGTTTTCCCCCTCATCAGTGTACGATCCGTGTGTCCATTTCCCCCCTTATCAGTGTACGGTCCGTGAGTGTGTTTTCCCCCTCATCAGTGTACAGTCCGTGTGTCCGTTTCCCCCTCATCAGTGTAGGTCCTTGTGTCCGTTTCCCCCTCATCAGTGTACGGTCCGTGTGTCCGTTTCCCTCTCATCAGTGTACGGTCCGTGTGTCCGTTTTCCCCCTCATCAGTGTACGGTCCGTGTGGCCATTTTTCCCATCAGTGTACTGTCCGTGTGGCCATTTTTCCCATCAGTGTACGGTCCGTGTGGCCATTTTTCCCCATAAGTGTAATCAGTGGTTTTCCGGTACAAATGAAATTACAAATCTTCTCCTATACTTTGTAATGTTAAAACATGGACGTCATCTGTGAGCTGTACGAGTTTTACAACGACCCATAGACTTGTATTGGCCCCTGTCATCATGGCTGTCGGAAAAAAAACGGACATGTGAACAGTAGCATAGATTATAATGGGTACGTGCTGTATCCGTGAAAAAAAAAAATGGATACCACCCGTACTGGAAACATGGACTTGTGAAGGAGGTCTCATCCAAATGTCAGTGATTCATTCACAATAAAAAAAGAGACTGATTTTCAATCATTGTTCTTGATCAGATTTTTATCAGTGTTTGATCTGTGTAAGATTTTATCGCAGAAAACAGAGAAGGATAATGCCAGCTCACAGTGGAAGTTTGTAGGAATCCTGCGCGCACGGAACCACGAGCCGACCACTCATGCATAGCAATTGCAGGAAAAGGAAGAAATGTTCCAACTTCTGGTATAATTTTCAGAGTACGGAAATCTTTATTCCATCAAAAAACAATTTAAAAAAAATAGTGGACAGGAACAGGAGCAAGCGACGCGCTTCAAACGTTTCAAGCGACGCGTTGCTTGCTCTTGCTCCTGTCCACTATTTTTTTTAATTGTTTTTTGATGGAATAAAGAATGCTCTGATAATTTTACCAGAAGCTGGAACATTTCTTCCTTTCCCTGTAAGATTTTAACAGCAGTTTTAGTTCTTTTGTTTTTTGGAGAAGTTTATCAAGTTTCTATCAAAACATGAAAAAACGGACAGAGCGAGGACGCAACAAGCATGGGATCAAAGTTCTATCAGTTATTTTTTTCACAAAGTCATAGACTTGAATTGGCAAGTTTGAGCTCGGCCCCCAAAAATCCACTGACATATGAAGAGTCCAATAAACCATCATGGATACAAGTTCTATCATTGAAATACATGGATAGAGCGAGTACCTGAAAAATTGTCGTCTGACTATGCCCTTCGTGCATGTTCCCACGTAGCATAAAGGCTGCGCTTTTTCTGCTGCATCTTTTTTATGTGGAAAATCTGCAGCACTTAAAAGTTTTAAGTGGATGTGATTTCAAGAAATCGTGTGCCTGCTGCATTTATATAGACACCGGGAATTGTATGTTTCTGGGACATTTTTCACTATAGACTCCTACTGCATCCTGAAAAAGCTCATGTAAAATCAGAATTCTTTTGTTTAAGTGCATAACTGAGGTTTTTCTACATGAAAAAAAGGCATTCCAAACCGTTGTGTCAAACAAAGCATAAAAACAACAACCTGCAATAAAAAATGAAAAACTATTGCATTTTTGGGGTGCAAGAAAAAAAAAAAACTCAGTGTTTGTGCATGTGTGAACACAGGGCCGGCCCGAGAGATTACGGCGCCCTAGGCGAAACTATTTTGTTGCGCCCCTACTATTCTTGGCAGTAGATGAAAACTTTGGATATAAATTTAGGAGCAAAATAAACCACAACAACAATGATTAATTAACTCTCTCCTAACTCTTTAATCTTCTGAGAAGTTGTATAGGACAAATATATACAAAGTAATCAATAACACAAAACAAAAACGACCATAGGTAATTAAAATTTTTGTTTCCTTGCCTTTTTTTTTTTTTTAAAAGGATGACACTAAGTCACCGAGATTAATTTGTTTAGCAACTTCAGATTCTATCGAAATTGTTGCCAACCCAACCAACCTCTCTTGCGTCATATTTGCCCTTAAATATGTACACTTTTCTTTCCATCCCTAAAACTTTTTGCCTTTTGAGAAGATATTTTTATAAAACATGGTCATATGGTTAGCTATGGCCTAGTGAAATGCGCCATTATGTTATGTAGGGTTACAGGGAATATAGTTCACATTAGTGTGCAGCCAGAAGGAAATGTGTACAGTGAAATAAGAAGGACAAAGAGGAGCGCTACACGGGCGAATGTGTGCGGGGAGTGCCTGTCGGGTAAAGTACACGCCCTTACTATAATGGGGGGTGGAAGTAAGTGAAAGGTAACCTAGAATTACAAGTCTAGAGCCATGGAGGGTGGAAATAAGTGAAAGGTAACCTAGAATTACAAGTCTAGAGCCATGGAAGCAATCATTGAATTCACATATGTTGATTTTGTTTAAGCCACAGGAAAATTAATTAAAAAAGAAAAAACTGGGACAAGTTTACAAATGAGAGATTTGATGCAGAAATTTCTATGACTGCTCTATTCATCTAGATGGAGCTTGTGGAAATCCAAGAATCTGGAATACGTCTTTTGAGCTGCTCGGTATAAGGTCTCATTATGGTTTGTTTGTTTTTTCCTTTTTGCCTCTGGGAAATAAAAAACAAACAAACAAAAAAAATGAAGCCGTATTAATTCAGTGTGTGGGATATGATTCTCAACTATATTTGCTCCGTGTTTCCATATTTCTCATATGAACAAAAAAAAATAAAAAGCCAAATTTCTCCTAGTTCCTACATAGTGGAGATGCTGCTTTTTTTTCCTGCATGTTTTCCGCAAGTGCCTGCACTGAAATACACAACTGCAATTTACTGTGTTTACGTTTATTTTATTTTTTTTTTATACATTTTCCCTAAATTTTGAGTGTGTTTTTGTTTCGGCATATTTTCTTATGTAGAAAAATATCAATATGCAATTGCAACTGTATGTCCTAAAAAAACAAACAAAAAAAACACGAACTCCCTTCTTGCCCCCCTCCCACACCATCTTTGAAAGCCAGCGGGCATATTATTTCATGAAATCACATCCACTATGTTCAGACTGCTAAAAGCAGTGAATTTTTCTATATAAAGAAAAATGCAGTGGGGAAAACAAAACAAACAAAAAAAAAATGAAGACAAAGGGGACATGGCCCCAAATAGTGAGCAGATGTTACACGGATGGCTATCCTTTTTTCCCACTGACCCATTAACTTTCATTGGCGAGTTTGATCCGTAACGCGGATAAAAAATGTACGAGTCTCCTGAGCTTGCTCCGAGAAAAACACAGATGGAACACTTGTGATAAACTGCCATGTGAATGAGGCCCTAGAGGGATGGTGCCTGATGGTGTCTGTGCTCATGGCTATATTATAACGCTGATAATAGGGCTGAAATAAAGTGGCACAAGTCCTGTACTGCACACAAGGGCTCCTTCTTCTCTATCCTGTATGAATACAACTGAAACTACAAATTCCGCCATGTTGCATAAGACTCTGCATGTACAGATGTATGAATAAGCATTGCTGCAAGTATACGTTAAAGGGGTTGTTCACTACTTGAACAACCCAATCTCAATCCTTATGGGTCCCCCTTGTAATATGAAAACACACATACTCACCTCTGATGCTGTTTCGGCGGTGTCACTGGCTCTCCCGGGGATCATGTGATACTTTTATGCCAAGCAATCCCTGCAGCCAATCAGCTCTGGCTTCACTCTTCGTGCCTTTGGACAGATCACATACTTGCAGATTAAGGCCAGAATCACACATGTGAGAAAATCGGACGAGTCTCGCATCTTAATACCCGGCACTCGTGAGCGGAGCGTGCGGCTGCATGTATTTCTACATGCTCTGCTCCCGAGTGATGGCGTCAGTGTCGAGTATTAAGATCTGAGACTCGTCTGAGTTTCTCGCATGTGTGATCCTGGCCTGAGAGTGGATGTTGGCCTCTCATTTCCTTCGGATGTCAATAACGTTTGAAGGAGAAGAGAGTGAAGCCAGCAATGACTGGCTGCAGGGATAGCACAACATAAAAGTGTCATGTGATCCCTGGGAGAGCCAGTGCCAACACTGCAGGAACGGCGCCAGCATCGCAGGTGAGTATGTGTGTTATTCTTTTATAAGTGATAAACATAGGGATTGAGAACGGATTGTACAAGTAGTGACAACCCCATTAAATTTTTTATTACGACTATATCAGTACATATGGAGTCCAACTAAATGTGTATGGCGTTACACAAAGATTGTGCGGCTTTATACTATGGCCTCATTCAGAAGTCGGTATTTTTCACCTACAGAAAAAAAATGCTATGGATGTCATCAGTATTTTTCCCATATGGATAAATAAATTGTAAATCTTCTCCTATCCTTCGCAATTTTAAACATCCACAGCACAAGGATGGTACAT
The DNA here is from genome assembly GCF_039654945.1 of Dendrobates tinctorius. NCBI lineage: Eukaryota > Metazoa > Chordata > Amphibia > Anura > Dendrobatidae > Dendrobates > Dendrobates tinctorius. The sequence goes on from NW_027361747.1 coordinate 10,725,009, forward strand.
GGATAGAAGTCTATGGGTTCAATCAGCACTTTTCATCCACGCTGCCAGAAAAAAAAACAAAAAAGCAGGCGTCTTCCTGAGTTTTGCATGGACACACGGTTTGTGAAAAAACACGGACAAGTGAACAGCCCCATAGTCTATAATGGGAATATTTCGTATCTGTGAGAAACACTGTTCTCATACATTTACATGACACCTTTTTGACTACATGATCAAAACCACGTTAGTAATCGCACCAAAAATACATACAATTCTACAATCATGTTTTTGGAAAACATGGCTTTTACAGGTGAAGAGTTTTGGCCTAGTTTTTTTTTACCATGAAAAAAATAATGCAGCGTTTCACAGTTCCAGCAAAGTGAGTGAGATTTCTGAAGCCTCGTGCACATGCAGATTACTGGACTTTTTCTTTGCAGATTTGAATTTTCAAAATCGTTTTTACAAAATTTGCAGTCAATTCTTTAAGATTTTTTTTTACTTTGTCAACACTCTGGTTTCTGCAGCAAAAAAACTCTGTTGCAAATATTCTGTGTGTGAACACACCCTAATTTGAACATGCTTCACCTTAAAAAAAAAAAAAAATCCTAGTTGATAATGCATTGCAATACTGTATACGCCGTACGGCGGTCTGATTTACTGCGCCTGAGCAAATTACGCGCAGGCGCAGTGAATCATTCGGCTGATCCTGGCGGCAGATGTGCGACGTGTCGACAGGCAGAGGAAGCCGGTCACATTAAAGGGGTTTTCCCACGAACGAAAGTTCATTTTAAAAATTGTCTGTACCTGACCATGTACGGATCATACCACATCTCCTGGGCAGGGGAGGTCGCAAAAGACAATACTGACATTACAGTAGGGGATCACAGAGAATTCATTTTGTGAGATAAAATATCTCACTGACTGTTTTTAAACGATATTTTACCTCACAAAATGTATCCTCTGCAATCCCCTACTGTAATGTCAGTATTGTCTTTTGCTTCCTCCCCTGCCAGCACATGGGGTACACAGGTCAAAGAAGAGATGACATAAGAGGGGAAGACAGCAGATGGGGGAGACAGACAAGGGGGACAGCACATGGGGTAGACAGGTCAAAGAAGAGAGCACAGACGGGAGAAGTCAGCACCTGGGGAAAGAGAGAGTGGATAGGTGGGTGAGCACATGGGGGGGGGGGATTCTTAACGCTGCAAAGCCTGCCCCCGTTATGACACTACCGCCCTCCCGATGTGATAGATTAGATGGAGGCCTGATGCTATCTATATAAAATTGTGTGTGTGTGTCACCAACCAATCACAAAGCATCTTTCATTTCACCAGAGCTGTTTAAAAGAAGCTGAGCTGTGATTAGTTGCTATGAGCAACAGTTTTCCCACTCCAGAAAACACCTCAGTACACACTGACTGGGTGGGAGAAATCTAGCATCCCCGGGAATATAAGCTCCTAGCCATTGTCTGCCCCCCAGAAAGGAGCACAGAGCACATGACAAAAATGAATCCCCCCTTCCTGCTCATATACCCATCACACATCCTCCATCCCACAGGCACATCTTCCCTCTTAAGGGGATCTCCGGTATGGAAGTTAGGGCAAATCCCTCAGCGCTCTGATACTGACACCAGGCTTCTATTAAAGGGATCATTGGTATGGAAGTCAGGGCAAATCCATCCAGCGCTTTGGTTTTGACCCCAGGGTCTCTTAAAGGTATCATTGGTATGGAAGTTAGGGCAATTCCACTAAGCGCTCTGGTTCTGACCCAGGGTCTCTTAAAGGTATCATTGGTATGGAAGTTAGGGCAATTACACTAAGCGCTCTGGTTCTGACCCCAGGCCCCTCTTAAAGGGATCCCCGGTACGGAAGTGAGGGCAAATCCGCTCTGCGCTCTGATTCCAGGCTTCTATTAAAGGGATCATTGGTTTTGAAGTCAGGGCAAATCCATCCAGCGCACTGGTTCTGTCCCCAGGCCTCTCTTAAGGGGATCCCCGGTATGGAAGTTAGGGCAATTCCACTCAGCGTTCTGGTTCTGAACCCAGGCTCTCTTAAAGGGATCTCTGGTATGAAAGTCAGGGCCATTGCCTTCAAATGCTCTGGTACTGACCTCGGGCTCTCTTAAAGGGATCTCCTGTATGGAAGTTAGGGCAAATCCCTCAGCGCTCTGAATCTGACCCCAGGATTCTATTTAAAGGATCATTGGTATGGAAGTCAGGGCAAATCCACTCAGCACTCTGGTTCTGACCCCAGGCCCCTCTTAAAGTGATCCCCGGTATGGAAGTCAGGGCTCTGGTTCTGACGCCAGGCCTCTCTTAAAGGGATCCCCGGTATGGAAGTGATGGCAAATCCACTCAGCACTCTGGTTCTGACCCCAGGCTGACGGGATGATGGGGGATATTAGGGGTAGTAGTCCGGTGGCTCTGGCTGACGAGATGATGTGGGATATTAGTGGTAGTAGTCCGGTAGCTCTGGCTGACGAGATGATGTGGGATATTAGGGGTAGTAGTCCGGTGGCTCTGGCTGACGGGATGATGTGGGATATTAGGGTTAGTAGTCCGGTGGCTCTGGCTGACGGGATGATGGGGGATATTAGGGGTAGTAGTCCGGTAGCTCTGGCTGACGGGATGATGTGGGATATTAGGGGTAGTAGTCCGGTGGCTCTGGCTGACGGGATGATGGGGGATATTAGGAGTAGTAATCCGGTGGCTCTGGCTGACAGGACGATGTGGGATATTATAGTGAATGTGGCTACGCGGAGTGGGCGGGGCTCTACACTCAGCTTTATATATAGATATAATCATTATAGTTTGTTATAACTAACCATAGTTAGTTACTATGCCCGGGCAGCGCCAAGCTTTTCAGCTAGTATAATATAATGAAAAAGTATTAAAAATAACCTAGCCCAAGTCCGATAATTCAGAATATTTGGTACTAGTTTTATCTGACATACGGCACAAAATGGTCAGTTCTTTCTGTTCAGCAAAACCAATCTGTACAGACAATATGTCGTACGTGTTGATAAGGACGTCACTATATATGTAGGTTTTCTTTTGGTTGTATATCTTTCGATTCCCTGCGTGGTGGGATCTGTATACTAAAGCCTTGCATTACTCATGTAGAAAGCGCTCGATGTAACAGAAAAAGTTAGTGAACAATTGAGGATATATAAACACTTCTCCGCCGTGCGCCATCACACGCATCTACACGCCTTACGAATGATAGGTGTGAATATGAAGATAATAGGAATACGCTCAACTGCGTTGCCACATATCTAGTACAATACATAAACATCACTATATGCGAACATTCATATTCTCTATACACATCTCTGCACACAGATAGAAATCAGTGATTTCCAATTATAGCAACACTACAACTCTTTGCATGCTGGGAGTTGTAGTTTTGCAGCAGTTGAAGAACCACAAGTTGGAGATCACCGAGTCAATATAATAATGACTTACTAGATTTTTCTTTTCTGGAGCAGGGCTAGTGCCCTGGTCTGGAGCTTGTTGGGTGTCTGGAGCTTGTTGAGGGTCTGTAGCCATATTTTCTGTCAGTAGATAGCAGAGAATGAAGGTCCCCTGCACAATGAGCTTGAGCTGGAGCAGGCTGCTGTTATGTCCTGCAGTTAGGAGGGCGGAAGAGATTACCAGGACACTCCCAATACTAGATGACGTGAGAATGTCTAGAGGGCCTGGAGAGGGAATCACTCACTCTAAATACATACATTGAGCAGAGTGTGCCTAAAATCATTCCCACCTAAATACAGACCCTACAAGGGTAGCCGTACTATGCAATAGTAAAAAAAAAAAGTTAAAAAAATCTTATGTCCTTGATTAGCCCTCTGCTGCTAAGTTGGTACTTTGTAAGGGCATGTTTCCATGTAGCCAGAGGCGTGGTTAGGGGCTCAGCTCAGGGGGGCGAAACATCAGATTGAGCCCCTGACTAGGTAACCCTGATTACAACTATGGTGGCACACCCTAAGGCCCGGAGTCACACTTGCGAGAAACTCTCACGAGTCTCACGTCTCAATACCCGGCAGTGCCGCTGGCACTTGGACCGGAGTGCTCAGCTGCATAGAAATACATGCAGCCGCACACTCCGGTCCCGAATGCCGGCGGCAGTGCCGGGTATTGAGACGTGAGACTCATGAGAGTTTCTCGCAAGTGTGACCCCAGCCTAATAGTGGGTGTAGGCGAACCTCAGCAGATGACCGCACGATTACTAAAAGTTATCTCTATGCAAAGACGAACACTGATATCATAGCTCCCAACTGTCCCAATTCTCGCGAGACAGTCCCGTTTTTGACCCCCCCACCAGCGACTCTATTTTTCCCGCACTGCACTGAGCCGCCATGCCCCCCCATGCACCGACCCATCCTCGCCCACCCAGAGACCCACCGGCCACTGCAGCCCCTCACTGATGAATCCCAGCAATGACGTCGCTGGGATTCTCTGTGCACACAGGACCTGTGATGAGGTCACAGGAGGGGGGAAGTCAGGGGTCACATGATCAGGGGCCTCTGATCATGTGACCCGACTGCCCCGTTAAGGTAATTTCAAAATGAGGTAATTTCGGGAGGAGATTGTGACGGAACCATGGAGGCACTTCAGGAAATGCTTCAGATCCATCACCATGTCCTCCTTCGAGAGTGCGGACAGCGGGATCACTTTGGAATCGGGGATGCCGGCCATGTGAGCAGATCATGATATGTCCTGCATTGGGAGGCTCAGGTGGGCATTACAATGGGAGCCGAGCTGTTATAGTACCGTTATAGAATCTTTCTTTATTTCTTTCTCTCTCTCTCTGTTTCTTTCTCTGTTCTTTCCTTCTCTCTCTGTTTCTTTCTCTCTCTGTTCTTTCTTTTCCTCTCTTTTTCTTTCTCTCCCTCTGTTCTTTCTTTCTCTCTCTAATCTTTCTTTCTCTCTCTCTGTTCTGCTGTTTCTTTCTTTCTTTCTTTCTTTCCTTCTCTTTTTCTTTCCCCCTTTCTTTCTCTCTGTTCTTTCTCTTTCTTTACTTCTTTCTTTCTCTCTCTCTGTTCTTTCTCTGTCTCTCTGTTCTTTCTTTCCCCTCTTTCTTTCTCTCTATCTCTCTGTTCTTTCTTTCTCTCTCTGTTCTTTTTTCTGTCCCCTCTTTCTTTCTCTCTGTGTTCTTTCTTTTTTCTCTGTTCTTTCTTTCCCCTCTTTCTTTCTCTCTGTTCTTTCTTTCTTTCCCCTTTCTTTCTCTCTCTCTGTTCTTTCTTCCCCTCTTTCTTTTTTTCTCTCTCTGTTCTTTCTTTCTTTTTTTCTCTTTCTCTCTCTGTTCCTTCTTTCCCCTCTTTCTTTCTCTCGATTGCTCTGTTCTTTCTTTCCTTCTTTCTCTCTCTATTCTTTCTTTCTTTCCCCTTTCTTTCTCTCTATGTTCCTTCTTTCTTTCCCCTCTTTCTTTCGCTCTCCGTCTGTTCTTTTTTTTCTGTTCTCTCTTTCTTCCTCTCTGTGTTCTTTCTCTTTCTTTCTTTTTCTATGTTCTTTCTTTCTCTCCCCTCTTTCTTTCTTTTTCTTTCCCCTCTTTCTTTCTCTCGATCGCTCTGTTCTTTCTTTCCTTCTTTCTTTCTCTCTCTATTCTTTCTTTCTTTCTTTCCCCTTTCTTTCTCTCTATGTTCCTTCTTTCTTTCCCCTCTTTCTTTCGCTCTCCGTCTGTTCTTTTTTTTCTGTCCTCTCTTTCTTCCTCTCTGTGTTCTTTCTTTCTCTTTCTTTCTTTTTCTATGTTCTTTCTTTCTTTCTCTCCTCTCTTTCTTTCTTTTTCTTTCCCCTCTTTCTTTCTGTCTGTTCTTTCTCTTTCTTTCTTTACTTCTTTCTTTCTCTTTCTTCTTTCTTTCTTTCCCCTCTTTCTTTCTCTCTCTGTTCTTTCTTTCTTTCACTCTTCTGTTGTTTTTTTCTGTCCCCTCTTTCTTTCTCTCTCTGTTCTTTCTTTCTCTCTCTGATCTTTTTTTTCTTTCCCGTATTTCTTTCTTTCTTTCTTTTCTTTCTTTCTGTTCTTTCTCTTTCTCTCTCTGTTCTTTTTCTGTCCCCTCTTTCTGTCCCCTCTTTCTTTCTCTCTGTGTTCTTTCTTTTTTTCTCTGCTCTTTCTTTCCCCTCTTTCTTTCTCTCTGTTCTTTCTTTCTTTCCCCTTTCTTTCTCTCTCTCTGTTCTTTCTTTCGCTCTCTGTTCTTTCCCCTCTTTCTTTCTCTCTCTGTTCTTTCTTCTTTCTCTGTCCTTTTTTCTCTCTCTGTTCTTCCTTTCTCTATCGCTCTCCTTTCTTTCTCTCTGTCTGTTTTATTTTCTCTCTCTCTCTCTGTTTTCTTTCTTTCTTTTCCTTAGTACCTGTCAGTGTGCCCACAGTACCAGTCACTGTGCCCATAATGCCAGCCACTGTGCCCTCAGTACCAGTCAGTGTGATCAGCAGTGCTAAATGGGTGTGGTTAGACGTGGACATGGGTGTGACAAGTTGTGAAATGGGTGTGGTTGGGGCGTGGCCTAAAATTTGCTGCGGCGAGCTGCCTCTCTTTCCGTTCTTCAGTCGTTCACTTTTCCTGTTTCTTCCATCTGGCCCAGACCGACATGACAACTTCTGCTGCAGAGTTTACAATACACAATCGACTTCTTAAATTTCCAGCACTGCACCCATCTATCCCCAACCTGTACAAATGCCTCATTCAGCTGTTACCCCAATGCTGTGACTCTGCTGCAATATGTGTCCCTATTACTGCACCTGATGCTTGCCACAATAACAATACTCCTTGTGTTACTCCACATAATAATGCTCACCATTGTGCCCCTTATAAAGTAAAATGTCTTCTTTGTGCCCTCTAGATGATAAAATTGCCCTCTAGAAAATATTAATGCCACTTTTTGCCTCCAGAAAGTGCCGCCGTCACTTGGGACCGGAGTGTGCGGCTGCATATCTTTCTATGCAGCCGCACACTCCGGTCTGAACCGCCGGCGGCAATGTCGGGTATTGAGGCGAGAGACTTGTGGGAGTTTCTCGCATTACACATGCAAGTGTGACCTCGGCCTAACATAAGTTTCCTTTTTTCCAAACATTCACCTAGTGACAGAAGCCCGTACTACAAGTGCCCCCTCCAGAAAACGATTCCCGTTTTTTTTGTGTGGATATCACCTCATATAAATTAAATCTTATGGAGCATGTCACTATAAAAAGGTATTAATAATGCCATGTGAATGAGGACTAAGGGGGTATCAGGACTTGTGTACGCGGCATACTAACAAGCTCTGTGCGTGGAGCCGTACAAGGGAACCTAAAAAGTTCTATGGAGCCCTTACCTCCCTTTGTTTCTGATTTCATTTTTTTGTAATATTCAGTAAAAAATGTTGCCTTGTCCATCAGCCACCACATTACAAAGGTGTACTTCCCCATGGCACCTCATGGAGCATTGCGTAGCGCTTCATCCTCTATAGAGTCTCCAGCACATGGTTTGGCCAATACCTGGGGTATTTCACTATGTAAAGAATTACAGTGTGGCACAGGTCATAACATGGTGCACATTCATTGAGGAATATGGCATGTACAGAATAGCCACAATTGCCGTCTAAAGCCTCTTTGGGACCCAGAGACTTTCTGCCACTATTCACACTATGTAAGCTTTACCGTTAGTGTAGTTACTATCTCAAATGGGTACACCTTGTCATGGTGGGACAGCTTTATACTTTTTTGATCAAAACAGTGGTTACCAAGTACCCTATGTTATTTATTTAATGCACTTGCCTTTTTACTTATTTATTTTCATTAGGGTATATACACACATTTTTTTTTCCTTTGGTTTTGCTTGCTTTCATGGCCAGTGTGAACATGCTTTTACATCATGCATGTCATTCAAGTCTACTCCAGTTCAGTTTTTTTGTTTTTGTTAGACATGAATATATACAGTATTATGTAATTAATCAGCATAAATTTGGACCTAAAAGTAAAATGATAGATCTTAGGTCACGTAGTAGCACACTGCAATATTCTGAATGAAAATCTGGTGTAACGGAATCTACCGTATATGATGCAATCAATGGAAAGAGTTCCTACGTCAGGAGTCAGGGCCTGGTGTGGATGTTCCTTGAAAACAATACAAGAGAGGAGGGAGGGTGCAGATCGTGAGAATGAGATCTGCAGAGCAAGTTTTCATCAGGCGAATTGCTACACATGATCTCTTGCTGGAGGATCAATAGCTGAATGTGCTGTCAGGTACTTGTAACACTGAGAAACTCTTATTGCATCACTTTTTATATGGGAAGACTTTTCACCCACAGAAAAGCCCTGTAATAGCAATCCAGCAGCAAACAATGATTACAGCTCTGAGGCAACAGCCAGCAAGGTGTCAGGCGCAGCTAGGGAGAGAGTAGGGGAAACGTCTGAGTGGGCCTCTAACCATGTAACCCTGATTATAAATATGGTGGCGCACCTTAAGGCTATGTGCACACGTTGCAGATTTTATACTTTTTTACCACAAAAATGCTGCGAAAACGCATACAAAAAGCAACCCATAGCATTCAATGGCATTCCGCACATGCTGTGCTAATGCTGCGTATTTTTCCGCTGCGGAATCGCATCGCGGAAAAATACGCAGCATGCTCATTCTTTGCATTGCCCACCATGCGCAAAGTAAGCGGAAAATGTGCGGATAGTACGCAGGGTCTGGAGGAGAGGAGACTGTCCTCGAGGCCATTGGTACAATATCCCTGTAAAAAATAGAATTAAAATAAAAAATTGTGATATTCTCACCTTTCGGTGTCCCCCGCAGCGTCCCCAGGCCTCAGCGATGCTCCCGGCAAGTCCCATTTCCAGTGTGATGGCTTGCGACAATGACCTGTAATGACATAGTAGTCTCGCGTGATGCTATGTCATCTGGGGTCATTGTTGCAAGGTATCACTGGGAACGGGACTTGCCGGGAGAATTGCTGAGGCTTGGGAACGCTACGGGGGCTGCCGGAAGGTGAGAATATCACAATTTTTTTTATTTTTTTTTATTATTTTTAACATTATATCTTCTACTACTGATGCCGCATAGGCAGCCTCAATAGTTAAAAGTTGGTCACACTTGTCAAACACTATGTTTGACTAGTGTGACCAACCTGTCAATCAGTTTTCCAAGCGATGCTACAGATCGCTTGGAAAACGCTAGCATTCTGCAAGCTAATTATGCTTGCAAAACGCTAGTTTTTCACTGGAATTCCGAATGCGGATTTCCCTTGAATTTCCCGCAGCAGGGAGTTGCGGAATTGCCACCGAAATTTCCGTGGCAATTCCGCACGTGTGAACATAGCCTAACAGTTGCATTTTTTCACCATAACCAGGTTCCTCGCATAATGTTCTCACATGCTTTTTGCATTTAATAGCCCTCTGTGTCTGTACTGTTACATGTTTAGACTGTTAACTGGTTCATGCAGCAACAGGAACACCCAATTCTTAGACTAGGGATGGTCCAAACAATAAAAACAATAAAAGCAATTGTTACTATCCACCTTTCGTGTCTCCCCTTTTTCCTTATAGATTGTAATCTTGCGAGCAGGACCCTCATTCCTCTTGGCATCTGTTTTGATCTATGTGTTTATTGCTATGTTGTAATGTCTATTGTCTGTAGAAGTCCCCTCTATAATGTAAAGTGCTGCGGAATATGTTGGCGCTATAGAAATAAAAAAAAAAATATATATATATATACCGGGTGAGTCATAAAGGACGGACGTTTTTAAACTAATCATAAAATCGTTAAATATTTATTAAATATAAATGTATTCACAGATTTGGTTACGTATACTGTGTTGAAACCACACACTAGAGATGGGGATATGTTGCCGTCGTAACTCAGGAACAAAGAAGTTATTTATCATGGCGATATAACGTTGTGAGTTCACGGTAACAGTATTGCCATTATCGCCTTCGAAAAAGTACGGACCGATCACGCCATATTTGCCCATAGCGCACCACACCGTTACCTTAGGGCTGTGCAGCGGTCGTTCATGTAATTCTTTCGGATTTTCATAGGCCCAATAACGGCAGTTCTGCTGATTAACCATGCCATTGACATGGAAATGAGCTTCATCACTCATGAATAAAATAAGGTTGTCGTTTTGCTCAATAATTGCTTCCATCTCATGTGCGAACTTCAGTCGCGCTGCGTAATCCCCGCGCTCCAACTGTTGCACAATGGCCAATTTATAGGGGTGGAAATGCAGGTCTAAATGCAAAATACGCCTTACTGTACGATTACTGAGGGCAAGTTCTAAAGAATGTTTCCGAGCAGATCGACTCGGACTACGCAGCATGGCTTGCCTGACGCGTTCCACATTTTCAGGGGTACGTGCCGTTCGTGGAGCCCCCGGTGGTCGTTTGTTCATTAGTGTACCTCGTGTACGGAGTGCTTCAACCCAACGTAGGATAGTGTTACGAGCGGGAACAGCTTGATTTCTGTGAGTATTGAAATGACGCCGAAACTCACGCTGAACGGCTGTGATACACTCATTATTCTTGACAAAACTGTCGTACGCAAAAACGCGATGTTCTATCGTCCACGGCACCATAGCTTAAACTGAAACTGAAATAAAAACAATGCTTTCACCTCACAAACATAACCCCGCCTCCCGCACATCTCTACCTCCACCTGGTGGTGAGTTATAGCCACTTCAAATACATCCGTCCTTTATGACTCACCCGGTATATAGGAAAAATTAAAAAGACAGAAAAAAAAACCTCCTAGACCCCTTTAGGCTATGTTCACAAATAGCGTTTTTTCTTTCTCATTGCTTTAAATAGTGAAAAAAACATTTACCGGTAAATGTAATTGTAACCCTTTTTTACCCTTATTAATCCCTTCACCCTTTAGCCTGGTTTCACCTTCATGACCAGGCCAAATTGTACAATTCTGACCAGTGTAATTTTGAGAGTTGAGCGAGTATCTTTGGTTCCCCGCTTATTTGGCAAGCTATAGGAACTGGCCAAGGAGCACTGAGACAGAATTGTGGCAAGGCACAGATCTGGCCAAGGTTACAAAAGAATTTCTGCAGTACTCAAGGTTCTTAAGAGCATAGTGGCCTCCATAATCCTTAAATGGAGGAAGTTTGGAACCACCAGAAGTCTTCCTAGACCTGGCCGTCCAGCCAAACTGAGCAATTGCGGGAGAAAACCCTTGGTGAGAGAGGTAAAGAAGAACTGTGGCTGAGCTCCACAGATGCAGTAGGGAGGTGGGAGAAAGTTTCACAAAGTCAACTATCACTGCAGCCCTCCACCAGTCGGGCCTTTATGGCAGAGTGGCCCAACAGAAGCCTCTCCTCAGTGCAAGACATATGAAATCCCGCATAGCGTTTGCTAAAAAACACATGAAGGACTCCTAGACTATGAGAAATAAGATTCTCTGGTCTGATGAGATGAAGATAGAACTTTTTGTTGATAATTCTAAGTGGTATGTGTGGAGAAAACCAGGCACTGTTCATCTACTGGCCGATACAATCACAACAGTGAACCATGGTGGTGTCAGCATCATGCTATGGGGTGTTTTTCAGCTGCAGGGACAGGACAACTGGTTGCAATTGAAGGAAACGAATGCGGCCAAGTATAGAGATATCCTGGATGAAAACCTCTTCCAGAGTGCTCTGGACCTCAGACTTGGCTGAAGATGACCATTCTTGACTGACCCAGCCAGAGCCCTGACCTAAACCCAATTAAGCATCTCTGGAGAGACGTGAAAATGGCAGTCCACCAATGTTCACCATCCAACCTGTCAGAACTGGAGAGGATCTGCAAGGAAGAATGGCAGAGGATCTCCAAATCCAGGTGTGAAAAACTTATGGCATCATTCCCAATAAGACTCATGGCTGTACTAGCTCAAAAGTGTGCTTCTACTCATTACTAAGCAAAGGGTCTGAATACTTATGATCATGTGATATTTCAGTTTTTCTTTTTTAATAAATTTGCAAAAATTTCTACATTTGTTTTTTTTTCAGTCAAGATGGGATGCAGAGTGTACATTAATGAGAAAAAAAATGAACTTTTTTGAATTTACCAAATGGCTGCAATAAAACAAAGAGTGAAAAATTTAAAGGGGTCTGAATACTTTCCGTACCCACTGTAACTAGATGTGTGGTGAGCACCTTGATCCCCCAGGTGCTTCAGAGAAGTTTATCACGTTGAGCATTAAAAAATAAATAAATCACATTTTCCTCACAAAAATGTTTTTAGCTCCAATTTTTCTCTTTTCACAAGGGTAACAAGAGAAAATGCACCATGAAATTTGTTTTGCAATATTTCCTGAGTACGCCCATGCCCCATATGTGGGGGGAAAACTACTGATTGTACACATGGCAGGGCTCAGAAAGGATGAAGTGACGTTTTGGAATGCAGATTTTGATGGATTCGCAGATATTGCGTTTGGAGAGCCCCTGATGTGCCTAAACAGTGTAAACCCCCACAAATTACCCCATTTTGGAAACTAGACCACTCCAAGAATTGATCTAGATGTTTGGTGTGCACCTTGAACCCCGAGGTTATAATGTTGAGCCACGAAAATAACAAAAAAATAAAATTTTTCCACAAAAATGTCCTTCTAGCCTCAAATTTTGCATTTTGGCAAGGGTAACAGGAGAAAATGGACACCAAAAATTGAGTACACCAAGATCCCATATGAGGTTGAAAACTATTTTGGAGGCACAGTTCAAAGCTCAGAAGTGAAGGAGCGCCATATTGGAGTTAACATTTTGCTGGACTGGTTTGAGTGTGCCATCTCACATTGGCACAGTCCCTGAGGTGCCAGAACAGCAGAAACTCCCATAAGTGACCTCATTTTAAAACTACACCGCTCACTGAACTCCTCTAGGTGTGCAGTGATCATATTGACACCACAGGTGTGTCACAGAATTTTAAACCATTGGGCAGTGAAGAAAAAATAACATGTTTACCACCAAAATTTTGTTTTAGCGTCAGTTATTACATTTTCACACTGGGAAATGGGTAAAATGTCATCAAATGTATCATACAATTCTTACTGAATGTGGAAATACCCCATATGTGGCTGTACAGTACTGCTTCGCCATACGGTGAGACTCGGGAGGGATGGAGCGCTATTTGCCTCCTGAAGCTCAAATTTTGCCAGAATAGTTTGACTTCATATACACAGCCCTTAAGTGCTAGAAGAGCTCTATACCCCCTCAAGTGACCCCATTTTGGAAATTATAAGCCTTTTTGGAGTTTATCTACATGTGTAGTGACGATTTGGGCTCCATGGGTATTTTTCAGAAACAAGCAGCAGTGGATGCTGCTGAGTGAAAATTGCAAATTTGCTATTGTACTGCCTGTACATTACAGTGCACAGTACGTTGTAGTAACCAGTACGTTGTGGTGCCTAGTACATTATGATGACCAGTACGTTGTATTGACCAACTCATGCTTATGGAGACACAACTGTAAATTAGCCGGGCTCTCATAGCTATAGAAATGCCAAACATGTGGAATAGCCTTTTGAGGGGACGAGTAGTTATAGCGCTTTTCCAAAGCCTTTTGTTACACCTCTCCGCCATACTCACCCGGCCTCCGCTCCCACGCCGCAGTCGGCCTCCGCTCCAACGCCGCAGCCTCTCTCCACCCGACGGCCGCGGCGGTCACCTGAGACGGGTTCGCGACCGATGCCTTCCCTGCATGCTATGCGCATGTGCCATAGGCTGCGGCCGCGCCTCCTTCCTGCTTCTTATGCTCCGGCTGTGCCCTGACCCGGAAGCACCTTTGGACCAATGGCTGACCAGACGGGGCCATATCAGGCCGCTTCCCCCTGAGGGAGGAACCTGATCGTTGTGTTTCCTAACACTCTGGCCTCGCTTCATCGTGTGCACTCTCTCTGCTCCTGCAGTTCCAGTGTCGGCTGCTCCTCGCAGCAGATTCTCAGTCCTGCTACCCGTGTTCCTTGTTCTCTTCCGCAGTTCTCTCTCCAGTGTTCCTGCCGTCCTACTCCAGTCCTGCCTTCAGTGTTCCTGCCGTCCTACTCCAGTCCTGCCTTCAGTGTTCCTGCCGTCCTACTCCAGTCCTGCCTTCAGTGTTCCTGCCGTCCTACTCCAGTCCTGCCTTTAGTGTTCCTGTCATCCTACTCCAGTCCTGCCTTCAGTGTTCCTGCCGTCCTACTCCAGTCCAGCCTCCAGTGGTCCTGCCATCCTACTCCAGTCTCAGTCTTACTCCGGTCCATCCTGAGCCGCCCCTCTGGGTACCGGCTACCGTGGTACTCGAACCCCTGGGTCTGCTCCTAACGGTCCCTGTATAGGGGTCGGTTCCATATGGCAGCTCGCCCGGGGTCCCTCGGTGCCACGGTCCAGGGGGTCTACTCCCGGAGTTTCCTGCTCCAGACCACCCACGCTAACAGTACGATCAGGCCATGGACTCCGCCAGTACCTCGGCTGCTACCCAGAAAGAGTTGCTATTCCTACGGGAGAATCAGGGGCGCATTATGTCAGTCATGAAGTCGATGGACACCCGTTTGTCGGCCTTACAGGTGGCCGATCCTGGAAATGCCACTCAGCTGGCCAGTCTCCAACAGGAGCTGGGTCAGTAGCAAGATACTCAAGCCCACATTTTGTCCTACATGGCCTCCTTTGATAGTTGCTTGTCGGCCCTTCAGGCTGCCACTGCAGTGCCGACTCCTCCTCCTGCGTCTACTGCTCTCCCGACGCCCCACCTCGCCAAGCCACCTCGTTTCACCGGGGATCCCAAGCTCTCTAGGGGGTTCTTAAATCAGTGTAGTCTCCACTTTGAATGGCTGCCGCAGCAATATCCCTCGGATCGGGCCAAAGTGGCATTCATCATGTCCCATCTGGAGGGAGAGGCCCTGTCTTGGGTAAACCCGCTCTGGGAACGTGACAACCCGGTCGTCTCGAGTCTCCCGGTTTTCCTGGATAAGTTTCATAAGGTTTTCGATGAGCCGGGTCGGTTAGCCTCTCTCACTGAGTCACTCTTTAACTTACACCAGGGCTCTCTCACGGTCGGACAGTACGCTATTCGGTTTTGCACTATCTCCTCCAAGCTCGGCTGGAATAACGCGGCTTTGGTGGGGGCATTCTGGCGCGGTCTTTCTACTAGAATAAAGGATGAACTCGCAGGTCGAGATACCCCATCCACCTTAGAGGACCTTATCTCGCTGGCTACCCGCATTGATCTGCGCTTCCTGGAGCGCGCTCGGGAGTCAGCGAGAGACAGGCGGTTCTCCAGGTCAGTTTCTCCTTTCACCCAGTCTGCCAGCTCCCGTTCGGTCGGGTCCTCTTCCTTCTCTTTGGGTGAGCCCATGCAGATAGATCATCTTAGGTTGGCCGAGTTGCGTCAGAGAGAGAGACGGGCACAAGGTCTGTGCCTCTATTGCGGTGATTCGTCACACTATATCTGCACCTGTCCTAAGAGACAGGGAAACGACTCCACCTAGGTCAGGTAAGAGAGGCCTTCCTAGGTCATGATGATCCCTCTCAACCCCTTACGATTTCTGTGCTTTTGGTTTCAGGAGGGAGGCGTGGTTCCGAGGTGGCCTACGTGGATTCGGGCTCAGCGGGTAACTTCATTCGGCCGGAAGAGGTAGACAAATACCAAATTCCTGTAGTCACTCTATCTAACCCAATTCAGATTGCCACTGTGGATGGCAAACCGCTACAGGTGACCGTCACCTTGGTCACTGAAGAGGTGGAGTTGCAAGTCGGAGCCTTACATCGAGACAAGATAGCCTTTCACGTTTTACCTAAGCTCTCTCACGCCATTCTACTCAGTCTTCCATGGTTAAGGACTCATCAGCCTGTTCTCGACTGGTCTTCTGGGGAGATACTCGAGATGGCCATTACGAGTACCTGGTCATGCCCTTCGGTCTTTGCAATGCTCCTGCAGTCTTTCAAGAGTTCATCAATGAGATCTTCTGGGATCTCTTGTACTCCTGTGTGGTCGTGTACTTAGACGATATCCTCGTCTTCTCGCCGGACCTCTCGTCCAACAGAAAGAGTGTCCGCCTGGTGCTTCAGTGTCTTCGGTAGAACCGCCTGTATGCGAAGATCGAGAAATGTCTCTTCGAACAGACCTCTCTGCTATTCCTGGGATACATTATCTCCGACGCTGGTCTAAAGATGGATCCCGAGAAGTTGTCTGCCATCCTCAAATGGCCTCGCCCCGTCGGATTAAAGGCGATACAACGATTCCTCGGGTTCACCAACTATTACTGGCAATTTGTCTCCCACTTCTCCGCGATCACAAGACCCATTTCTGCGCTCACCCGTAAAGGGTCTACTTCCAAGGATTGGTCTACTGAGGCAGAGGAGGCCTTTCTGACCCTAAAACGGGCTTTCTCCACGGCTCTGGTCCTGCATCGCCCTGAGAGCGATCGACCTTTTGTACTCGAGGTGGACGCTTCCTAGACGGGTGCCGGGGCGGTACTGTCCCAGAGAACCGCCTCCGGTCGCCTGCACCCTTGTGGCTTCTTCTCGAAGGCCTTTTCTCCATCCGGGTGTAACTACTCGATCGGCGGCCAGGAACTTTTGGCCATCAAGTTGGCCTTGGAGGAATGGCGCCATCTCCTGGAAGGAGATGTCCATCCTTTTGTCATCTTCTCGGACCACAAGAATCTGGCCTATCTCCAGTCTGCCCAGAGACTTAACCCTCGCCAGGCCAGATGGTCCTTAATTTTCGCCCGATTTGATTTCGAGCTCCGATTCCGTCCTGGCAACAAGAATTCCAAAGCCGACGCCCTGTCCAGGGTCTTCCAGCCACACGAATCCACGGAGGAACCTTTGCATATCATTGATCCCACTAGGATCATCACCGTGGCTCCGGTGAACTGGCTTACTCCCCCACCTGGCAAGACGCTTGTGCCAGAGAATCTCAAGCGAAAGGTTCTTCTATGGGGGCACTCCTCCAAACTGGCCAGCCATGCCGGAACTAAGAAGACCCTTGACCTTATCACGCGTCACTACTGGTGGCCCACGCTTCGCCAAGATGTACTCGACTTTGTGGCTTCTTGTCCATCCTGTGCAAAAAACAAAGTGCCACGGAGATCTCCGTCCGGCTTGTTGCTTCCATTGCCTGTCCCTACGGTTCCTTGGGAAAATTATCGCCATGGATTTCATCACCGACCTACCCTGCTCTGCGGGCTGCACAGTCATCCTGGTGGTGGTGGTGGATCGTTTTTCCGAGATGGCGCACTTCATTCCTCTGCCCGGTCTTTCCTCAGCGCTGGAGCTGGCCAAAATCTTCATTCGTCAAATCTTCAGACTTCACGGACTACCTCGACGCATTGTGTCTGACCGAGGGGTTCAGTTTACCTCCAAGTTCTGGCGTTCACTTTGTAAGCTCATGAACGTTTCCCTCGACTTCTCCTCGGCCTACCATCCCCAGTCCAACGGACAGGTAGAGCGTACCAACCAGACACTTACGGGATACTTACGTCACCTCTAACGCCCACCAGAACGATTGGGTAAACTTACTCCCCTGGGCAGAGTTCGCTTATAACAACCATGCTGGTGAGTCTTCAGCCAAGTCTCCGTTTTTCATTGTTTTTGGCAGACATCCTGGTGTTCCTCTTCTGATAACTCCTGCCTCCGAGGTACCCGCGGCCAACGCCTTGTCCTCGGAATTTTCTAAGATTTGGGCTGAGATCAACACATCACTCAAGAGATCCGCTGAGCAGATGAAGAACTATGCAGACAAAAAGAGGTTGGATTCTCCTCCGTATCGTGTTGGCGACAAGGTCTGGCTCTCCTCCAAATTCGTCTGATTAAAACTGCCCTCCTACAAATTGGGCCCATGCTACATCGGTCCGTTTGAAATTCTGGGACGTATTAACGAAGTCGCCTACAAATTGAGGTTGCCTGCTTCGCTCCAGATCCCGAACACCTTTCACGTCTCTCTCCTGAAGCCTGTGGTGCTGAATCGTTTCCATTCCTCGCTTGATCCTGGTCCTCAGTCGGTCGGTGCCGATGACGTTTTTGAAGTGCAGGACATTCTCGCTGTGAAGAGGGTTAGAGGTAGGACTTTCTTTCTTGTTGATTGGAAGGACTTTGGTCCTGAGGAGAGATCCTGGGAGCCTCGGGAGAATATCAATGCTCCCCGTATCCTCAAGAAGTTTCTTGCTAACCACCGGGGGGGGCGGCTTAGGGGGGGTACTATTACACCGCTCCGCCATACTCACCCGGCCTTAGCTCCCACTCCGCAGTCGGCCTCTCTCCACCCGACGGCTGCGGCAGTCACCTGAGACGGGCTCGCGACCGATGCCTTCCCTGCATGCTATGCGCATGCGCCATAGGCCACGCCTCCTTCCTGCTTCTTATGCTCCGGCTGTGCCCTGACCCGGAAGCACCTTTGGACCAATGGCTGACTAGACGGGGCCATATCAAGCCGCTTCCCCCTGAGGGATGCGCCTGATCGTTGTGTTTCCTAACACTCTGGCCTCGCTTCATCGTGTGCACTCTGCTCCTGCAGTTCCAGTGTCGGCTGCTCCTCGCAGCAGCTTCTCAGTCCTGCTACCCGTGTTCCTTGTTCTCTTCCGCAGTTCTCTCTCCAGTGTTCCTACCGTCCTGCTCCAGTCCTGCCTTCAGTGTTCCTGCCGTCCTACTCCAGTCCTGCCTTCAGTATTCCTGCCATCCTACTCCAGTCCTGCCTTCAGTGTTCCTGCCATCCTACTCCAGTCCTGCCTTCAGTGTTCCTGCCGTCCTACTCCAGTCCTGCCTTCAGTGTTCCTGCCGTCCTACTCCAGTCCTGCCTTCAGTGTTCCTGCCGTCCTACTCCAGTCCTGCCTTCAGTGTTCCTGCCATCCTACTCCAGTCCTGCCTCCAGTGTTCCTGCTGTCCTACTCCAGTCCAGCCTCCAGTGTTCCTGCCATCCTACTCCAGTCTCAGTCTTACTCCGGTCCATCCTGAGCCACAGCTCTTGGTACCGGCTACCGTGGTACTCGAACCCCTGGGCCTGCTCCTAACGGTCCCTGTATAGGGGTCGGTTCCACCTGGCAGCTCGCCCGGGGTCCCTCGGTGCCACGGTCCAGAGGGTCCACTCCTGGAGTTTCCTGCTCCAGACCACCCACGCTAACACCTTTGTACTATCAGCAACATTGAAGTTCCCTATATTTCCATTGACAGATGACGGACCTGAGTGGGGAATTGTTTTTTTTCTACATTGAGTCAAAGCTTTTGTTGGGATCAATTTACATAACATTTGGTATCACATTTTTCTGGTGCTCTAAGCTGAGCACTTACATTGGGGTTTTACATCTAAATCTCCGAGTGACATAATTCAGATGAAAGTCACAAGGGAGCCATTCACTATAACGAGGCAGCAGAGTTACTGTGGACTCCGTGTGACCTCTGTTCACTGTTGTCCTTTTCAGAAGTGCACAAAACTGAGCCGCTGGATCACAGGTCAGATGGCGCCCACAGTGCCTCCATCTGCCTCATTATAGGGAGTCTTCTGTCAGGGGTTCCATCTGAATCCCTTATTTCAGTGATTTACATGGAAATTTCAGTGTAAGCACTCAGCGCAGAGCACAGGATAAATGTGAACCAAGCCTTACTGTGACCTTTGGGAGATAGTGAAAAAAATCAACAGCAGGCGAAGAATTGGTTTTATTTATTTTTCACATGACATTTTTTGATCGCTTTCTATTCCAATTTTTGGGAGGCAGAATTAACTAAAAACAGCAATTCAGGAATTATTTTTTTTTAATGCTGTTCCGCATGTGGTAAAATTGATAAGACAACTTTATTCTTCAGGTCGGTACGATTATAGTGATACCACATTCATACAATTTTTTATTGTTTTGTCGCTTTTACGCAATAAAAACTATTTTATTGATAAAAGAATTATTGCTTTTTCCGCTCACAGAGCTTGATTTTTGCGGGACAAGCTGACGTTTTCAGAGATACTACTTTTATTTACATTTGTCTTTTTGATTGCGCTTTATTGCATTTTTTTGTTCGCGTTTTATTAACGTTTTGTTCAGCAGTATGATGATAAAACATAGTTTTTTTGCCTTTTTTTATTTATTTTTTTCCACAGTGTTGACTGAAGGGGTTAACTAGTGGGACAGTTTTATAGGGTGAGTCGTTCCAGACGTGGCATAACCAAATATGTGTACTTTTTTTTGCTCATTTTTACATTAATAATTGTATCTATTGGCTTTTTTTGTTCTTTATTTTGTGATTTATTTTTTTTTTAATTCTTTGCAATTTTTGCTTTTTACTTTTTTGCATTGTCACAGAATGGGACATCAAGTTTATGCTGACAGCTCGCTGATCTAATACTCTGATAGGCTGATCCAAGAGAATTAGCATGGAGTAATGACCATTTGATTTAGCTGTTAGTAGATCATTAGAGACTTTAGTGAGGGCAGTTTCAGTAGAGTGTAAAGAGCGGAAACCGGATTGGAGAGGGTCGAGAAGAGAGTTATCAAAGAGATGGCGGGTAAGACGGGAGTGGACCAGGCGTTCCAGGAGTTTAGAGATGAAGTGAAGATTAGAGACAGGTCTATAGTTAGCGGCCCAGTTTTGGTCGAGGGATGGTTTTTTAAGTAGTGGATGTATGATGGCATGCTTAAATGAGGAGGGAAAGATACCAGAAGAGAGAGAGATGTTAAATATTTTAGTTAGGTGAGGGGTGACAGCAGGGGAAAGGGACTGGAGGAGATGTGACGGAAATGGGTCACTGGTGCAAGTGGTTGGGCGAGAAGATGCAAGGAGCCTGCTTACTTCTTCTTCTGTGACTGGTTCAAAATCAGAGAGTGAGCTAGATGCAGTGGGGGAGGAAGGACAGTGCATGGTATGAGGTGATTGGGAGATAATTTCCTGTCGAATCTGGTCTATTTTTTCTTTGAAGTAATTGGCCAGATCGTCATTTCGGAGCTCCGTGGTTGGGGCCTGTACTCTTGGGTTGAGTAGAGAATGAAAAGTGTCAAAGAGACGTTTCAGGTTATTGGACAGTGAGGTGATGAGGGTGTTGAAATAGGTTTGTTTGGAGAGGTGAAGGGCAGTGTTGTATGTTCGAAGCATAAACTTATAATGGATGAAATCTTCGTGTAGATTGGATTTTCTCCACAGATGTTCGGCGCACCTGGAGCACCGCTGCAGGAAATGTGTTTGCAGGGTGTGCCAGGGTTGTCGCCGTCTGTGTTGTGGTGTTCTATTTATAGGGGGTGCAAATTCATCCAGGGCACTTTGAAGTGTTTAATTGTAATGCTTCAATGCAGAATCAGGACATGAGAGGGAGGAGATAGGGGCCAATGAAGACTACAAGTTCTTCATAAGTTTCTGGGTGTTAATGGCCTGTATGTTTCTATAAGTCTGGACAGTGGGGGTGACCTGAGCAGCCTGGCAGTTCTTGATAGAGAATGAAAGAAGGTTGTGGTCAGAGAACGGGAGAGGGGAGTTTGCAAAATCATCCACTGCACAAAGCCGAGAGAAGACCAAGTCGAGGGAGTTTCCGTCTTCATGCGTTGGAGAATTAGTAAGCTGCGAAAGGCCAAACGAGGAGGTTAGAGATAAAAGGTGAGTAGCAGATGGGGAGAGGTGAGTAGCAGATGGGGAGAGGGGAAGAGCAAAGGGGATGTTGAAATCTCCCATGATGAGGGTAGGGATGTCACAGGAGAGAAAATGTGGAAGCCAAGTGGCAAAATGATCCAGGAACTGATGGGAGGGGCTGGGAGGACGATACACCACCGCCACTCGCATGGAGAAGGGGGTGTAGAGTCTGATGGCATGGACCTCAAAAGAAGGGAAGGCTAGTGAGGGTAATTGAGGGATAACCTGAAAGGTACATTTTTGTGATAGAGCAGACCAACGCCTCCACCTGCTCTATTGTCTGATCTCGGGGTATGAGAGAAGTGTAGTCCCCCGTATCAAAGAGCAGCAGCGGAGGTAGTGTCTGACTGCTGGATCCAGGTTTCAGTAAGAGCCAGGAGATTAAGAGAATTAGAAAAGAAAAAGTCATGAGTGAAGGAGAGTTTGTTACACACTGAGCGAGAATTCCAAAGTGCACAATCAAGAGAGACAGATGGCATGCAGGGAATATTAATAAGATTAGAGGGGTTTATGAGTGTAGCAGTTGAGGGGTTTGACTTTCTATAACATGGGGGACCAGGGTTGGGAGCAATGTCTCCTGCGACTAGGAGAAGGAGGATAGAAAGAGTGAGCAGATGGTTAAGTGATTTGTGAGAGCGTTTCTTATGTTGAATGGTGAGACTGAATGGATCTGTGCTGTGTAGCAATGTGAAAAGAGCGTGAGTGCTATACATAGGAGAGGAAAGGAGTGAGGGACCGATATGGATGGAGTGTAGAGAATTAATGCCTGGGCGGTGGATGTGTGTGAATGCAGCGGCCAGGATATAAATTACACAAATGCATATGGTATATATTTGTTGTACTCCAAAGGTACAGGGATTAGATGTATATAAAGGTCTTAACTGTCTCCTGCCCTGTCTAACTGCCAGTACTTTGATAAACTGTACTTCGATAAAGTGTGCATAAATGCCCCCTGCATAAATGCTTTCCCCAAGCTATGTCTGAATATATAGGAGGATAAGACTTAGAACTTTTTTTTTTTGCAATGCAAGGAACATGGCGGCACAGCGACTTATATAGACCTGATGGAGCTATGTAGTCAGCCAATCACAGTAATGCCAGTAGTCAACATTGCTATGGCACTATTGTGATTGCCAGGTGTGGAGGAAAGGCCCAGTTCCTCCCACGTCACCAATGTGACGTAACTACACAAGCACAGCTCTCCGGCGCCCCCTTTGTCTCTCAGGTCAGTAAGGAAACTGCACCTAGAGTAAATGGCCGCCAGGGAGGATGTCCTGTTACCCGCTGGGTATTCTAAGATTCATAATCACAGTAAAAGCATCAGCCCAAGATTAATTTTATGGTTTAATTGCCTTAAGGGTGCACTAGATAATTACAGAAATATACAGTAAGCTATACAATGGAATTACAATGGACTTGCAGTCAGAGTAAAGTATAACAATAAGGGTACAAGACTTAGAGATATTAAGCTGGAGGTCAATTTACCAGGTTGCATGTGGGTGCCAGGAGCTCTGCAGTCCACAGGTACAAGAATCTTAGTTGCCGGACAGACCCCCAAAGCGCGGGCCGCTGCTCCCCTTGGCAGATCTGTCCCCAGTTTCTTCTTAGATCATCATCGTTTGGTTCTTCTGTGAGAGAGTGTGTGTCTCTGCCATGTGCTGCTGTTCTCAAGCATGCTGGGTCCCTCCCCCTGTGTCAGAGGGTGGGCTAATAATCTCCACCCTTTAGCTCCCTGCAGAACTTATTCCCAATATCTAAGAAAGGGGGTAACTTTCTACAACATGATCGGATCAGGACACAAGAGGTACCAGTGAATGCGGATTGTTTTGCCTGTCGTGTGGAGAGCAAACATGGCCCCATTGGGTCGCTGTGGAGGGCCAATCTCTATATCTCAGGTCCCAGAGCCCTCACCGACTCAGGAGTCGCACTGCCAGATGCGCGATTTCCTCAGGGTCACGCGGATATTTTTTAGGAGTCTATAACTCGAAAGGTGTGCTCATAATCTATGATCCTAGGATGGAGTTGAAGATGCTGGGAGAGACAATGGATGTGTATTTCTGTGTCCAGTTGGCAGGTATATTCTAATTGAAGCCCCCACGCCCCTTCCTGCCACATGATGGCATGGCTCCTACTCAAGCTTTGAAGTTCTGTTTTGGGCCTTATCTCATTATCATACTATAAGGCCTTGCTATTCAACATTGGAGCACTAAATCCTGCTTTCTTCAATATGCTTACAGGCCCGGGGGGGGGGGGTAGGAGCAGTTAACTCCTTCATCACACCAGGCAATCCCCACATGTTTAGTGGCTGAAAATCAGGCACCAAACATGTGGGGCGAGGAATCGAGCATGGTGCCCAAGAACTTGGATACTCAAATGAGTGCCTAGCTTGTCAAGCAGCAAGATGATCAAGCAGGCCCCGAGCAGTGCTGAGCACGCTCACCCATCAATAGTCATGACCTATTGTTTAAAGGGAGTCTGTCAACACAAAATGATTGTTTAAATCAAGTACAGGTGCTGGGTGCATCATGGTGGGGCCAATCTTTTATATACACTTTCCCACCTGCTTGGTTTGCATCCATCTCCGCCCTTCTCTGGCTCTATGAGGCCAAAACTGACAATGAAAGAAGAAGGAGGTGGGGATATAGGGAAGGTGGCAAGGTGCACTTCAATGTTTGGCCACATCAATAGTGCATCTGTGCTTGGTTTGAATAGTCAATCTATACTGACAGACTCCATTTAAATCATTTTTTATCTTACAGGGTGGACCATATATATGGATACACCTAAATAAATTGGGAATAGTAGGTGATATCAACTTCCTTTTTGTGGCACAGTATATGGAAGGGGGAAACTTTTCATGATGGGTGGTGACCATGGTGGCCATTTTGAAGTTGGCCATTTTGGATCCAACTTTATTTTTTCCAATGGGAAGAGGGTCATGTGACACATCAAACTTATTGAGAATTTCACAAGAAAAACAATAGTGTGCTTGGTTTTAACGTAACTTTATTCTTTCATGAGTTCTTTACAACTTTATGACCACTTATAAAATGTGTTCAAAGTGCTGCCCATTGTGTTGGATTGTCAATGCAACCCTCTTCTCCCACTCTTGACACACTGATAGCAACACCACAGAAGAAATGCTAGTCTAAGGGGGTCAGATGTGAAATTTGAAAGATTTCTGTGTTTTTATTTTTAATAAAGTTAGTGATATACTGTAGAAAAAAAAGTTTCCATAAAAAATACACTATCAATAATCTGAAGTAGATTTTGTGCTATATTTTTTGCCAGTTTCCAGAGTAAATCATATGTGAGCCCCCAACCATGCAATTCTCTTGCTAAAAGCCTCAATATTTTGTGCATTGAAATTTTTATTTTTTTACACCAGTATTTTGGTGTAAAGGTGTTAGCCAAGCTGCTTAAAATCTGGCTTGGAAAAAAATTAAAATAAAATACTATATTATTCAGAGGCACAGGAGTCAAAAATTATACAGATAAAGGTGCACAATAATATCTGTGGCGTTCACCTCTTCGAGACACGTGTTTTGCATTCAAACATGTACACACATGAATTTGAGAGAACTAGAAGACAAATGTGCAAGTCATGCTTATATGCAGGATGTGGGAGTGAGGGGAGGGAGGTTGAGTTCTATGCGGCTTTTC
Organism: Dendrobates tinctorius; assembly: GCF_039654945.1. Taxonomy (NCBI): domain Eukaryota; kingdom Metazoa; phylum Chordata; class Amphibia; order Anura; family Dendrobatidae; genus Dendrobates; species Dendrobates tinctorius. The sequence goes on from NW_027361747.1 coordinate 10,750,180, forward strand.
TGCAGCTCAAAATGTGTAATGAACACAACTCTATTTCTTCGTAATAGAAAAAAGCGCGGACGGCACCGCTGTTACCGTGTAATTCACTGTGGCATGCGGCATGCAGAGAACCAAATGCTGGGAATCCCGGGTGCCATACCTGGAAATAGACAATCCTTTGAATCCACACAGAAGAAAAGGTCGCACTCTTGGGGATGAAGAAATATCTCACAGGTTTATTGACACATAAAATACATGTCAAGCCGGGGGAGTGACATACAGGGTGCAGAAAAGGCTGACACCGGGGGAGTGACATACAGGGTGCAGAAAAGGCTGTCAGCCTTTTCTGCACCCTGTATGTCACTCCCCCGGCTTGACATGTATTTTATGTGTCAATAAACCTGTGAGATATTTCTTCCACCCGAAGAGTGCGACCTTTTCTTCTGTGTGGATTACAACTCTATTTCTACTGCTGACTTTTGACAACCAAAGGAGAAAATGTGTAATGTTGACGTAGATGCTGGCAAGGCACTTGCCCCTGGTGTAACTGGCAGGACCACCTGATATGGTGGTCCGAAGTGCCTCCCAGGGAGCTGCCTTTTGCCACCCTCAATGGTGGGATTTTTGATTAAAGAGGTTGTCCGAGTTTGTGATGAAAGTAGGCAGTCGGTCTAGGTGGCTGCAGGCTTCTGAATCCTCATATCGTATACACTGCACGCTGCCAGGATTCTCTTGTGCTGGCGGTGAGAGCGGAAGGTTATGTAACTGCAAAGTATATGGTTTGCTTACATGTGGTCACGTGCTGACTAGACTTGCATGGCTTCGCTCAATGCAAGCGAACTGAGTGAGGCTGGACATGTCTAGTCGGAATGTGAGGAGGAAGTATGCAAACCGGATACTTGTACTAACATGATCGCATGACCGTCTACTCTTGCCACCGGCATGGGAGAATCCTGAAAGTGTGCAGTGCACGAGCTGTGAGAATTCAGAAGTCTGCAGTCTCCTAGAATTAGGGCTGTCACCAAAATTTTCAGGCCCCCTTGAGACTCCCCGCGGGCTCCACCCTAGCAACGCCTCCACCCCTGAAACCTTCCACTGCCCACTCTTGGAAAAACTCTACTTCTGAACCTCGTCTTCACCAATCACACATTAACAGTTCCCATTGAACACCATATCACATACATAGCTATCAGCTTTTGTTTTGGCCAAAAGATTTTTTAAGCCGCCACCTCAGCAAGGTAGACTCTTGGCAGGGCCCTACTGTACTTTAACCTGTTAAAAATTTCTTAAAATATCCAATACTATTTTTAGGTATATTTTTTATTTATTTTTCTTTAAGGGAATGCATCACATACATTTTTTTTTACATAACCAATAATATCACATACACGGGGCAAATACTGTAATACCATGGCCGGACCACATATTGCCATCACATAGTGACCGAATAATACCACATATAAGGAATAAAAACTGCCACACCATGATCAGACCACATATTACCACCACATATTGACCGAATACTACAATACTGATCATTAATGAAAAAATACAATACTAATATTACCATAAGTGACATTATACACAGGAGTAGAGATGAACAACTTTGCCTTTTTTAGTCTCGAGTCGGGTTTCATGAAACTCGACTTTCTCAAAAGTCGAGTCGAACGAAATCAGCTGACTATAGGGAAAAGTCAGAGGTCCGACTGAAACACGAAACCCAATGCAAGTCAATGGGGAAGCAAAGTCGGCAGGGAGGGGAGGACAGTAAACACACCTACAGTGCCCATTTCAATGCCAACAACATCAATTCTTATTACTGAAGCTTGTCAACCTTAATTTACTTTATAACAATAGTTACGCATTGAAAACTGGGGGTGATTTGGTTAAAGTTGTGGTGGGGGGGGGGGGAGGGCTGGCTCCAGGTTTTCGTCTGCCATGGGCCAAAGAGTGTCAGTGCGCCCCTTTAACACATACAACAACTCATGATGCTCCGATACGGCACAGAAATATAGGTATAGTACAATGAAAAATACTTCACTTCTTACATGACATGACTGATATCTATTTTAAATTCTACAATAGCTCAAAAAACAGACAGTATATTACTCCATACAGTATTATAGCCATCACATAGTGTGCCATACAGAATAATGAGCCCCATATATTTCTCCATACAGAATAATTGGTTCCATATAATGTTCCATACAGTATATGATGAGCTCCACATAATGCTACAGTATATGATGGTCCCCATGGATGATGCTCCAGTGTCTTATGGGCCCAAATAATGCTCCTGTCATGATACCAGTGCTGGGTGAACGGCACTGCTGGGGTTAATGTTCTGACCTCAGTGCAGACTCTCACCTGCACACCTGGGACCTATTATGGTGGCCTCTCATTGGTTCTGGGGAGGCTTCTTATAGCCTCAGGAAGCTCCCATCCCCCGTCAGTTATACTTTCGCCCTTGGCATTGTGTGGTGACCCCTGAGTGTGTTAGTGCTGTGTTCTGCTTGCTTGATAATCTGTGTATGACTCGGTCTGTTCTCTCGATATTGCTTTGGATTCTGCCTGGTACCTTCTGTGTCCGTTTGGTTTTGATCTCTGCTTGGCCCTGACTATCCGTTCTGTCTCATCCCTGGTATTTTACTGATATCTTGTGTATGACCTTTGGCTTGTCTGACCTCCCGTCTGTTTATCCCTCCTATACCTCGCTTGTCTGTACTGTGCATGACCCCCGCTTTGCCCGACTTTGAGTTTTCTACCTTCTTTGAAAGCAGGATGCTAAGCCCCGCCTCTTGCAGTCACATGACCGTTCACATGACCGTAGGTCCTGTGCCAGCTTGCTAAACTTCTACATTCAGGTCCTGTGCATCTTTATTTTCTGGCTGTTCTTGTCCCCAGGGGTCCCTACGGAGCGGGTGAGTCCCTGCTTAGCGGAGGCTGTACGCCAGCGCTGTCAGGACCCTGACAGCTCCATATATAATGGGCCCCATTTCTAATGCTCCAGTGTATAATGGGCCCCATAGATGCTGCTTCAGTGTCTGAGCTGCCCCATTTAGAATGCTCCAGTATATGATGGGCCCCATGGATGATGCTCTAGTGTCTTATGGGCCCAAATAATGCTCCATATATAATGGGCCCCATTTCTAATGCTCCAGTGTATAATGGGCCCCGTAAATGCTGCTCCAGTGTCTGATATCCCCCATTTGGAATGATCCAGTATATGATGGGCCTCATGGATGATGCTCCAGTGTATGATGGGCCCAAATAGTGCTCCATATATAATCTGCCACATTTAGAATGCTCCAGTATATGATGGGCCCCATGGATGATGCTCCAGTGTCTTATGGGCCCAAATTATTCTCCATATATAATGGGCCCCATTTCTAATGCTCCAGTGTTTAATGGGCCCCACAGATGCTGCTCCAGTGTCTGATGTGCCCCATTAAGAATGCTCCAGTATATGATGGGCCCCATGGATGATGCTCCAGTGTCTTATGGGCCCAAATAATGCTCCATATATAATGGGCCCCATTTCTAATGCTCCAGTGTATAATGGGCCCCATAAATGCTGCTCCAGTGTCTGATGTCCCCCATTTGGAATGCTCCAGTATATGATGGGCCTCATGGATGATGCTCCAGTGTATGATGGGCCCCATATATCATTCTTCAGTGTATAGTGCTCCCCAAAAATTGCTCCCAACCTTTAAAAAAATTAAATACCTCTCCTCGCTAGGCACTGCTCTACTCTGGACTCCTCAGCGTCGCCATCTTCCAGCTCTCTGCACTTGGACTGTTTAGGCAGAGGGCATACAGACGTGATGTCATTGCGCTCTCTGACCTGAATGTCACTGTCAGGAAACACGGAAGACGTCACGGCAGTGGAGCAGGGAGAGGTAAGTATTGCAAGTGCTGTGGCCCTGAGCAAGCAGGGGGGCCCACTCGTGGGCGACGGCACTGGCACAGGGCCCCTCATAGTATGCCGGTGTGTCTGACGGCGAGTGGGACCTCCCTCCGGCAGGGACACTTTTGCGTACTATGAAGGGCCCTGTGCCAGTGCAGTTGCCCACGAGTTTGCCCCCCCACCTGCTCAGGGGACCGGCACTTTCATCTGCACCTTCCTCTGTGTCACCGTGTAAGGTGGTATAGTATGAGGGAAGGGGCACCTGAGTTTCATCAGGGTCAGATTCTGGCTCTGTAGAGTGCGAGGGGAATGTAGTGCTGTGGGTGAATGTATCAAGCAGAATCATCTAGCTGTGGCTGTGCATCAGTGCACTCCATCTCTGATTCATGTTGGACTGGGGAATTCAGGATTTGACTTGATAACCCAGGCATGGTATGTGAAAAGAGCTCCATGGAGTAATTTGAAGTGTGGGCGGCCGCATCCTTCACTTTTGGTGGGGGTGAAGGACACAAGGAAAGGTGTTGTTCCTGACCAGAAGCCTGCACTGACGACTCAGTGCTTGCAGTTTTTGAGACTTCAGAAGAGGAGGCAATAGAGCTGGAGGCTGTTTTGGCAATGTAAGCCAAAACCTTTTCCTGATGCTCCGGCTTTAAAAGCGGTTTACCTACTCCCAGAAAAGGGAACCTTACAGGCCTTCTTCTGCCAGACGATGCCGCAGGCTCAAGACCTCCTGCCTTAGCTGCTATTGTGCTTTTGGCTTAACCAGCAGATGCACCACCATCAGTAACAGCTGCCCCCCCGCCCACGTTCGCGGCCTCTTCCACCATACTTCCTCATGTTTGGGAAAATGTACCAAAAATACCAGCAGATATATGGTACTGTATGAGGAGCGTACAGCTGTATAAGTTGTAGGGAAAAATTTAAATCTCCGTATATATTTCCTTAGTCAAAGACGCTCTCCCAGTATGTGTTTTACCGTAATCCAACCAGCAGATATACGGTATTGTATCAGAAGTGTACAGCTGTATACGTTTGTGGGGAAAATGTCAATCTCCATATATTTGTTTCCGGAGTCACAAACAGGCGCTCTCCCAGTATGTATTTGACTGTAATCCAACCAGCAGATATACGGTACTGTATCAGAAGCGGACAGCTCTATACGGTGTATGTATGGAAAAATGAAAATCTGCGTCTATTTTTTTCCGGAGTCACACACAGATAACATGTATTTGTCCGTGATACCAGCCGGTACACGGTAGTGTGTGAGGAGCGTACAGCTCTATACGGTGTATGTATGTAAAAATGAAAATCTTCGTCTATTTTTTTACGTAGTCTCACACAGACGCTGTCTCAGTATGGATTTTACCGTGATCTAAACAGCAGGTGTACGGTACTGTATCAGAAGCAGATAGCTCTATACGGTGTATGTATGGAAAAATGGAAATGTCCGTATATGTATTTACGGACTCACACACACGCTGTCTCTGTATAGATTTGACCGTAATCCAAACAGCAGATATACGATACTGTTTGAGAAGCGGACAGCTCTATACGGTGTATGGAAAAATGGAAATGTCTGTATATGTATTTATGGACTCACACATGCTGTCTCTGTACAGATTTGACCGTAATCCAAATAGCAGATATACGATACTGTTTGAGAAGCGGACAGCTCTATACGGTGTATGGAAAGATGGTAATGTCCGTATATGTATTTACGGATTCACACACACACGTTGTCTCTGTATAGATTTGACTGTAATCCAAACAGCAGATATATGATACTGTTTGAGAAGCGGACAGCTCTATACGGTGTATGTATGGAAAAATGTAAGTCTCCGTCTATTTTTTTCCGGAGTCACACACAGATAGCATGTATTTGTCCGTGATATCAGCCGGTACACGGTAGTGTGTGAGGAGCGCACACCTCTATACAGTGTGTGAAAAAATGAACCCTCGGTATGGCCTGTTTCACACTTCAGTTTTTCTGTGTCAGGTAAAATCCGCCAAAATGGCGGAAAGCGGATCCATTGCTAACTGATGTGAACGGATGCCACCGGACCGTTTTTTGAGGGATCCGATGAATGAAGAATTTTAAAGGAACCGCAGCCCGGGGAGGAGGGAGAGAGAGAGAGTTTTCTTTTTTTCCAGGCACCAGAACAGACTTTAGGGTTAAATTTCAGGCTGAGTGAAGTCTTTCGGGCATGCGCACTGTGAAGTGCGGATCCTGCTGCCCGTTACATGCTCCGTTCGGGCATGTCGGCGGACGGCAAAATTCTGGCGCATTCGCAAAAAAGCAGATCCAATGGATGGCCGTCCGTCAAGATCCGCCGGTAATGCAACTCAATGGGAAAAAACGAATCCGCCAAACAAAATAGCGGATCCGTTTTTTTTGCAAAACGGCGGATCTTGACTGATGGACAAAAACTGAAGTGTGAAACAGGCCTAACTGTGCAGAAAAAAAGAATAAAAGTAGGAGTGCTTTGAAAAAAGCAGTCTGCACAGCAGTGTGCACACAGCAATGCAGCTATCAGGTAGCCTAATAAGGCAGCCTAATAACCACCAGCGCTGCTGCACACAAAAAAATCCTCCCCTGTCAATGCACACTAACTGTACAGTGAAAATCGCTATCAGCAGAAGCACAGATTTTTTTTTTCTTTCCTGCCTAACACTCTCCCTATTGAGAAAGAGCGGCAGCAACCTCTCCCTATGCTAAGATCGGCCGAAGTAAAATGGCGGTCGGCGGTCAGGGCTTTTATAGTCACTGTGATGCCACACAAAGCAAGCCAATTGTTAGGGCTGGCGGAACTTACCAAATTATAAAATAATAGTAGGTGCGTTCGCAGCCCGGGGTCCACCGTGCAGAGGTGGTACACTGCTGCTAAGTAATGGCGGAAGAATAGAGCTGCATAAAAACAGTCACACGTGGGTTACGTCACCCAATGTGAACAGGAGCGGACTCTGTTAATGCACAGAGTCGCACAACCGCTGAACGTAAATGCCAGAGCCTGTTTAGCTCACAGAGCCCGGCCAAAAGAGCGCACAGTGTATGGCCACAGATCTCTACCCCAAGGACACGGGGTTAGAGTCCCTCTAGGCCCACTGAGCGCACGGTGTCGCTGCCGCGAGCGCCGCTATAGACGCTGGCTTTGAAGTGGAGCTTGTGCATGGAGGTGTGCTGAGTCCCTGGTGGACTGATGCCTGACTCAACCTCTGTCCTACCTACACCTAAGCCTGGGCGCTAGCAGGCTAGGCTGCACAACACATGCGTATCAAGGGTAGGGGTTTCTTAATGAGTCATTCACCAGAGACATTCATAAGTGCATACATCACTCACTCCACATAGTCTGTAAATACAGTCTATCCTAGCGCATGGCCGAGCGGCCATGCAAACCTTTTATAGCCACGAGCGTCCGGGACCTTCCTGGCCTCTTGGATGGGCCAATCCGAACATGAGCAGGACCCGAGCACGTGACATTCGATCTCCAATGGGGGATCACTCCACGGGCATGCTCAGTGGCCTGACATGGGGACTTAGTCCCTGGAGAATCTCGCTGCTGAGCAGCATGTATTGCCATAGATGTGCCAGAGGTGGCAGCAGAAAGAAAACCCACGGAGCTGGTCTGGGCAGAGTGCCTGGACCGACGAGTTTGCTGAGCAACCTCCTCTGCAGCTGGAGAGGAATGGGAGACCGCTAGAGGTAAGGCTCGGGATTCTCGCTGCGCAGCGACAGAAATTTGACGCCTGACACCAATCACTTGAATGCCCTTTTCTAAGGCTAGTTTCACACTAGCGCTTTTGAGCGCAGCGACGGCTGCCACGCCTCCGCCGGTAGCTCCGCCTACCGGCGCATGACGCTGCATGCGTCCCCTATCTTTATCACTGGGGGCGCAGGCCGTGCGCAGTATGCGTTTGGCGGCGCATGCGTCCTTTTGACGGTGCGCCGACCTGCGCCAAACGCAACCTGCTGCAGTTTGGTTGTGCCGGCGCACCGTCAAAAAGGCGCATGCGCCGCCAAACGCATACTGCGCACGGCCTGCGCCCCCAGTGATAAAGATAGGGGACGCATGCAGCGTCATGCGCCGGTAGGCGGAGATACCGGCGGAGGCGTGGCAGGGAGCGGGGCTTAGCGGCGGCTGTGCGCAGGCCGTCGCTGCGCTCAAAAGCGCTAGTGTGAAACTAGCCTTAGATGGTGGTGGCCGCTGCCCATGTCATTGCGTTGCCCACAGTGTGCGTCCTTGATCATTGGCTGAGAAAAGGCGCTGGAAGCATTATGGGAAACGCGACTTTGGCGCTCGGGTCGGCGATCACATGGCCGACCTCACGCTATGGTCGGGTTTCGATTAGCGAAAGTCGGCGACTTTTGAATTTGACCGACCCATTTCGATCAACTCTACACAGGAGCTCTGCATATAGTATACAGTTTATAGGGCCACTGTATAGGTAACACACTGACTCACCAGTGATACCTATAGTTGAAGTCTTTCATCTTCGTTTTCCTTCTCTATCCAGTGCAGATAACCATCACTTCTTCCAGCCAGGACTCATCTCTGCAGAAAATAACATACAGTTATCTAGAGCAGGGGTCCCCAACCGCCGGTCCGCGGCCCAGCACCGGGCCGCTGCAGTGCCCTTGCCGGTCCGCGGACACAAGGGGAGCCAGGGGCGGTCAGTGGCGTAGCGGGGGCTGGGGCGGCGCGCAGCAGTTCTTAGCGGCGGCCAGGGAGCGATCCAAGCAGCTCCGCTGCCTGCAAGAGGGAATAGCAGGAGCGGAGCTGCAAGGACCCGTCCACTGCGTCCAGCTTCCTGCCCGCCGCCCGCGCTTCCTGTCTCTGACTGACACAGAGAGGAGAGCGCGGCTGCTGTGTCAGAGCGAGGAAGCGCGGGCGGCGGGAAGGTGAGAGGAGAGAGGTGGTGTCTGTGTGTGTATGTATAATGTGTGTGTGTATGTGTATGTGTGCGTGTGTGTTGTGTGCGTGTGTGTGTGTTGTGTGTGTGCGTGTGTGTGTGTGTGTGTGTGTGTGCGTTGGTCTGTGTTTGTGTAGCCTGGCCCTGGAGGAGATGGGGACATGAGGAGAAGGCCATGAGGGGAGTGATGGAGAGACGGCAGTGATGGGGAGAGGGGAGTGATGGGGTGAAGGCAATGATGGGGAGACAGCAGTGATGGGGTGAAGGCAATGATGAAGAGATGGCAGTGATGGGGAGAAGGGAGTGATGGGGTGAAGGCAATGATGGGGAGAGGGGAGTGATGGGGTGAAGGCAATGATGGGGAGACAGCAGTGATGGGGTGAAGGCAATGATGGGGAGAAGGCAGTGATGGGGAGAAGGCAGTGATGGGGTGAAGGCAATGATGGGGAGACAGCAGTGATGGGGTGAAGGCAATGATGGGGAGACAGCAGTGATGGGGTGAAGGCAATGATGGGGAGAGGGGAGTGATGGGGTGAAGGCAATGATGGGGAGAAGGGAGTGATGGGGTGAAGGCAATGATGGGGAGAGGGGAGTGATGGGGTGAAGGCAATGATGGGGAGAAGGGAGTGATGGGGAGAGGGGAGTGATGGGGTGAAGGCAATGATGGGGAGACAGCAGTGATGGGGTGAAGGCAATGATGGGGAGAGGGGAGTGATGGGGTGAAGGCAATGATGGGGAGAAGGGAGTGATGGGGTGAAGGCAATGATGGGGAGAAGGGAGTGATGGGGTGAAGGCAATGATGGGGAGAAGGGAGTGATGGGGTGAAGGCAATGATGGGGAGAAGGGGGTGATGGAGCACTTATTCAAAACCTATGGTGAGTTGAGTCACATTATAAATGTTATTTAATTATAAGTATGCACTGCTACACTACAACCGTGTCCATAGCCCCGCCCCCTTATGACCAAAGCCCCACCCCTGCCACACCTCCATCCCCGCCCTGCCGGGCCATGGAAGAATGGTCTTGCTTGAAACCGGTCCCTGGTGCAAAAAAGGTTGGGGACCACTGATCTAGAGCACCGCTTCCAGAGCACATTCCCCACTTTTTTCCAATTTCTACACCACACCAGATGAAGACAAATGCGACATTGTGCTGCTCTGCACGGTAACAGAAACCCCCTCCCTCATTGAAAACACTATCCTCAAAAATAAAATACATCACAGCAGTAATAATATCCCTTAATTAGCCCCTATAGTAATAATGTCTCACATCCTGCCACTTTTGGTAATAATGTACCACATCCTGGCTCCACGTGTCTCATTTTTGGCCCCCTTGTGTCTCATTTCTGGCCCCTAAATGTCTAATTTCTGGTCCCCATGTGTCTCATTCCTGGCCATCATGTTTCTCATTCCTGGCCCCCACGTGTCTGATTTTTGGCCCCGATGTGTGTCATTCCTGTTCCTTATGTGTCTCATTTCTAGCACCCATGTATCTCATTTCTGGCCCACACGTCTCATTTCAGGCCCCAATGTGTCTCATTTCTGGCACCCATGTGTCTCATTCCTGGCCCCATGTGTCTCATTTCTGGCTCCCATCTATCTCTTCATCATATTGTGGATTTTCAGTGCAAGCAAGTTAGAAAAGAAAAAAGTTTCTCCTTACCTGGCCAAAGTCCAGCGGCGTCCTCTTCCTTTTTGATATGTGGCGCAGATGCGTTGGCTCATGGTAGTAACGTCATAGGCCTGCGATGTGCGCACAGACATTAGCTGCCGACCTCTGATTGGCTGGCGGCCGTTAACTGCCAGCGTGTCTCACTCAGTTCGGGCCCTCGCCTCGTTGCTTCTGCTCACCGGGCCCCACACACCAGTAAGGGTAGTAATGCCCTGATGGGTGCCTTGACTGTAAGTATTATGTACTTTAATTGTCACTGTCTAATAGAGGCAAATACCTTTTTAAATGAAAGATGGATGGGCAATCATCAGATCTTTAGAAAGAAGTTTTGTCACAAGACAATCCCTTTTAAGAGGACCATTTTATTGCCTCTCTAGCTATAAAAATGCAACAGAAATTATGCAGGATTTTAGTGCTAAGCCATTTTGAACTGGGATAAAACTGTAGTAAAAATGTTGAACGAATTGAACAACTTACATGTTGCTTTTTAAAAAAAAATGTACCACCAGGTCAAAAACGCAAGAAAAAAAGCACTGTGTGAATGAGAAATTGCGCAACGCACTCTGGATAAGGCCACATGCACACATTCAGTATTTGGTGATTTTTTTACCCCAGTATTAGTAAGCCAAAACCAGGAGTGGGTGATAAATGCAGAAGGGGCGCAAATATTTCTATTATGCTTTTTCTCTGACTGCTCCATTCCTGGTTTTGGCTTACAAATACTGGGGTAAAAAACTCACCAAATACTAAATGTATGCATGTGGCCTTATCCAGAGTGCGTTGAGCTGATTTGCTTAACTGATGGTCATTTACTTTATATGAATTTTTAATTTGATCTGTTCTCTTTTGTTGAACAAATACATTATATATAGAGTTGAGCGACTTTGGTCGGATCGGGTTTCGTGAAACCCGAATGAAACAAAATTTGAGTCGGATGAAACTGTTCCGTCGGAGATTCGTCTGAAACCCGACCCCAATGCAAGTCAATGGGAAATAAAAGTCGGCATTGAGCGGATGACATTCATCCACTCAATGCTGACTTTTATTCCCCACTAGGTAATGGCCCGATGCTATCGCATCGGGAGGATGCGATAGCATCACACCTCTTGCCATATTAACCCTCAACACACACACTCCTCTCACCTTTCACCATCTCCACTCGCATCCACTCACTCTTTCACTCCACATACGACCCTTTCTCTCTCACTCCATCTCTCATACTCACACCGTCATCGTTGCTGCCCCGACATCTTCCTCCGCCGCCGCGATCCAGGATCCAGACGTTCTCCAGGCCGCCGACATGTTCTTGCGGGACGCCATCTTGGATTTCGTGAAATCCCGCGATATTAAAGATGGCGTCGCCGCAACAACATGTCGCTGGCGTGGACGACATCTGGATCCAAAAAGATGGCGTCGGCGAAATCTCGCGCGATTACGCCGACGCCATTTTGGATCCCGATGTCGCCCACGCCAGCGACATATTCTTGCGGGACGCCATCTTGGATTTCGTGAAGTCCCGCGATATTCAAGATGGCGTCGCCGCAACAACATGTCGCTGGCATGGCGACATCGGGATCCAAAATGGCGTCGGCGTAATCTCGCGAGATTTCGCCGACGCCATCTTTTTGGATCCCGATGTCGTCCACGCCAGCGACATGTTGTTGCGGCGACGCCATCTTTAATATCGCGGGATTTCACGAAATCCAAGATGGCGTCCCGCAAGAACATGTTGGCGGCCTGGAGAACGTCTGGATCCTGGATCGCGGCGGCGGAGGAAGATGTCGGGGCAGCGACGATGACGGTGTGAGTATGAGAAACGGAGTGAGAGAAAGGAACGTATGTGGAGTGAAAGAGTGAGTGGACATGAGTGGAGGTGAAAGGTGAGAGGCGGTGTGGTGTGTTGAGGGTTAACATGTGCGTGTGTGTGGTGACGTCACCGGTTACAACTGGACGGAAGTTGTTACAACTGGAAGCTGGTTAGGGCATTTATTATTATAGATTGACTTGCATTGGGGTCGGGTTTCGGACGAAACTCCGACTTTTTTTGCCCTAGTCGGACCAGTTTCATCTGACTCAAATTTTGTTTCATTCGGGTTTCATGAAACCCGATCCGACCAAAATCACTCAACTCTAATTATAAATATTTTTCTGTTACTCATAATCTGACCTCACTTACCACCTCCTTTTTTCAACTCTTGATTTATTTCCCCTCTTTTAATTCTCTAACATGTATCAGTTACTATATGGGTCATGTTTTTGAACATTATTCTTTTTGCAATAAATTTGTATTTACTTTTACATTTGTATGAGTGCTGTTTTTGGATACTCCATATTAGAGATAAGCGAACGTGTTCGGAAAACGTTTGTCCAATCTCAAATTCGGCACTAACATAGCACATTCAGATTCGTGTTCGCTTTCACAAGCATTTGTACTCAAAGTCGGCAAAATTCAGTCACAGTTCCGGTAAATCATCGCGTTTCCACTCATGCCTTTGTTATTACTTTGGCTTGGATAGTGGTGCTGTATGATGAGCGGGTGGACGGGGGGATGAGTTTCATGAGGGGAGGGGGTGTGGAGAGGTTAGAGGAGAATGGTCACTTTTTTTTTTCCCTTAGCTCAATGAGTGTTGATTCTGGCATCCAATAAGGGCACATAAACCATCCAAAACCTCATGACACAAGGTCTTCTGTGATTCGCTGCTGAAGTAAAATGTCCCTAGCCATATAAAATGCGGACATCTTGTTTTGCTGGCACCATCTGCTCAGTGTCACAGTGCAGACAGGTCACTCCTGCGCCAGAGTTAGTGCTGCTGAAAGTGAACTTGTCACTTAAATAGATAGGATCCTGTCCAGTGTGAAATCGATCTTTCAGCATCGAAGTAGATTGTGAAAAAACTGTGGCAGTCACAGGAGGCTTTTGTGAATTCGCTTTCTGGCTTACCTCTGGTTACTAGTGAAGGTAGTGGAGCTGGTTATATTGACAGAGGGGTCGCGAGTTCTCTTTCTGGGCTCCCTCTGGTGCTTATTGGAGGTAATGGAGCTGATCTGATTTAACAGAGGCTTGCCACCTGATAATGAGGAGGACAATTGAAGATCTGGGGTTTCGGATTGGGATTTAAGACAGCCGACTCCCTCTATCCCTGCTGGTGATTTTTTCCTGCCTCCTGAGGTCTTAGCTGAGCATGCAGGGACTGAGCTGGAATCTAAGTGTTCTTTGGATATTGTTCACATTTGATCTGGTTTTGTGTAATTCAGTTTTGTGCGGTCAGCCAGCTCCGGCTGGGGCTGTGCTGAATTGCCAGCCATATGCTACTGCTTGTGCCAGTTTGTTTTTGTCCCTTATTAGATTGGCCTCTTTTTGCTCTGCATTCAGAATATACCAGAGTGCTGATATAGTGGGCGAAGTCGTGCGACTTCAGTATTTTTCTATCAGACGTGTTGGACATTTTTTGCAGGCTTTTTTGCGTGATTGCAGACAGTGTCTTTCCTTTCCTGTCCTGCCTAGTTAGTGTGGGCCCCATCGTTTGCTCAGTCTATTTTCCTACCTGCGTTTGTGTTTTCATCTTGTCTCACTGACAATATATGTTTGGGGGCTATCTATTCCTTTGGGGTCTGCTTTGGGGCAGTTTAGATTTCCCCTTTCTTGCTTTAGGCTTATTTAGCTCTCCGCCTGTGTCGAGGCGTCTAGTATCAATGGGGGGTACATTATATCCTATGGGGGAGGCTGTGTTAGATAATATGGGGGGCGACATTATATTCTATGGTGTAGCAAGTCAGACACCTGCACTCTGCTCCTTTCATTCTCTATGTGGGGGTGGAGTTATGGGAGCGGTGGGACTGTGGACAGTTCGAGGGATGGAGCCTGGGCTGGTCTCAAGGGGCCCCAAAAAATTTTGCCAGTATGGGGCCCCGAAATTCCTAGTGGCAGCCCGGAGTGGGGGGCCCCATTTGAAAGTTTGCACTGGGGCTCATAACTTTGTAGTTTCGCCACTGGTTTCCTCCTACACATTGCAAAGCTAAGAGTTTGAACTCCACCATCTAAAATGCTGCCTTTCCGCCTGGTAGATGCAGACGGTTTGAGAAAGTTGATGGCTGTCGCAGTCCCCTGGTACCAGTTGCCCAGACTACATTACTTCTCTAAGAAAGCTGTGCCTGCGCTACACCTACATGTCGCCGACAATATCACCCGCTCCCTGAAAAAATCTATGTCTAACAGGGTGCATTTCACCACTGACACCTGGGCGAGCAAACCTGGGCAGGGGCGTTACATCTCGTTGACTGGGCACTGGGTGAATCTGGTGGCTGTGGGGGCAGGCGGTCAAGGAGCGGCTCCACAAGTTTAGGAATCCCCAAGGCTTGAAGCACAAACCTCTGTAACTAACAGTTTCTCCACTGCTTGTGCCTCCTCTTCCTCCTCTAGGGTCTCCATCTGTGCCCTCAACCTCTCCCTTAATCAGACACACATTCCAACAGTGCAGATAGAATCTTCCCCACCTCCGTACTGCGCAGTCATGGCTCACTGCAATCAGGCAGTGTTTAAATTAATATGCCTTGGAGATCGCAGTCACACAGCTCAAGAATTATGGGCAGGTATCTAGGGTGAGATAGAGCAATAGCTGTGTCCACTAAACCTGGAGCCAGGGAAGGCCGTGTGCGATAAAGGTACAAACCTGGTGGCGACCCTACGCTATGGCAACCTCAAACATGTGCCTTGAATGGCTCATGTCCTCAACCTGGTGGTACAGCAATTTTCTCCGCCACTATACCGGCCTAGATGCACTGCTGCAGAAAGCACACTCGCTGTGTGCTCACTTCTGACAATCGCACCCTGCAGGTCATCGACTTGTACCGCTACAGAGGTCTTTCGGCCTACTGGCTAACCATTTGATTAGCGATGTTCCGTCACGGTGGAGTTCCTCTTTGCACATGTTGCAGTGGCTGTGGCAGCAGCCCAGGTGCAGTATGTCCTTTTGCATAGCCTGGGCCAACACAGTCTGGACATAGTACAAATGACGCTTGTGGAGTAGGCACAGGTAAAGAACCTCTGTACCCTTCTGCACAGTTTTTAAATGGCTACTAAGATGGTTAGGGCTGACAATGCCATCATCATCATCACTATTACGGTCATGTACATGCTGAAGCACACTTTGAATAGTCTGCGTGAGGAGGTAATGGTCCCAGAGGAAGAGTTGGAAGCAGAGGAGGATGCGAAAGGGGTAACAATATCTCAAATTTCCAGACTGTCTTCGCACAGGTGGGTGCCATGTGAGGGTAGCTTACAACGATCAAGGGGGGCTCATGGTACCAGATAAACTGTTAGTGAAAATGCAGTAGCTGAGGAACAAATGGAGGAAAACGAATTGATGGACGCGCAACAATCAGGAGATGAAGAGGATAATGATCCGCTCTCTGTTGTCCATGGTTGGCGGGAAGGGACTGATGAAGCTGAGTATTACCTTCCCCACCACAAACAGCATGGACTTCAACCTCATGGAAGTTCTCCCAGCTAAGAAGGCTTACACTGCTCCCTTAACCACCCGGTCCTCATTGAAATTTTAATTTCAAGCAGTAAATGCTGGGCTATACCCTGATACCTCACGCATGGCCCATGGCTGACTGCTGCTATGCCATTTGCAAATTTCTACTGTGAGTCAATTGATGCCAGTTTTCATGGTGTCTACCCCTAATATTAGCTGTTTGGGAAGCTTTTTGTCACCCCCTTAAGGTGTTTTGTATACATTTAGTTTCCCATTGAATCTCATGGTGTTCGGGTACGGTCATCGAACATGTTTGGTGAATCGAACCAAACTGAGCCTTGAAAGGTTCGCTCATGTCTACTCTGTATCCTTTTATAGGTTGAATAAGATAGTAACCCACCTACCTACTAATTAAACAATGATGGGGAGACAAACACTGACATGTTTCTAGCCACTATACTTATGAATATATGTTTTTATATTTTTTTTTAATATTTTTACTATCTTTCCCTATTTAAGCTGCCAGCAATAGTTTACCTATACTGCTCTGGAGAGGTGGACACATCTTGGATATTAGTGGTTATTTTGTAGGTTGCTGAAAGCAGTGTTTGGTTAACCCTTTCCTTTTTCCGAAGAAGTCTTTATATTACCTTGTTGCCACTCGGGCTTTACACTTTAATTCCTTAGTGTATTTCCCTGAGAGAGTGCAGTGTGTTTGTGCTTCTGTTTTACCCTGTCTGTATTGTTTGTAATCCTCCATAGACTTCTCAAACTAGTGCTACTTAGGAGCCTAGTCAGGAACGAGGCCCAGGCATCCCCACCTTCAGGGTAATCCTTAGGACAGGGATAGCTAGGGACCCGTAGCCTGAGGGTCAGTATAGGAGCACAGTAGCTACCCATAGTCACACTGTGACAGCCCCATACACATTAGATTAGCAGGTTCGGCTGACTTTAGTCAAATTTGTATTTTTTTTTTTTACTAATCTCAGGACAGGATGCATCCTGAGCTCATTTTTCATGCACCGCATGATGAAGCAATATTTGACTTAATTTTTGCTTTTGACATACAATATATACCGGATTGATGACTCTGATGTACACAAATGTATGTCATATACGGTATTTGAGTATGTTACCTAATTTTTTTACAATTACATTCTAAAATAAATATTTCCCACAATATGTGTTTTATTTGCATTTGCCCAACCGCTTTAGGCTAGTTTCACACTTGCTTTTTTTTGCAGCGCGTTTTTCCTGCAAAAAAACGCATTGAAAAAACGCATACATAAGCATACAACTGCTGCGTTTTTTTCAAGCATTTTTATGAGCATGCATGAAAAAAACGCAGCGTTTTTATGCGTTTGTATGCGTTTTTAGCGCGTTTTTCCGCGTTTGCGTTTTTTTCCAACATTTTTAGGTGGCCCCTCACACTACCCAAACCATGACTTTACTAACCCTAACCCTAACCCTAACCCTGACCCTAACCCTAACCCTAACCCTGACCCTAACCCTTAACCAAATCATACTTAACCCTAACCCAAACCCTAAACCCTAACTAACCCTAACCCTAACCCTAACCCTGACCCTAACCCTAACCCTGACCCTAACCCTAACCCTAACCCTAACCCTAACCCTGACCCTAACCCTAACCCTAACCCTAACCCTGACCCTAACCCTTAACAAAACCATACTTAACCCTAACCCTAACCCTAACCCTGACCCTAACCCTTAACCAAACCATACTTATCCCTAATCCTGACCCTAACCCTGACCCTAACCCTAACCCTGACCCTAACCCTTAACAAAACCATACTTAACCCTAATCCTGACCCTAACCCTGACCCTAATCCTTAACAAAACCATACTTAACCCTAATCCTGACCCTAACCCTGACCCTAACCCTAACCCTAACCCTAACCCTGACCCTAACCCTAACCCTAACCCTAACCCTGACCCTAACCCTTAACAAAACCATACTTAACCCTAATCCTGACCCTAACCATGACCCTAATCCTTAACAAAACCATACTTAACCCTAACCCTGACCCAAACCCCAACCCTAACCCTGACCCTGACCATAACCCTAACCCTAAACCCCCTTAACTAACCCTAACTCTAACCCAAACCCCTAAATTCCATGGTTTAAAAAAAAAAACGCATATGCAAAAAAACGCATACATGAGCATGCCAGTGCGCACATATGCGCATCCATAGGCTATAATGGCCATTTTTAGCGCAAAACATGCGCATATGTGCGCATGCGCTTTTTTGCAGGGCCAAAAAATGCAACATGCTGCGTCTGGAAAATCCCAACGCACACCCCAAAAAAACGCAGCGCATGAAAATCGCATACATGCGCTTACCAGCGCGCAGGTATGCGCACCCATGTTAAATATAGGGGAAAAAACGCATGCGCAGGTGTGCGTTTTTTTCCAGCGCTAAAAAACGCAAATGTGAAACCAGCCTTAGCTGCATTTTTTTACACACAAAAAAAGGAAAAGAAAGTCTAAAGGAGTGTTTGAATAAGTAGCAATTCCTGGCACCTGTGCCAAACGTAAGCTACAAACACAATGTGACTATTCACAAAGCTACAGCCTAGGAGAATCCGTGTACATATGGGAGCAGGCACCTGATGATTACTTAAATGAAAGGATTCATGTTAATATCTAACTCCCAGAATCAACCTTTGAGCATTCCAACTGCTTGTTGGCGCACCTAATTATTGCTCACACTCCAAGACATGTGTGCCACAAGCATGGATGCAAGGGTGTAACTTTAGTGGGTGCTGGGGTTGCAATTGCACAATGGCCCTGGAGCCTAGAAGAGCCCAAAGTGTCCCTTTGGCCCATATGAGAAGGTCAGTACTATTATAGACCTGTGATATTTGGGGTCCCTATTGTAAATTTTGCATTGGGCCCACTTTAAGTTACGTGACTAACTGGATTCTTCCCTACAGTGAGGTAGTTTTGATGGGAATTTTTCTACTGAAATTTAGTAATTATCCTGATTAAGGCTGTGTGCCCACCCATCATCCAGAGACTATGTCGCATAACCCACCATACAAAGGACAGCCAGGGACTAAAACCACTAAAATGGCATGTGTAAGTGAACTTAAGGAGAGACAGGGCACCTGTTCTAAGACTTTCAATACGTCACTGAGAGAACAGTGATTTTGGGAGGAATTACAGTTGTGGCCAAAAGTATTGACACCCCTGCAATTTTGTCAGATAATACTCAGTTTCTTCCTGAAAATGATTGCAAACACAAATTCTTTGGTATTATTATCTTCATTTAATTTGTCTTAAATGAAAAAACACAAAAAGAATTTTCCTGAAGCCAAATTGGATATAATTCCACACCAAACATAAAAAAGAGGGTGGACAAAAGTATTGGCACTGTTCGAAAAATCATGTGATGCTTCTCTAATTTGTATAATTTAACAGCACCTGTAACTTACCTGTGGCACCTAACAGGTGTTGGCAATAACTAAATCACACTTGCAGCCAGTTGACATGGATTAAAGTTGACTCAACCTCTGTCCTGTGTCCTTGTGTGTACCACATTGAGCATGGAGAAAAGAAAGAAGACCAAAGAACTGTCTGAGGACTTGAGAAACCAAATTGTGAGGAAGCATGAGCAATCTCAAGGCTACAAGTCCATCTCCAAAGACCTGTATGTTCCTGTGTCTACCGTGCGCAGTGTCATCAAGAAGTTTAAAGCCCATGGCACTGTGGCTAACCTCCCTAGATTTGGACGGAAAAGAAAAATTGACAAGAGATTTCAACGCAAGATTGTGCGGATGTTGGATAAAGAACCTCGACTAACATCCAAACAAGTTCAAGCTGCCCTGCAGTCCGAGGGTACAACAGTGTCAACCCGTACTATCCGTCGGCATCTGAATGAAAAGGGACTGTATGGTAGGAGACCCAGGAAGACCCCACTTCTTACCCCGAGACATAAAAAAGCCAGGCTGGAGTTTGCCAAAACTTACCTGAAAAAGTCTAAAACGTTTTGGAAGAATGTTCTCTGGTCAGATGAGACAAAAGTAGAGCTTTTTGGGCAAAGGCATCAACATAGAGTTTACAGGAGAAAAAAAGAGGCATTCAAAGAAAAAAACACGGTCCCTACAGTCAAACGTGGCAGAGGTTCCCTGATGTTTTGGGGTTGCGTTGCTGCCTCTGGCA
Source organism: Dendrobates tinctorius (assembly GCF_039654945.1). Lineage (NCBI taxonomy): Eukaryota > Metazoa > Chordata > Amphibia > Anura > Dendrobatidae > Dendrobates > Dendrobates tinctorius. The sequence continues at coordinate 10,770,305 of NW_027361747.1, forward strand.
CTGGACTGCTTGACCGTGTGCATGGCATTATGAAGTCTGAAGACTACCAACAAATTTTGCAGCATAATGTAGGGCCCAGTGTGAGAAAGCTGGGTCTCCCTCAGAGGTCATGGGTCTTCCAGCAGGACAATGACCCAAAACACACTTCAAAAAGTACTAGAAAATGGTTTGAGAGAAAGCACTGGAGACTTCTAAGGTGGCCAGCAATGAGTCCAGACCTGAATCCCATAGAATACCTGGGGAGAGATCTAAAAATGGCAGTTTGGAGAAGGCACCCTTCTAATATCAGGGACCTGGAGCAGTTTGCCAAAGAAGAATGGTCTAAAATTCCAGCAGAGCATTGTAAGAAACTCATTGATGGTTACTGCGGTTGGTTGCAGTTATTTTGGCTAAAGATTGTGCAACCAAGTATTAGGCTGAGGGTGCCAATACTTTTGTCTGGCCCATTTTTGGAGTTTTGTGTGAAATGATCAATGTTTTGCTTTTTGCTTCATTCTCTTTTGTGTTTTTTCATTTAAGACAAATTAAATGAAGATAATAATACCAAAGAATTTGTGTTTGCAATCATTTTCAGGAAGAAACTGAGTATTATCTGACAAAATTGCAGGGGTGTCAATACTTTTGGCCACAACTGTAGTTATTTAGAGGACAGCTTTGTACATAAAAGTAATTATATGCAGCCCTGCTCTCTGCAAAGATCTGACGGCACCTACTGTGTACAGCCTCTGGCAAATATTATGGAATCACCGGCCTTGGCGGATGTTCATTCAGTTGTTTAATTTTGTAGAAAAAAAGCAGATCACAGACATGGCACAAAACTAAAGTCATTTCAAATGGCAACTTTCTGGCTTTAAGAAACACTAAAAGAAATCTAAAACAAAAAATGTGGTAGACAGTAATGGTCACTTTTTAAACCAAGCATAGGGGAAAACTTATGGAGTCACTCAATTCTGAGGAAAAAATTATGGAATCATGAAAAACAAACAAGCAAAAAAACCCTCCAACACATCACTAGTATTTTGTTGCACCACCTCTGGCTTTTATAACAGCTTGTATATTTTACAGCCTTCTGGAGAAAGGCACAGGGCCAGTCATTCAAGGGTTAATTCATTGGAACACTGAGAGGGACCTTCTAGCCAATGAAACATCAGTAATAAACACCTGTGGTTACTAAGGCAACTGTGCTGATGTCATAAACACATACATCTATACTACAGGAGAAGATTCCGGAACCACAGATCATTCAGCCGTATGAGGAGCCGTGCTTGATGTGTCTGGAGACCTGGAGCTTCATCACTCCACAATGGGAGGAAGGGGACACCGCCTAGCCAGCCAGATCAGCCATACCGCCTAGCCAGCCAGATCAGCCATACCGCCTAGCCAGCCAGATCAGCCATAGCGCCTAGCCAGCCAGATCAGCCATACCGCCTAGCCAGCCAGATCAGCCATAGCGCCTAGCCAGCCAGATCAATGGGGTGACAGATGTTGCAGCCAGATCTCCCTCACGTCCGGTACTCGCCGCCTTCACCTTTATGTATACGGCCTGGAGAGGCTTCTCCATAACAAATATGACACAATGTACAAATTCTGGTACAATTTGCTGTTACATGTTGGCATTAACCTTCTAAGCCCAAGGGAAGGGCAGTCCTCCAGCCATGGTCCCTAGAGGTTTCCACCACAGGGGGTTTTTCCTCTCCTGAGTGCTGGAGGATGATTCTTCGTGAGTCGGGGGTTGTGCAATATTGAGTGTCTTTTTCATAGTAATTGGCTGATTCTAAATTTCAGACACTGAATGAAATAATAATAATGAGATTTGGAATAAAATTCACGCAATTTAACATCCAATAAAAGTGTTCTGTGCGTTTCTTTCACAATCTTGGGTTGGAGGGATTTTCCTGGGAATCTGGATCCAGCATCTATGATCACGCCATGAAGCCAGATTTGGAGTCGGAGCATTTTTAACCCTTTGCTGGAAGACAGGACGGAACAGAGATGAGAAAGTGTTACTGCACAATTAGCACTTGTACACACTCTTCCTTGCATTCATATAATGGGGGAGATTCAGGACTGGACTGAGACTAAAAAGCAGCCCTGGCACACAAAATTCACCAGCCCACATACAATAAGTGTCCTCAACCCAAATCATAGGACAGACAGGCTGAATTTTGCTTTACTTGTTACACCCCTTGCTTAAAAGTGTTTGGATAACCACTTTAAACAGTTAAGTGGCAGACAACACGAAGAGAACCATAAATATTTAGATTAAAAAATAACCTTTTATTTATAATATTAAAAATATGCAGTTACAAAACAATGTTTACTTGAAGTACCCAGCAGGGGGCACCAAACCTTGACCTGTAGCAGATTTCAAGAAAATAATTTGTTTATAAGTAAAAAACATGTATATATTAAGTATCCAGGAAAAAAAGGGAGAGTCCATATAGTAAATACAGACAATTGGCGGTATATGTAAATTCAAGAATGAAAACAGACTGGCTATATCCACAAATCTACTAACAAATCCGAGTCCTACTATTTCCAAGAGAAATCAAACAAAGGAGTAAAAAGAAATCTGAGTAATGCATAGAGCCAGTATCGCTACTTGCAGTGATAACACAACATGTTAAAAATCCATCAAATCAATTTACCTGGGTACAGTCTGGTACAACAAGGTGGCTAGGTGAAGTACCCCGCTCGCCCCTTGCTGTACCAGACTGTATCCATGTACTACTCAGATTTCTCTTGGAAATAGTAGGACTCGGATTTGTTAGTAGATTTGTGGATATAGCCAGTCTGTTTTCATTCTTGAATTTACATATACCGCCAATTGTCTGTATTTACTATATGGACGCTCCCCTTTTTTCCTGGATACTTAATAGATACATGTTTTTTATGTATAAACAAATTATTTTCTTGAAATCTGCTACAGGTCAAGGTTTGGTGCCCCCTGCTGGGTATTTCAAGTAAACATTGTTTTGTAACTGCATATTTTTAATATTATCAATAAAAGGTTATTTTTTAATCTAAATATTTATGGTTCTCTTCGTATTGTCTGCCACTTAATTGTGGTAGGACTACTTGTGGTTCTCATATTGTTAAAGTGACATTTTTGTCAATTTTATGGACTAAAAAATAATTTTGAGTAATGATATACACTTTAAACAGTTGTCTACTACTCGGACAACCCCTTCTCATTCTGATTATTTTCCCCTTTAAACATACTAAAATTTATACTCTCCTCCGGTTTTGGCGCCATTCCAGGGGTGTCGACACTCGGATCGTGTACCAGTGTTACATTATATGATGCCTGTAGCCAATCAGCGCTGGGTTCACACTACAAATATCTGAAGGACGTATCACATACATCCAGAGGACGAAAGAAAGCAGCAGCACATCTACAGTGGCTTGTGAAAGTATTCACCCTCCCTAGGCTTTTTACCTTTTTCTTTTACACTACAACCTGGGTTTAAATATTTTTGTAACCTGATTTGTGTGTGATAGTCTAAACTCCAGTGACGTGAGAAAAATATAGGCATAAATTACATTTATAGAATCAAATAACTAAAAATTGGCATGTGCATATGTATTCATCCCTTTTGCGATGAAGCCCCTAATAATTTCTGGTGCAAGCAATTACCTTCATAACTCACATGCTTATGGAAAGGAAGTCCACCGGTGTGCAATCTGTCACAAGGTCTGTCAGTATATACACACTGTGATGGTTCCCAAGGGTGAACCCACTGGACCGCGGCAAGCGAACCTCCCCTGGGCGAGCGGGCCAGGTGGACCACCCCCTATACAGGGAGCGTTAGGGACAGGCCCAGGGGAAACTACTCACCACGGCAGCTGGTACCCGAGGAGGCCAGAGGCACGACAAGAGAACTAGCAGGCAGGCAGATGAAGGAGCTGGACCGGAACCGGTAGGACTGGAACTCAGGAACGGAGGCTGGCGGATACTGGCAGATAAGGCAGGAACGGTGAAACACGGGTCAGACGAAGACACAGGCTGGAAGCGGACACGAGATGGCGGGAACTGGGGAAACACAAGGACCAGGTTAAACAAGGAGCACGGGAAACGACAGGCAGACTGGGAGCCAGAGTCACAGAGAGACACAAGTGACGATCAGGCAGTGATTCCGAGGAAGAGGCTGCCTCTTATGGAGACCAGAGTTCCGGGTCCGGTCAGCAGAGTCAGGAAGGCGGGGAGAAGGATTGGCTTGGCCTGTACTGAGAACTGAGGCGCAAGGCGCGCATGCGCCGCGGGTAGACCACCGGGACAGAGCGCGGACCCGAAGGTAGAAGTGCAGGCGAGCGCGCGCCCGCTGCAGGGGCGCGCCGAAGGCGGCGGGTGCTCCCGGAGGCCACGGGCGACGCTGAGCCTGACAGGGAGGCGACAGCAGGAGCCGCGCATGAGGCGGGAGCGGCGAGCGTGGAGCCGGTGGGGCCGGAGAAGGCGGTAAGCGTGACAGTACCCCCCCTTTTACGCCCCCTCCTCCCAAGGCCGGAAAGTAACTTAGCTAACATCTGGGGGGCTCGGATGTTCTCCCGGGGTTCCCAGGATCTCTCCTCTGGGCCAAAACCTTTCCAGTCAATTAAAAAAAAGGTTTTACCTCTAGATCTTTTCATAGCAAGAATTTCTTTGACCTCAAAGACATCCTGTGCGGACACGGGTGCGGGAGTACTGCCAGTGGAAGCATGGAACTGGTTGAGTATGACCGGTTTCAAGAGGGAAACATGAAATGAATTTGGGATCCGTAGAGAAGCGGGGAGTCTTAGCTTGTAGGCAACGTCATTGATACGAGCTAAGACCTCAAAGGGTCCGATGTAGCGAGGGCCTAGTTTATAGGAGGGAATCTTGAGACGAACAAATTTTGAGGATAGCCAAACTTTATCCCCAGGGCGGTACAACGGAGCATCCAGGCGTCTCTTATCGGCGTGCCTCTTGAACCCATGACGTGCTCGCTTAAGTGCGGTTTTGGTCTCCTGCCAGACCCTGGAGAACTCCTCGGTCAGAAGATCGGCCGCCGGCACACCCGGGGTCGGGAGTAGCGGCAGAGGTATACCAGGATGTTGACCGTAGACAGTAAAGAAAGGCGACTTAGCGGAGGATTCACTGGTATGGTTATTGTAAGCGAATTCGGCCCAAGGGAGCAAGCTGGACCAGTTGTTCTGGTGGGCGTTGGAAAAATGTCGGAGATATGTTACGAGGATCTGGTTCGTGCGTTCCGCTTGACCGTTGGATTGAGGGTGATAACCGGAGGAAAAGTCCAACGTTACTTCCATTAGCTTGCATAGGGCCCTCCAGAAACGCGAGGTAAACTGAACCCCTCTGTCCGAGACAATGTGCTTGGGGAAGCCATGAATCCGAGAGACATGAGATATAAAAATTCTCGCCAGGTCAGGAGCGGAAGGTAAACCGGGCAGAGGGATGAAGTGGGCCATCTTGGAGAAGCGGTCCACGACCACCAGAATGACCGTGTGACCTGAGGACCGAGGTAGATCCGTAATAAAATCCATCGCGATATGCTGCCAGGGAGCCGAGGGAACCGGAAGTGGGTGCAGAAAACCGGAGGGTGGCTGTCGTGGGACCTTGTTCTTGGCACACGAAGGGCAGGAGAGGATGAAACTTCGGACATCCTGAGACAAAGAAGGCCACCAATAAAAGCGAGAGATGAGGAAGAGTGTTTTCTTGAGGCCAGCATGACCTGCTAACTTGGTAGCATGACCCCAATGTAGAACTCGCCTCCTGTCATCATCTGGGACAAAAGTCTTGCCGGGGGGCAGGGAAGTCAGGTTAACCGGTGCGACTACAATGAGCTTGTTTGGCTCCACAATGTGCGAAGGCTCCTCCTCGTTGTCGGTGACTAGGAAGGATCGGGATAGGGCATCCGCTTTGAGATTCTTATCACCCGGACGGAAATGAAGCTCAAAATCAAACCTGTTAAAGAATAATGACCATCGAGCCTGCCGAGGATTAAGCCTTTGTGCTGATTGAATGTAGGCTAGATTCTTGTGGTCGGTGTAGATCTGGAGTGGGTGTACAGCTCCCTCCAGAAGATACCGCCATTCCTCCAAGGCTAGCTTAATGGCAAGCAGCTCTCTGTCCCCGATGGTATAGTTTCTCTCCGAAGGGGAGAAAATCTTGGAGAAAAAGCCGCAGGTAACCAAGCGACCAGAAGGGGATCTCTGAGAGAGAACCGCACCGGCTCCGGTGGCAGAAGCGTCTACTTCTAGGGTAAATGGTTTGTTAGCCTCTGGACGGTGTAGCACCGGGGCTGTGGCAAAGGCTTGTCTCAAGGTTCGGAAGGTGTTCTCGGCCTCAGGAGGCCAGTGGTGAGGATCGTCTCCCTTTCGGATCAGAGCAGAGATGGGAGCGGTCAGAGAGGAAAAGTGCGGAATAAACTGCCGGTAATAGTTGGCGAATCCCAGGAACCGCTGGATTGCCTTAATTCCTTGAGGACGTGGCCAGTTGAGTACAGCAGACACTTTTCCCGGATCCATGCGCAAGCCGGAATCGGAAATGATGTAACCCAAGAACGGCAGAGACGACTGTTCGAAGGCGCATTTCTCCAGCTTGGCGTAGAGGCGATGTGTTCTCAAACGGAGTAAAACTTGACGCACGTCTTTTCGGTGTGAGGACAAATCCGGGGAGAACACCAGAATGTTGTCCAAGTAAACCACCACGCAGGAATAGAGAAGATCTCGGAATATGTCGTTGACGAATTCTTGGAACACTGCGGGAGCGTTGCATAAGCCGAAGGGCATAACCAGGTACTCATAATGGCCGTCACGGGTGTTGAAGGCGGTCTTCCATTCATCACCAGAGCGGATCCGGACCAGATTGTAGGCCCCTCGGGGGTCTAATTTTGTGAAGATCCGCGCACCCCGTAGAAGGTCAAATAGCTCCGGAATGAGGGGAAGAGGGTATTTGTTCTTGATGGTGATATCGTTGAGCCCTCTATAATCAATACAGGGACGCAGGGACCCATCCTTCTTCTTGACAAAAAAGAACCCAGCTCCTGCAGGTGAGGAAGACTTGCGAATAAAGCCTTTGGCCAAGTTTTCCTGTACGTATTCGGACATAGCCTGGGTCTCGGAGGGAGACAGCGGATAGATCCGACCACGGGGCGGCGTAGAACCGGGAAGCAGATCAATGGGGCAGTCATATGGACGATGCGGGGGCAAGGACTCTGCTTCCTTCTTGTCAAAGACGTCCAAAAAGGCCCTGTAGACGGAGGGCAACTTGGTTGATACCAACGTTGAACGTGGGAATTTCGGCGGCTGTACAGGAAGTAAACACTTGTCTTGACAACGTTGGCCCCACTGTAGAACGTCACCAGAGCGCCAATCCAGGATAGGCTCGTGGATCCTTAGCCAGGGGAGTCCCAGGAGGATGGCATGGGACAAAGAAGGCAGCACGTAGAATACTATCTTCTCCCGGTGTAAAGCTCCGACCTGAAGCTCCACCTCTTCGGTAACCTGAGTAACGGACTCCCGCAGGGGTTGACCGTCGACCGAAGCAATCTGCCGAGGGGTCTCCAGGGATCTGACAGGAATTCCAAGTCTCTTAACCACCTCAAGTTGAACGAAGTTACCAGCCGCCCCAGAATCTATATAGGCCCATTCAGAAAAACGTTTAGAACCCAGATGCAAAAGGACAGATAGAGTCAAGGGTAGAGAGGAGTCAAAATTACCTAGGAAGACCTCTCTTACCTGTCCTAGGCGGAGGTGTTTCCCGGGCGAGTGGGGCAGGCGCGAAGAAAGTGAGACGCACTCCCACAGTAGAAATAGAGCCCCTGTTCGACCCTCTCTCTCCGACGCTCCTCCACCGGTTTGAGGCGGTCCACCTGCATGGGTTCCGGTAGCGGGAGCGTGGACGCTGGTGTTAAGCGGACTCGAAGTGGACTCTGAGCGGCCGGAAGAGCGCGAGGGGGTCTTCTGTCCCTAGCGAGCTCTCGGGAACGTTCTTGAAAGAGGAGGTCGATGCGGGTAGCCAAAGAGATTAAATCCTCCAAGGAGGTGGGGGTATCACGACCCGCCAATTCGTCCTTGATTCGCCCCGAAAGACCCCGCCAAAAGGCTCCCACCAAAGCCTCATTGTTCCAACCCAACTCTGAGGACAGGGTGCGAAACCGAATGGCGTACTGACCTACTGAGAGCGAGCCCTGATGGAGATTGAACAACGCTTCGGTGGTGGAGGCAAGGCGACCGGGTTCATCAAACACCTTACGAAAGGTGTCTAGGAAAAAGGAGAGTGGGGTAACCAGGGGGTCGTCTCGTTCCCAGAGGGGGTTAACCCAGGCTAGGGCCTCTCCTTCTAGGTGGGACACGATAAAGGCCACCTTGGCACGGTCGGTGGGGTATTGTTGCGGCAGCAACTCAAAATGTAGCTGGCATTGATTTAAAAACCCTCTACACGTCTTGGGGTCGCCACTATATCGCGGGGGTTTAGCCAAACGTGGGGATGGAGGCGGCACCGCAGGCTGTACCGGAGCTGCAGCCGCGGTCTGGAGGGCCAGCAAGCGGTTGTCCACCGAGGCCATGTAGTTCAGGATATGAGCCTGAGTGTCGCGCTGCTGGGCAAGCTCCTGCTGGAGACCGGCGATCTGGGTGGCATTCCCTGGATCCGAGGCCTGTAATGACGAGATGCGAGACTCCATGGACTTGAGGAATGACATGATCATCGCCTGGTTTTCCAGCAGTAATAGAAGTTCCTTTTGGGTCGGGGTCGGAGTACCAGCGGGGTCCATGGCCTGATCGTTCTGTGATGGTTCCCAAGGGTGAACCCACTGGACCGCGGCAAGCGAACCTCCCCTGGGCGAGCGGGCCAGGTGGACCACCCCCTATACAGGGAGCGTTAGGGACAGGTCCAGGGGAAACTACTCACCACGGCAGCTGGTACCCGAGGAGGCCGGAGGCACGACAAGAGAACTAGCAGGCAGGCAGATGAAGGAGCTGGACCGGAACCGGTAGGACTGGAACTCAGGAACGGAGGCTGGCGGATACTGGCAGATAAGGCAGGAACGGTGAAACACGGGTCAGACGAAGACACAGGCTGGAAGAGGACACAAGATGGCGGGAACTGGGGAAACACAAGGACCAGGTTAAACAAGGAGCACGGGAAACGACAGGCAGACTGGGAGCCAGAGTCACAGAGAGACACAAGTGACGATCAAGCAGTGATTCCGAGGAAGAGGCTGCCTCTTATGGAGACCAGAGTTCCGGGTCCGGTCAGCAGGGTCAGGAAGGCGGGGAGAAGGATTGGCTTGGCCTGTACTGAGAACTGAGGCGCAAGGCGCGCATGCGCCGCGGGTAGACCACCGGGACAGAGCGCGGACCCGAAGGCAGGAGTGCAGGCGAGTGTGCGCCCACTGCAGGAGCGCGCCGAAGGCGGCGGGCGCTCCCGGAGGCCACGGGCAACGCTGAGCCCGACAGGGAGGCGACAGCAGGAGCCGCGCATGAGGCGGGAGCGGCAAGCGTGGAGCCGGCGGGGCCGGAGAAGGCGGTAAGCGTGACACACACCTTTTCTGAAAGGCCACAAAGGCAGCAACATCATTAACTCCTTAACATCCAATGACGGGCAGAGTTCGTCATTGAACGCCTTCACCTGTATTGTGCGGGTTCCGGCGATGAGCCCGCACCTTTTCCGGCACATAACAGCTGATCTGATCAGCTGAAATGTGCCCCTAACAGCCAGGGTTGGGTAATAAAAAAAAAAAACTCTCTGATGATCCCCCGGAGCACCATCAAACCCATTATCATCAAATGCAGAGCTTAATAAACTCAGTCCAGAGGAGCGCAAAGAAGGGAGATTAAAGTATTAAAAAAGTCTTCCTTTATTCAATATCCACAACGCGTTTCGACAGATGGGTTCTGTCTTCCTCAGGTAGCAGTATACAGAAATTAAACAGGGGGCAGATATTTAAAGGAGCAGTAACCAATAGGGGGTAGTGAATAATTAGTGACATCATACATAATTAAAACATAATAAAATGGTAAAAATTATTACATATTATTACATTATTACATTGTTCACTGCCCCCTATTGGTTACTACTGCTCCTTTAAATATCTGCCCCTGTTTAATTTTTGTATACAGGTATTATTATGGCCATAACATAGTCTATGTAGCAATACAAAATATAGAGTGCATTAGTGCATGAACTTAACTCATTGCTACCTATTGAAGATGACAGTTACCACAGTTACCATCTTCAATCTGTTGGTTTTGTTGGTCGTAGTGGATGCGTTCTTGTCTTTGTGTTGTTTGTAGGTTCTTAAGGATTGGTATTCTGAATTTAAACAAAAGGGTTATATAATTACATTACAAACATTGACATCTCTATATTATTATATTATGCTTCTTTTTCTTTTCCTTTTTTGTCTTTATTTATCCTTTCATGGTTGTTTATTTGCATTATATTAACTTCCCCATTTGTTTATATTATTTTCACTTATTTTTCCTTGTTTTTCCATATTATTAGATATATTAATTATGTCATCATTAGTGTTGAGCATTCCGATACCGCAAGTATCGGGTATCTGCCGATATTAGCTGTATCGGAATTCCGATACTTAGTTCCGATACTTTTTTCATATCGAATACCGGAATCGGAAGTTCCCATAATGCTAGGAGCCCGCTCGATTTAATTCAGCCAATGGGGATCCTCAGAAGTGTGGGCACATCCTGTTAGGCATGTAGGCATGTTAACTACTGGCATGGCTGTGATTGGCTGCTGAAATGATGTCATGATGCACTATAAAAACCGCTGCAGCCGCCATTTCTGGTCACTCTGCTGTGAATTCAGTTAGGGACAGGCTGCTGTTGAAGACTGTGAGGGACAGTTAGAAATAGCGATCATCCAAAATATCTATTGCTCTACCCAGGCTACATAATCCACCACTGTAGCATTTTTGTAGCCCAGCAGCGCTGTTTTAATAGCTGTCTGCAAGGGCTGTGTGAGTGCAGACCCACGCTGTGTAGTGTGTCCTGCAGGCACGTCTGCTTGTAGGCCGCCCAGCGTGTCTCTGCCTCATACACATTTTTCTTTTATTGCTGCTTTTTTTTTCTCCTGTATAGTGTGCTTCCATACGTATCCATATACGTTGGTTGCAAACACTAAAGGAGTGGACAGCGGAGCCTTTCAGCAGCCTTTCAGTGCTATAGCCCATTTCTCTGCACTGTTTTTGGCTGTCTGATAGGTCTCTCTGTGTGTGAGTGCAGCTCACGTTGCAGTGTGTTCTACAGCCACCGCTAGCTGTAGTCCGCTCAGCGTGCGTCACTGCCTCATACATAGTCCTTTTTTTGCAGCTAATTTAGCCAGATTTTTGCTCCTATATTAGTGTGCTTCCAACCGCATCCATTGTCATTGGTTGGTTGCAAACACTATATAGGATTAGATAGAGGAGCCTTTTTGCTGGCTTGTGCCCTTCAGGGCCAGCCAGACTAGTATCACCCTATTTTTTGGAGCCTCATCAATTGCATTGTAGGTTAGCTTCCTGCATTGTAATCGCTCCAAAAAGTTTGTGATACTATAGCTTTCAAACTTTGGTCACATCCTTTTCTTTCCCCCCCCCAAAAAAAAAGGAAATAAAGTTCACCAAACACTCCACTTTACAGTTGGCTAGGCCACATTAGATCATATTAAAGTGTAGTACACACACTCTTAGCCAAATTAGTGTTTCTTATACTGGTTAGCAGGTGTTCAGGAATAAGAACACTAAGCCACCCCTTTTTTACTTTTCTGCCTATCTATCAGTCTACCAAGATGAAGAAGGCAGGGAGTAAGGCACGTGGTCGTGGCCGTGGAGTTTCAGCAGGGAGAGGACGGGGGGATTCAGCAGGGAGAGGACGTGGGGATTCGGTGTCTGCTGCGGCCACCAGTGACCCAGCATCCCCCACTTTTACCAGGCAACAGTCCTTCATGCGCAGCTTTGTAGGACCTCGCCGTACCCCACTGCTGTGTGACGAACAAATTGAAGCCGTTGTCGGATGGATGGCAGCTAACGCATCCACTTCAATGACTTCCGCATCCTCCCAAGGCCAGAGCACTGAAGAGCAACCATCTGTCTCTTCACCACCTGCCAAATTGCCCAGGCAGTCTGAGAGCCCTGGACAGGAACCATCTCAATCTTTACTTCTGTTCTCAGAATCTGTTGGCTTGGAAAGAGGTGGCCAGCCAAGCAGCATTCTAGAGCGTGAAGAAGAGGGAGTATGCAGTGATGCGCAACTGCTTTGTCCCTCTGAATCTGAAGAGGCGGGTGGGCCAGTGCCTATTGTCAGCACACCTCAGTGCTCATCTGATGATGATGAGACTCAGTTGCCAATTTCTGGTGCGTACGATGCTGGCGAGACAACCCAGGACCAGCCGGTGTTTGAAGAGGGGAGTGGAGATGATGAGGTCCTTGACCCATCATGGCGTCAGCCACAGGAAGGTGGTGGGAGAAGCTCTGAGGAAGAGCGGCCAAAAGAGGAGGGAGAGGGCGGGGGCAGACTTGGTTGCCTGTCGCCTCCACTTTGGCACCCGTGAGGAGCAATCCTCTTCCAAAACACAAAACGGGCGCTCCCAGGACTTGCAGTGCGTGGTCTTTTTTTGACACAGTTGCAGATGACATTTGCTTTGTCAAATGCAAGCTGTGTCATCAGAAAGTGAAACGAGGGAAAAATGTGAGCAACCTCAATACCACAAATATGTGGAAACATGTGCGTACCAAGCACGAGGTGGAGTTACACAGACACACTGAAGATGTAGGCCAACCTTCAGCAGCACCTACCACCTCTTCAGCTCGTGTTGGGGCCTCTTCCTCCAGCTCAAACACAGCTGGTTCGGCTTCCTCACTGGAACGCCATGGAAGAACCACTGCCACTGTTGTCCAGAGACCCAGTGAAATTCCACCCACTGAACCACGTTCGCAGTCATCAGCACACTCCCAGGCCACTCACCAGCAATCGGTAGCACAGGCATGGGAGAAAAAGCGGCCATACTCGGCAAACCATCCCCAAGCACTGGCTCTGAATGCCGGCATTGCCAAACTACTGGCCCTTGAGATGCTGTCATTCAGGCTGGTGGAGACTGACACCTTCCGGAACTTTATGTCATTGGCAGTTCCACAATACAATGTGCCCAGCCACTTTTATTTCAGCAGGCAAGCTGTCCCTGCCCTGCAAAAGCATGTGGAGGGAAAAATTAAAAATGCGCTACTAAATGCCGTCAGTAGCAAGGTCCACCTGACCACCGATGCGTGGACCAGTAGCCATGGACAGGGATGATACCTTTCCCTCACTGCCCATTGGGTCAATGTTGTGGAGCCGGGTACAGATCTGGAGAGTGGCTCTGTACGTATTCTGCCAACTCCAAGGATTGCAGGAATGCAGTCTGTACATATTGAGTCCTCCTCCTACTCTAGTTCCTCGGAATCAGCACTGCGTGAGCCTGTTAGGCCAGATATGAGCACAGGTGTGGCCAAATGTCAACAGGCCGTCCTTAAATTAATTTCTTTGGGGAATCGGAGCCACACAGAACAGGAGCTCTGGAATGCCATCAAGCAGGAGAGCGATGTGTGGTTTGTGCCAGCGAATCTCCAGCCAGGTTTGGTAGTGAGTGACAATGGCCGAAATCTAGTGGCAGCTCTGGGCCTAGGCAACCTCACTCACATACCATGTCTGGCACACGTGCTCAATTTGGTTGTGCAGAGCTTTCTGAGGGACTATCCGGATCTTGATGCACTGCTGCACAAGGTTCGCCTAGAGTGTGCTCACTTGCGGCGTTCCAGCATGGCAAGATCGCGCATTGCATCTCTGCAACGCCGATTCCGCCTGCCAGAACATCGCATCATATGTGACCTCCCCACCAGGTGGAATTCAACGTTACATATGTTGGAGCGGTTGTGTGAGCAGCAGGCAGCAGTAATGGAGTACCAGCTGCATCAGGCGCAGACAAGTCGCACTGTGCGCCGGACACACTTCACCACCACTGAGTGGGCCACTATGAGGGACATCTGCCAAGTTTTGCGTGCCTTCGATGACTCCACGCAGATGGCCAGTGCAGATGATGCACTAATCAGCATGACTGTCCCCCTCATCTGTCTGCTTCAAAAAACCTTCTAAGCACTAAGTGAGGAGGTTTTTGAAGAGGTCGAGGATGAGCAGTCAGAAATGCCATCTGCTTCTGGCAAGTCTGCGCAACGTGCTTCCACACAAAGGCCCAGGCAGGGGACACTTAGTGAGGAGGATGACGAGGAGTCAATGGAGGAGGAGGAACACATCTCTCCAGAGGAGGGAGGTACACAAGGCTCTAGTAGTCAGTGTGTACAGCGAGGGTGGGGTGATGCTGAGCAGGCAGAGATGCTGCCTCAAGCTGGGGACAGCGTTTCCGGTCCAGTTGGCAGTCTGCAGCACATGGTTGATTTCATGCTGCAGTGCTTGTTAAATGACCGCCGCATCGCCAACATTCTCCACACGGCTGATTATTGGGTGTACACCCTCCTAGATCCTCGCTACCGGGACAACTTACAAAGCCTCATATCACAGTTGAACCGGGAGCGAAAAATGCGGGAGTACCAAGAAACACTTGTGCAGGCCATCATGTTCTCCATTCCCCCCGCAAGTGTTGCTGGTAGTGCTTTTCAAAGCAGCCATGTGGGTAGAGGCAGTGGAGGAAGCTCTGCACAAAGAGGTAGCAGAGGCAGTGCCGCAGGACAAGGCAAGGCCAGTATGGCCCAAATGTGGAAAAGTTTTGTGGGACCGCCACAAACGGCTACACCATCACAGACGGCTCCAGTCAGCAGGAGGCAACGTTTCCGTCAGATGGTGACAGACTACTTGTCGTGCCCTGTTAGTGTTCTCCCAGACGGCTCTTCCCCGTTCAAGTATTGGGTCTCTAAGCTGGATACATGGCCAGAGCTTAGCCAGTATGCATTGGAGGTGCTGGCTTGCCCTGCTGCCAGTGTATTATCGGAACGTGTCTTTAGTGCTGCAGGTGGTGTGGTAACAGACCGTCGCACGGACTATCCGCCGATAATGTTGACCGGCTTACTTTTCTGAAAATGAACAAGGCCTGGATCTCACCTGAATTTGCCAGTCCTCTTCCAGAATAAATAATTGTCTGGCAACAGGATCCAGGTCTCCTGTTGTGTTCATGTTTCTAAGACCTGAACTTTATTTCCTGGGCTACAGCAATGCCCGTTGTTGCTCAGAAGTGCTGTCCACACAGACAAAACATGGCGTGGTTGGAAGCCAGAGGAAATACTCGAAACAGAGTGAAGACAGAGGCCTAATTGGAGTACGTTGACAGTTAGTAGTAGTCTAGAAACAATGGCAAACTGCCACCAAGTAGGCCTCGGCCTACTACCTGATTTTCCCTGGGCTCCGACACCGCCAGTTGGTGCTCAGAAGTGCTGTCCGCACAGACAAAACATTCGCTCATGTGTAAGTGGGAAGGTGGACAGAGCAGGAGACAGTGGCAGACACACATCAGGGGCTCTGCTGACATTACAGAACCCCAGTAACACAGGAACACGTGTGGATTGGGCAGACGGCTGCTGTACGCATAAACTGGCGGTGTTGGTGGTCACGTGAAATCCTGGAAACAGAGTGGAGACAGATGCCTAATTGGAGCACGTTGACAGTCTGTTGTAGCCTACAAACAATCTAAAACTGCCACCAAGTAGGCCTCGGCCTGCACCCTGGTTCTCCCTGGGCTCCAACAACGCTAGTTGGTGCTCGGAAGTGCTGTCCACACAGAAAAACACACTTGTTCATGTGAAAGTGGGGGTCAGTAACGTCAGCTGATCCCCTGCTGTGTGGAGGGCAAAGTGTCCTGCTCCCTCCAAAGTCAAAATACCTCAGCTTTACACCTGGCTCCTAGTAGGCCTCGGCCTGCACCCTGATTGTTCCTGGGCTCCAACAACGCTAGTTGGTGCTCGGAAGTGCTGTCCACACAGAAAAACACACTTGTTCATGTGAAAGTGGGGGTCAGTAACGTCAGCTGATCCCCTGCTGTGTGGAGGGCAAAGTGTCCTGCTCCCTCCAAAGTCAAAATACCTCAGCTTTACACCTGGCTCCTAGTAGGCCTCGGCCTGCACCCTGATTGTTCCTGGGCTCCAACAACGCTAGTTGGTGCTCGGAAGTGCTGTCCACACATAAAAACACACTTGTTCATGTGAAAGTGGGGGTCAGTAACGTCAGCTGATCCCCTGCTGTGTGGAGGGCAAAGTGTCCTGCTCTCTCCAAAGTCAAAATACCTCAGCTTTACACCTGGCTCCTAGTAGGCCTCGGCCTGCACCCTGATTGTCCCTGGGTTCCAACAATGCTAGTTGGTGCTCAGAAGTGCTGTCCACACAGAAAAACACACTTGTTCATGTGAAAGTGGGGGTCAGTAACGTCAGCTGATCCCCTGCTGTGTGGAGGGCAAAGTGTCCTGCTCCCTCCAAAGTCAAAATACCTCAGCTTTACACCTGGCTCCTAGTAGGCCTCGGCCTGCACCCTGATTGTTCCTGGGCTCCAACAACGCTAGTTGGTGCTCGGAAGTGCTGTCCACACAGAAAAACACACTTGTTCATGTGAAAATGGGGGTCAGTAACGTCAGCTGGTCCCCTGCTGTGTGGAGGGCAAAGTGCTGCTGCCTCCAAATTGTAACTACTTCAGATTTAAACATTCTCTGATTTGGCCTCTGTCTCCACTCTGTCTCTAGTATTTCCCCTGACCTCCAACACCGCCAGTTCCTGCTCACAGTTGCCGTCCACGCATTCCACACGTGTTCCTGTGTTACTGGGGTCAGAGCAGGAGACAGTGGCAGACACATATCAGGGGCTCTGCTGACATTACAGAACCCCAGTAACACAGGAACACGTGTGGATTGGGCAGACGGCTGCTGTACGCATAAACTGGCGTTGTTGGTGGTCATGTGAAATCCTGGAAACAGAGTGGAGACAGATGCCTAATTGGAGCACGTTGACAGTCTGTTGTAGCCTACAAACAATAAAAAACTGCCACCAAGTAGGCCTCGGCCTGCACCATGATTGTCCCTGGGCTCCAACAACGCCAGTTGGTGCTCGGCAGTGTCTTTGGCACGGGTACTCCCTGTTGCCCAGCCTGTTTTCAGCACGCCTGCTGTTTCCGGGTAGTGTCAAGGTCACTATGCCACCAATCCGTTGTCCTGTCGTCTTGCGGCCGGGTTAGCCGACTCTACGATGCCTGCAGTTTAGGTGACTCCTATGTGGGCTGCGGGAACTGGCACTGAAGGCTGGATCTGTAGTGCCAATGGGACATGGACCCCCTGTAGGACTGTGGGTTTCGGTAACTGCGGCCGGCTTGCGGCCTGGCTACTTTGCTTTGAATGGGTACCTTCTGCTACCCACCCGGGTTCCAGCACTGTCTGCTGGTTCTCGCCAGAGCCTTTGGCCTAGGTGCCTCCATCTCGGTATCCGAGGTCCAGCACCGTCAGCTGGTCCTTGGTAGTGCTTTTTAGCACAGGTACCTTCTGCTTAGTAAACGTGGTCCAGCACCATCAGTTGGTCCTCGGTAGTGCCATTGGCTCTTTTTCCTTCTGCTACCCATCCGGGTGCCAGCACTGTCTGCTGGTTCTCGCCACAGCCTTTGGCCTAGGTGCCTCCATCTCGGTATCCGAGGTCCAGCACCGTCAGCTGGTCCTTGGTAGTGCTTTTTAGCACAGGTACCTTCTGCTTAGTAAACGTGGTCCAGCACCGTCAGTTGGTCCTCGGTAGTGCCATTGGCTCTTGTTCCTTCTGCTACCCATCCGGGTGCCAGCACTGTCTGCTGGTTCTCGCCACAGTCTTTGGCCTAGGTGCCTCCATCTCGGTATCCGAGGTCCAGCACCGTCAGCTGGTCCTTGGTAGTGCTTTTTAGCACAGGTACCTTCTGCTTAGTAAACATGGTCCAGCACCGTCAGTTGGTCCTCGGTAGTGCCATTGGCTCTTGTTCCTTCTGCTACCCATCCGGGTGCCAGCACTGTCTGCTGGTTCTCGCCACAGCCTTTGGCCTAGGTGCCTCCATCTTGGTATCCGAGGTCCAGCACCGTCAGCTGGTCCTTGGTAGTGCTTTTTAGCACAGGTACCTTCTGCTTAGTAACCGTGGTCCAGCACCGTCAGTTGGTCCTCGGTAGTGCCATTGGCTCTTGTTCCTTCTGCTGCCACTACGGGTTCCAGTACTGTCAGCTGGTTCTCGCCAGTTTCTCAGCCATCTTGTACCTTCTGCTACATTTCCAAGAGCAAGCTTTTTGAAATTGTCTTTGGTAATCCTTATTGATCTCCATGACGACGACCCTGATGACGACGACCCTGAAGACCACACCAAAGAAGACCAGAAATATGACCCTAAATAATATGACCAAGAGGACAAAGAACATGAAGACAACCACCAAGATACAGAACAAAAGACAGAAGAACAAGAAGCAGAAGAAGCAAAAGCAGAAGAACAGAAAGCAGAAGAACATTAAGCATAAGACTAAAAATCAGCATAGAAGAAATCAAAATTATAAGCAGAAGAAGACTAAGCAATAAATGGGGGTGAGTCCGTTCCTCCTCGTGGTGCCCCTGGAAAATGCCTGCTGCTGCAGGCCAAACTGAACGTGGACAAATCCTGTTGTAAATCTTTTGTGACAGGCAGAACGTAAGGTGTAATCTTATAACTTTTATAGATAAGTACTACAGGAATGCCTGTCACCATAAGAAAATGAAGAAAAAGAAGAATAGGAAGAAGATGAAGAAATAGCATATGAAAATTAATAATAGCTGAATAAGAAGAATATGAAGAATGGAAAAAAAAAATAATGGGAAGAAGGTGAAGAAGAAGAAGATGAATAAGGTGAAGAAAAAGTTGATAAAAAAATGCTACTGCTGCGGATCATGAAGGAGAAAGTGTGGGAGAAGTACAAAAGAAGGTGAAGAGCACGGAAGTTGTGAAACATACATATCTGACAAAATATAAAAAAGTTAACATAGTCAATATCTTTTTAACTCCGAACGTCTTGAAAAAAAAAATTGGAATTAATGCTATGTCATGTGATTTGAATAAACCACTATGCCTTTAATGTCTCCTCCACCTCCCACAATACATTCTACATGATTCTTATTTGTTTTCAATTATGTAGAATTAGCCAACAAGGAAATAAAGGGCTTTTTTTAATTCCGATACCGGAAGTCCCATTGACTTGAATGGGACTTCCGGTATCGGAATCGGCGATACCCGATATTTTTTTCGTATCGGGCGATACCATCCGATACGATATTTTTGGGTATCGAACGTTATCGCTCAACACTAGTCATCATAGATTTGAAAAAAATCCTTCTATATATTTGCACATATCCATTGCACTCCTATTCATTTCCCCTTTTCCTTTGTTCCCTCCCCTTTCCCCCCCTCTTTTCCCCTTTCTTAGTTCACAACACACACTACTGGGTCACTACATATCTTAATTTATTATTATACACGGTAATAATCTTTTCATTTTTTATATTTATTAACTTGTTCACTATGTATTATTATTTATGAACGCTTATGAATTTTTAAATTTTTCATAGGATTTGATAAGTTTCACTTTTCTTTTCCATATTTTATTATAATCAACTATTTTATCACTTTTATTTCATTTCATCATCGTCTTTATTATTATTCCCCCTTAATCTCTATTCATTTTATGCACCAGTATTCCTTTATTCATTTACACCTTATTACATTTATATAGATTTATTTTCCTTCACAATTACCATATATTCAGCATGCCAACATCACTCTTCTTCTGTACGCAGCTTCTATCACTGTGCCTCGGTGTTCTGGCGGCGCATGCGCAGTTTGGCACAACCCTGTGACTTCCGGCCATGCACCATATTGGTATGCATTGCGTTCCACGCTTGCGTTCCAGGCTCGTGGATCCGGAAGTCACTCCTTGTATATTGGGGAAGTCCGTGAAACAGCGCATGCGCAACATCACGCTGATCAAGCCAATGCTGCTAACAGCTGTGAGGATCGTATTTAAGAGCATGCTTTGCATATAACACACATATGCCCCCATTTGAGGAAGCCGGTCAGGCGAAATGGCGCTGTAGGGGTACGGCTGTGGGTGCCAAGAGACCAGGAAGACATTCATGTAGGTAACTGTCATCTTCAATAGGTAGCCATGAGTTAAGTTCATGCACTAATGCACTTTATATTTTGTATTGCTACATAGACTGTGTTATGGCCATAATAATACCTGTATTAGGGATAATTTTTTTGCAATATATGAGAACTATGCTTTCTATTTAATTTTGTTGATACTTAATATTGGGATATACTATTTTACAAGGTTACTTTATAATATAGTATAAAAAAAATTTTTTTGATTATACTTGCTACCTTTTTTTTTTTACCAAAACTGGCTTCTATCACCCCAGCCTTTAAGCCTGTTTGAGAAACTTCTTTTGTCAACTGTTTTATATATTTTTAATGATATTAATAAATATGGAGTTTTAATTCATTTTGTTGCCTATGCCTCTTTATCCCCACTGACAGTTTGGAGTTTTAGCATGGAGAAGATGCCTGCATGCCTTTCTGACTCACATTTGGTATCTGGGAATAATGTTGTCAGACTATTGCGCCGGGTTTATGGATTTATAAGACCTACCAAACCAAACCTACATTTTTTTAAAGGGAAAAATGCTAAGAAACATTTTTTCCTTTATATTTACTTGTTTATTACACAAAATAAAAATTAAAAAAAATAATAAAAAGAAAAAAATTATACCCCCACTTTAACAAATGTTTTGACTTTAGTTTTTCCTTTTACATTTGTGAGAGCTCTCACTCCTACATTTTGGAGGTCACCACTCATTCAAAATTGTTCACTAGATAGGGGAACATGTATTAGAATAGCCAGCACTTTACAATGCTAGCTAAAACATGTCCATTTGAATTTTGGGCTTTGCCCTCCATCACCACGTCCACTGTCATGTCACTATGTGGCCCTTGCTTCACATTTTCAGAGGGCCAGCAGGTGCCGTGAAATCTGAGTTTTGTGAGCTCCACAGTTCATTTTGGCTACCATATCACAATGGAGCCACTGTCATAGCTGGTGAAACCGCTGTAAGGTGGATATAATACAGGAGTTGGGGGAACTGTATGTTCAGTAAATTGGATCCTAACAGACACCAAAAAGCAATAGAATTAAATTCTGAATACAGTGCATAGAAGCGAGGGCCTGTGTTGTGGTCAATCTGTCAGGCCTGAAACCCATGTCAGGAATATGTACAAGCCTCATTTTACTTGGAAGCAACCTCCTCAAGGGAAAGGGACAGGAGTGCCATTTACCAATCTGTACAAGCCTACGACCTTCTTCTGGAAACTACCCAACGAGGCGCAATTTATGCTTTGCATGGTTTTGAGCAACAGCAAAGCAATTACAGGATGTGTCCCATAGAGTGGTGGTCCCCAACCTTTTTTGCACCAGGGACCGGCTTCAAGCAAGACCATTCTTCCATGGCCCGGCAGGGTGGGGATGGAGGTGTGACAGGGGCGGGGCTTTGGTCATAAGGGGGCGGGGCTATGGACGCGGTTATAGTTTAGCAGTGCATACTTATCATTTAATTATAACATTTATAATGTGACTCAACTCACCATAGGTTTTGAAAGAGTGGGAGCACCTGGCTTGTTTCTCTGTTTCAGTGTGAGCACTGGGCTACTTCTAATGATGACCGTCACTGCTAATGATGATTGGAACCTACAAGGAAATGGAGCATTGAGCACTTAAGAAAAATTGTACTGGAGTACTCTACATGCTGATTATTTTCTAATCATCAGAATATGTATGTGTGGTTCCCCCTGTCCTGTCCAGCTCTGTGTGGCTCCCCCTGTTTTATGCATGGCTCCCCTGTCCCATCCTTGTATACATGGCTCTGCTCCCATCCTTCCATCCTTGTATACATGGCTCTGCTCCCACTCTCCTATCCTGTAAACATGGCTCTGCTCCCACTCTCTCATCCTGTATACATGGCTCTGCTCCCACTCTCCCATCCTGTATACATGGCTCTGCTCCCATCCTCCCATCCTTGTATACATGGCTCTGCTCCCATCCTCCCATCCTTGTATACATGGCTCTGCTCCCACTCTCCCATCCTGTAAACATGGCTCTGCTCCCACTCTCCCATCCTGTATACATGGCTCTGCTCCCACTCTCCCATCCTGTATACATGGCTCCACTCTCCCATCCTGTATACGTGGCTCCGCTCCCACTCTCCCATCCTGTATACATGGCTCCCCTGTCCCATCCTGTATACCTGGCTCTGCTTCCACTCTCCCACCCTGTATACATGGCTCTGCTTCCACTCTCCCACCCTGTATACATGGCTCTGCTCCCACTCTCCCATCCTGTATGCATGGCTCTGCTCCCACTCTCCCATCCTGTATACGTGGCTCCACTCTCCCATCCTGTATACATGGCTCCGCTCCCACTCTCCCATCCTGTATACATGGCTCCCCTGTCCCATCCGGTATACATGGCTCTGCTTCCACTCTCCCATCCTGTATACATGGCTCTGCTTCCACACTCCCATCCTGTATACATGGCTCCGCTCCCACCCTCCCATCCTGTATACATG
The DNA here is from genome assembly GCF_039654945.1 of Dendrobates tinctorius. Taxonomy (NCBI): domain Eukaryota; kingdom Metazoa; phylum Chordata; class Amphibia; order Anura; family Dendrobatidae; genus Dendrobates; species Dendrobates tinctorius. Next base: position 10,792,894 of record NW_027361747.1, read on the forward strand.
GCTGTGCTCCCACCCTCCCATCCTGTATACATGGCTCCGCTCCCACCCTCTCATCCTGTATACATGGCTCTGCTCCCACCCTCCCAACCTGTATACATGGCTCCCCTGCCCCATCCTGTATGCATGGCTCCGCTCCCACCCTCCCATCCTGTATACATGGCTCCGCTCCCACCCTCCCATCCTGTATATATGGCTCCGCTCCCACCCTCCCATCCTGTATACATGGCTCCGCTCCCACTCTCCCATCCTGTATACATGGCTCTGCTCCCACCCTCCCTTCCTGTATACATGGCTCCGCTCCCATTCTCCCATCCTGTATACATGGCTCTGCTTCCACTCTCCCATCCTGTAAACATGGCTCTGCTCCCACCCTCCCATCCTCTATATATGGCTCCGCTCCCACGCCTCCCATCCTGTATACATGGCTCCGCTCCCACCCTCCCATCCTGTATACATGGCTATGCTCCCACCCTCCCATCCTGTATACATGGCTCCCCTGTCCCATCCTGTACGCATGGCTCCGCTCCCACCCCCCTCCCTTGTATATATGGCTCTGCTTCCACTCTCCCTCCCTTGTATATATGGTTCCGCTCCCACTCTCCCTCCCTTGTATTTATGGCTCCGCTCCCATTCTCTCTCCCTTGTATTTATGGCTCCGCTCCCACTCTCCCTCCCTTGTATTTAATGCTCCGCTCCCACTCTCCCTCCCTTGTATTTATGGCTCCGCTCCCACTCTCCCTCCCATGTATTTATGGCTCCACTGCCACTCTCCCTCCCTTGTATATATGGCTCTGCTCCCACTCTCCCTCCCTTGTATATATGGCTCCGCTCCCACTCTCCCTCCCATGTATATATGGCTCCGCTCCCACTCTCCCTCCCATGTATTTATGGCTCCGCTCCCACTCTCCCTCCCATGTATTTATGGCTCCGCTCCCACTCTCCCTCCCATATATTTAAGGCTCCGATCCCACTCTCCCTCCCTTGTATTTATGGCTCTGCTCCCACTCTCCCTCCCTTGTATTTATGGCTCTGCTCCCACTCTCCCTCCCTTGTATTTATGGCTCCGCTCCCACTCTCCCTCCCTTGTATTTATTGCTCCGCTCCCACTCTCCCTCCCTTGTATTTATGGCTCCGCTCCCACTCTCCCTCCCTTGTATATATGGCTCTGCTCCCACCCTCCCTCCCTTGTATATATGGCTCTGCTTCCACTCTCCCTCCCTTGTATATATGGCTCCGATCCCACTCTCCCTCCCTTGTGTATATGGCTCTGCTTGGCTCCCCCATCCTCCCCCATCATACTTACCCTCACGTCGCTGAACTTCCTTCCCGTCGCTGAACTTCCCCCCCCAGCATCTCGCGGCGCTTCAGCCTCTTCCTGTGCGGAGCAGTCACGCGCTACCGCTCTTTAAGGTCCATGAATATGGACGCCACGCCTATGGGAGAGGAGTGGCGTCCATATTCATGACCTTAAATGAGCGGTACACTTGACCGCTCAGCGCTGGATGAAGCTGCCGCGCCGACAGGGATGCAGGGTGAGTATCAGCTGCTGCACCGCCGCGGGCTCCCCTTGTGTCCGCGGACCGGCAAGAGCACTGCAACGGCCCGGTGCTGGGCTGCAGACCAGTGATTGGGGACCCCTGCCATAGAGTGACGTGGCCTGTGGAATATATTACTCAGGTTACAGGCAGTGCTACAGAGGTCAGGTAAAAGTCTTAGCGTGGCAATGACCATGTTCCAATATATGTAAGGCTGTGGCCTGAATAGGTCTGTGGAGCGTATTAATGAAGTCTCTTAGACGTGTTTAAAATGTACAGAAACTTGGCATCACCCCACCACCATTTTTTTAACAAAATTTAGAAAATTTAAGTGAAGCAACAGTTTAATAAAGAGAAACAAGTCTCATTTAGGAGTCTGGAAAAGCCAGGAATGGTCTTTTTACAGCATCGGACAATGTAAAGTGCTAACGAATATGTATGCCCTATCTAACTAGCAATTTGGGAAGAGACATACAGTGGTGAAAAAAGTATTTAGTCAGCCACCAATTGTGCAAGTTCTCCCACTTAAAAAAATGAGAGGCCTGTAATTGACATCATAGGTAGACCACAACTATGATAGTAAAAATGAGAAAACAAATCCAGAAAATCACCTTGTCTGATTTGGCAAGATTTATTTTGCAAATTATGGTGGAAATAAGTATTTGGTCATTAACAAAACTTCATCTCAATATTTTGTTATATATCCTTTGTTGGCAATGACAGAGGTCAAACATTTTCTGTAAGTCTTCACAAGGTTGGCACACACTGTTGGTGGTATATTGGCCCATTCCTGCATGCAGATCTCCTCTAAAGCAGTGATGTTTTGGACCTGTCGGTGGGTAACACAGACATTCAAATCCCTCCAAAGGTTTTCTATGGGGCGACATCTGGAGACTGGCTAGGCCACTCCAGGACCTTCATATGCCTGTTACGAAGCCACTCCTTCGTTGCCCTGGTGGTGTGCTTGGGATTATTATCATGCTGAAAGACCCATCCATGTTTCATCTTCAGTGCCCTTGCTGATGGAAGGAGGTTTGCACTCAAAATCTCACGATACATGGCCTGTTATGAATGGGTCACCGAGGAGGAAAACTAAACAAGCTAAGTCACAGAAAACCAGGGAGGTTGGTAACTATGCAGATTGCAGACCCCTGATCCTAACCACACAACTAGCAGCAGCCGTGGACCGTTCCTTCGATGAATCTAGACGCCTCGTCACAGCCGGAGGACTAAATAAGCTTAAAGCAAGAAAAGTGGAAATCTAAACTGCCCCAGAGCAGACCCCAAAGGAATAGACAGCCCCCACACATGTATTGACGGTGAAACAAGATGAAAACACAAACACAGGTAGGAAAATAGGCTGAGCAAACGATGGGGCCCAAACTAACTAGAAAGAACAGGAAAGGAAAGACAGTGTCTGCAATCTTCCCAAAAAACCCTACAAAAATAATGTCCAACACTTCTGATAACAAAATTAACCCTGAAGTCACTAGACTTCTCCCACTATATCAGCACTCTGAAATATTCTGAGACAGAGCAAAAAAGAGGCCAATCTAATAAGGGACAAAAAGCAAATTGGCAAATACAGATAAATAAGGGTGGAAATTCAGCACAGCCCCAGGCAGGGCTGGCTGACCACACAAAAAACTGAATAGACCAACAAAATCAAGTGTGAAAATTAGCATAAACACTTAGCTTGAGATGACGGGAACAGAGCTGAAAACCAAGACCTGAAAAGCCAGAAGGAATCACCAGCACCAGAATAGGGCGTCGGCTGTCTTAAATACAGTCTGAGATTCCAGAGATCCAATCGTTATCCTCATCATCAGGTGGCAGATCTCTACTAATTAAATCAACCTCACTACCTCCTGTTACCACCAGAGGGAGCCCGGAAGGAGAACTCACAACTGGTAGACCAGAAAATGAGTTCACAACAGTACCCCCCCTTGAGGGGTCACCGAACCCTCATCCACGCCACTAGGCCGATCAGGATGGGCCCAGTGAAAAGCACGAACCAATCTATTGGCATGAATATCAGAGGCAGAGACCCAAGAATTATCCTCCTGGCCATAACCCTTCCATTTGACCAAATACTGGAGTCTCCGTCTAACCAAACGAGAATCCAATATTTTCTCTACCTCATATTCCACATTGCCTTTAACCAATACAGGGTCAGGAGGTGCTGCCATAGGAACTACTGGCTCAACAAACCTCTTCAACACCCTCGCCTACTGTATTATCATCCATCCCTTGAAGATTGTGAGCCCTCGCGGGCAGGATCCTCTCTCCTCCTGTACCAGTTATGACTTGTATTGTTTAAGATTATTGTACTTGTTTTTATGTATGCTCCTCCTTACATGTAAAGCGCCATGGAATAAATGGCGCTATAACAATAAATAATAATAATAATAATAATAATAATAACAACAGTGATTTGTGAAATACGTTATGGATCTTAAACGTAACTGGAAGAGCCAATCGTAAAGAAACAGGATTAAGAATCTCCAAAATCTAATAAGGTGTAATAAATCTTGGCTTAAATTTTGGAGATGCAACCTTCATAGGAATATTCTTACACGACAACCAAACCATATCACCCACTTTAAACCGGGGACCAATGGTCCTATGCCGGTTGGAAAATCGCTGGGCCTTTTCCTGAGAGAGTGACAACTTATCCACCACTTGGATCTCAGAAAGATAATTGGAGGGATCCAATGGCTGGATATCCTTAAAGACAAAAATGTCCAGGAAGGATGGGAAATCTTGAAAAATGAAATTCTCAATGCACAGTTGTTAACAATTCCGAAAAGAGGGAAGAATAGGAAGCATTTAAGGAAACCAGGATGGGTGAACACAGAACTTAAGCACATGCTAAAAAGGAAGAAAAAAATGTTTATAAAATGGAAAGAGGGAGGCATATCTAAAGAAGAATATAATGCTGTCTGCAGAACCTGCAGGGCACAAATCAGATTATCTAAAGCTGAAAATGAATTGAGGCTTGCAAGAGATGTCAAAAGCAATAATAAAGGATTTTGGGGATATGTCAAAAGTAAAAGAAAAGTCAAAGATGCTATAGGATTTTTACAGGATGAAAATGATGAAATGGTAAGACAGGATGTTGAGAAGGCTGAACTTTTAAATTCCTATTTTGCATCTGTTTTCTCTCAGAAAGGAAATGTAACACCAACTGTTATTCACTGTCCTATTAAGGGAATAGAAGAATCCAGGATATCTATAAACAGAAAGATAGTGAGGAAACACTTAGCTAACCTAAATGAATTCAAGTCTCCAGGTCCAGATGAATTACACCCCAGAGTACTGAAGGAGATAGCAGAAGAAATTTTTGAACCCCTCTCCATAATCTTTGAAAATTCTTGGAGAACAGGAGAAGTGCCAGAAGACTGGAGAAGAGCAAATGTTGTTCCTATCTTCAAAAAGGGGAAGAAGGTGGACCCAGGCAACTATAGGCCGGTGAGTCTGACTTCTATACCAGGAAAGATCTTTGAACAAATTATTAAACAACATGTATGTCAATACCTGGATAAGAATGAAGTGATCAAACAGAGTCAGCATGGGTTTGTAACTAATAAGTCATGTCAGACTAACTTAATTTCCTTCTATGACGGTATCACTGATTGGGTGGATCAAGGAAATGCTGTAGATATAGTATATCTTGACTTCAGCAAAGCATTTGACAAAGTCTCTCATACAATCCTTATTGAAAAAATGACTAAGTATGGAATGGACAAGGCAACTGTTAGGTGGATTCATAACTGGCTTAGTGATCGGACCCAAAGAGTGGTCGTAAATGGCTGCACATCCAGTTGGAAGAATGTCTCAAGTGGGGTACCACAGGGCTCTGTCCTGGGCCCTGTATTGTTCAACATCTTTATCAACGATTTAGATGAAGGAATTGAGGGTAAACTGATTAAATTTGCTGATGACACAAAGCTAGGAGGGATAGCTAATACTAGAGAAGAGAGAGAGAGGATTCAAAAAGATTTAAATAAACTGGAGAAGTGGGCAGCAACTAACAGAATGGTTTTTAACAGGGAGAAATGCAAAGTACTACATCTGGGCAATAAAAATGAAAAAAGCATATATAGAATGGGAGGAATAGGGCTAAGTGAGAGCACATGTGAAAAAGACTTGGGTATACTAATAGATCACAGACTGAATATGAGTCAACAGTGTGATGCAGCAGCAAAAAAGGCAAATGCAATTCTAGGATGTATTAACAGAAGCATACAGTCTAGATCACGTGAAGTCATTATTTCCCTCTACTCCTCTTTGGTCAGACCTCATCTGGAATATTGTGTCCAGTTTTGGGCACCACATTTTAAAAAAGACATCAACAAACTGGAGCAAGTTCAGAAAAGAGCGACCAGAATGGTGACCGGTCTGCAAACCCTGTCTTATGAGGAAAGGTTGCAGGATTTGGGAATGTTTAGTTTGCAAAAGAGAAGACTGAGAGGAGACTTAATAGCTGTCTACAAATATCTAAAGGGCTGTCACATTGTAGAAGGATCAACTTTATTCTCATTTGCACAAGGAAAGACTAGAAGCAATGGGATGAAACTGAATGGGAGGAGACACAGATTAGATATTAGAAAAAACTTTTTGACAGTTAGAGTGATCAATGAGTGGAACAGGCTGCCACGAGAAGTGGTGAGTTCTCCTTCAATGGAAGCCTTCAAACAGAGGCTGGACAGACATCTGACTGGGATGATTTAGCGAATCCTGCTTTGAGCAGGGGGTTGGACCAGATGGCCCAGGAGGTCCCTTCCAACTCTACGATTCTATGATTCTATGATTCTATGGTCCCATATCTGCTGCATTCTCTCAACCACAGTGTCCACACCTGGGCAGGACGAAGATTCCACTTGCCCTGAAGAGAATCGAGGATGAAACCCAAAATTACAGAAAAAGGGTGACATCAAAGTGGCAGAACTAGCTCTATTGTTCAGCGCAAATTCGGCCAAGGGCAAAAATGAGACCCAATCATCCTGATCAGCAGATATAAAACATCTTAAATAAGACTCCAAGGTCTCGTTTGTTCTCTCAGTCTGCCCATTGGTCTGGTGATGAAACGCGGAGGAGGATAACTGAATTCCCAGATTGGAACAAAAGGCTTTCCAGAATCTGGAAACAAACTGGATTCTTCTGTCCGACACAATGTTCTCAGGAATCCCATGTAACTGAACCACCTGTTGTAAAAACAAGAGCACCAACTCATCGGAAGATGGCAACAATCTATCACAAATCACCCAGATAACAGTCATTCTCTGAGAGACAGGAAGATCAGAAATAAAATCCATTGAGATATGGGTCCATGGCCTCTTGGGCACCGGCAGGGGCATCAGCAACCCACTAGAAAGAGAACAGGGTTTAGACCGAGAACAAGTCCCACAGAACTGTACAAAATTCCTGACATCACGCGATAAGGCAGGCCACCAAAAAGACCGACTCACCAAATCTCTGGTACCAAAAATATCTGGATGACCAGCCAATGCGGAGCAATGAACTTCAGACATCACTCTCTTTCTCCACTGGTCAGGAACATACAATTTTCCCATAGGGCAATGCTCAGGTTTATCCTCCTGAAATTCCTCCAGGGCGCGTCTCAAATCGGGCGAAATGGCAGAAAGAACTACCGCTCACCTAGGATGGTAGTAGGCTCGGTCACATTAAGAGAATCAGCAAAGAAACTCCTAGAAAGGGCGTCTGCCTTAACATTCTTAGTGGCCGGAAGAAAAGAGACCACAAAATTAAAACGCGTGAAAAACAAGGCCCATCTAGCCTGTCTAGGATTCAAGCGTTTGGCTGACTCCAGATAAATCAAATTCTTGTGATCGGAGAGGACCACAACTTGATGTCTAGCTCCCTCCAACCAATGTCTTCACTCCTCAAATGCCCATTTCATGGCCAACAATTCCCGATTCCCCACGTCATAGTTGCATTCAGATGGGGAGAACTTTCGAGAAAAGAAGGCACAGGGATTCATCTTAGAAGTCACAGGGTCTTTTTGGGACAAAACAGCTCCTGCACCAATCTCAGAAGCATCTACCTCCACCTGAAAAGGAAGTGAGACATCAGGTTGCCGTAAAACTGGAGCTGAAGTAAATCTCCGCTTAAGCTCCTGAAATGCTGAGACAGCCTCAGGAGACCAATTCAGCACATCAGCGCCCTTCTTGGTCAGATCAGTCAGTGGTTTGACAATACCAGAAAAATTATCTATAAATTTACGATAGAAATTAGCAAAACTCAAAAACTTCTGGAGAGCCTTCAAAGAAGTAGGCTGAACCCAAACATAAATGGCCTGTACCTTGGCCAGGTCCATTTCAATAGTCGACGGAGACAAGATAAATCCCAAAAATGAAATCCTCTGTACACCAAAGAGGCATTTCGATCCCTTAACAAACAAGGAATTCTCCCTCAAAATCCGGAACACAGTCCGGAAATGTTCCACATGAGAATCCCAATCACTAGAAAATATCAAAATATCATCCAGATAGATGATCAAAAACTTATCCACAAAGTCTCGGAAAATATCATTCATAAAGGACTGGAAGACAGAAGGGGCATTAGTGAGCCCAAAAGGCATCACCAGGTACTCAAAATGTCCCTCCGGAGTATTAAACGCCGTCTTCCATTCATCCCCGTGCTTGATGCGAATAAGATTATACGCCCCCCTGAGGTCAAGCTTAGTAAACCAGCAGGCACTCTTAACTCTGGAGAATAAATCAGACATCAGAGGTAACGGGTACTGATATTTAACCGTCATCTTGGTAAGGGAACGATAATCAATACACGGTCTTATTGAACCATCTTTCTTGGACACAAAAAACCCCCCAGCACCTAAAGGTGACGAGGATGGTCTAATATCACCCTTCTCCAGCGACTCCTTAATATAGGATCGCATAGCATCATGTTCGGGTACTGATAAGTTGAAAAGCCGACACTTGGGAAATTTACACCCAGGCATCAACTCAATTGCACAGTCATAACTCCTATGAGGAGGCAAAGATGCAGACTTACTCTCACTAAATATATCAGAAAAATCGGCCAGATAATCAGGAATATCATGAGACTGAGGAGAGGTGGAGAAAACAGGAGCGTCCCAAAGAACACACTGACAACCCCAACTCACCACAGATCCAGATTTCCAATCCAAAACTGGATTAGGAGTTTGCAAACAGGGAAAACCCAGAACAATAGTATCATGCAAATTATGCAGCACCAAAAATTTACAATTTTCTTGGTGGTCTGGGGCAACTCGCATTATCACCTGGGTCCAAAACTGAGATTTATTCTCCGCCAAAGGAGTAGCATCAATACCCCTCAAAGGAATAGGTGTCCGCAGAGGCGTCATGGAAAAACCACGTTTAGCAAAGTCCAAATCCATCAGATTCAAAGCTGCTCCTGAATCCACAAAAGCCTTAGTGGAAAACGTGGATAAGGAGCAGCTCAGAGTAATTGCCAAAAGGAACTTAGGTTGTACACTGCGCACAGAAAATGTGCATGCAAAACGTTTCTCTCGTTTAGGGCAGACAGAAATAATATGAGAGGCATCTCCACAGAAAAAACACAGCTTATTACACCTCCTAAACTCCTGACGTTGCGCCATAGACAAAACCCCATCACATTGCATAGGTTCAGACGTGATTTACATACCTAGTGATACCACACATCAAGTTCATGTCAATCCAGCCTGGCACAAATGGGTTATGGCCATCAAAACTGGCATCAAAGTGGGCAGAGAAACAATTTTCACACATGTGAATAAGTAACAGCTAAATTTAAGGGGTTAAATGGCTTTGGGCCACTGATCTTAACACCTGAACTGGCATCAAAGTTCTGATGCCCATAACCCATTTGTGCCAGGCTGGATTGACATGAACTTGATGTGTGGCATCACAAGGTATGTAAATCACGTGTCAGATCAGTGGCACAAAGCCATTTAACCCCTTCAATACCATACCTCATAGCCCACTTTGATGCCCATTTTTGTGCCAGCCTTCTAATTTTTTTTATCTGTTTTTAAGTGTATTCACAAAAGGACACATGATTGCATATTATTATATACTTAGAATGTTTTATTTTTATTGAAAAACCTGAAAAAAACAAAACAAAACCCAAGTTTCGAAAATAATTTGTACTTTCTGTTTTTTTTCTGTCACATTATTAAAAATTATTATAAAAAAAGCCATTAGGTCTTCATCCAGCATCATCAAGAAGATGAAAGTCTATAAATTTAGAAATAATAACAGCAGACATCTTTGAGTGTAGTGTGGTCTTTTCGGATGCATCCGGATTATCAACGACCAAAGGGGCGGCAAATTTTTCGACCGCCCCGGGCGCCACAAACAGTTGCTACGCCACTGTTCTCTCAGCTTGATCAACAGCATTAGGTTCATCATACAACAACCCCAAGGCTTGAAAAAATGCATCCACATTAGTCAGAATAGGATTTTCAGGTGTCAGAGAAAAAGCCCAATCCTGGGGATTGCCGCGCAGCAAGGAGATGACAATTTTAACCTGCTGCGCAGAGCTCCTCGATGAGTTAGGCTTCAAGGCAAGAAATAATTTACAATTATTCTTAAAATTCAAAAATTTAGACCGATCCCCAGAAAACACATCAGGAGTAGGGATCTTAGGTTCAGCAGCATGTGACTGAATGAGGTAGGTGGAAATTCCCTGCACTTCAGCAGCAAGTTGCTCCACATGATCAGTCAATTGCTTAATCTCCATTAGGAAAAAAAATCCTCTTATGGCCCCAGAGAAAAAGAGGAAAAAATACATAAAAAAAAAATTCTGACACTTTTTTTTTAAACAATTTTTTCCTGCTTTTGAGTACCCTAGAATCTGCGGTATGGCTGGTGATTCTGTTATGACTGGGTCACCGAGGAGGAAAACTAAACAAGCTAAGTCACAGAAAACCAGAGAGGTTGGTAACTATGCAGATTGCAAACCCCTGATCCTAACCACACAACTAGCAGCAGCCGTGGAGCGTTCCTACGATGCATCTAGACACCTCGTCACAGCCAGAGGACTAAATAAGCCTAAAGCAAGAAAAGGGGAAATCTAAACTGCCCCAGTGCAGACCCCAAAGGAATAGACAGCCCCCACACATGTATTGACGGTGAAACAAGATGAAAACACAAACACAGGTAGGAAAATAGGCTGAGCAAACGATGGGGCCCAAACTAACTAGAAAGGACAGGAAAGGAAAGACACTGTCTGCAATCTGCCCACAAAACCCTACAAAAATAATGTCCAACACTTCTGATAACAAAATTAACCCTGAAGTCACTAGACTTCTCCCACTATATCAGCACTCTGAAATATTCTGAGACAGAGCAAAAAAGAGGCCAATCTAATAAGGGACAAAAAGCAAATTGGCAAATACAGATAAATAAGAGTGGAAATTCAGCACTGTGGCTGACCACACAAAAAACTGAATAAACCAACAAAATAAAGTGTGAAAATTAGCATAAACACTTAGCTTGAGATGATTGGAACAGAGCTGAAAACCAAGTCCTGAAAAGCCAGAAGGAATCACCAGCACCAATATAGGGCGTCGGCTGTCTTAAATCCAGTCTGAGATTCCAGAGATCCAATCGTTATCCTCATCAGGTGGCAGATCTCTACTAATTAAATCAACCTCACTACCTCCTGTTACCACCAGAGGGAGCCCGGAAGGAGAACTCACAACTGGTAGACCAGAAAATGAGTTCACAACAATGGCCCCATTCATTCTTTTATGTACATGGATCAGTCGCCCTGGTCCCTTTGCAGAGAACCAGCCCCAAAGCATGAAGTTGCCATCCCCATGCTTCACAGTAGGTATGGTGTTCTTTGAATGCAACTCAGCATTCTGTCTCCTCCAAACACGACGAGTTTTGTTTCTACCAAATAGTTCTACTTTGGTTTCATCAGACCATATGACATTCTCCCAATACTCTTCTGGATAATCCAAATGCTCTCTAGCAAACTTCAAGCGGGCCCGAACATGTACTGGCTTAACCAGGGGGACACATCTGGCACTACAGGATCTGAGTCCCTGGCAGCGTAGGGTGTTACTTATGGTAGCCTTTGTTACGGTGGTCCCAACTCTATGCAGGTCATTCACTAGGTCCGCCCGTAAGGTTCTGGGATTTTTGCTCATCGTTCTTGTGATCATTTTGACCCCATGGGGTGAGATCTTGCGTGGAGCCCCAGATCGAGGGAGATTATCAGTGGTCTTGTATGTCTTCCATTTTCTTATTAATTGCTCCCATAGTTGATTTCATCACATATTTCATCAAAAATATCAAACTGGGGAGGGGCTTGCCTTCAGGAGAGACAATACGTGGCTGCTGAGAGCTCCAAGAAAATTAAAAAACACCGGGAATTACACAAGCCCACGGCTTGGATTTGTCCTCTGGAGCTGATTGGAACACAGCCTGCATCCTTGGAGGAAGAAATAAAGGTTAAATTGTCATCCCCAGCTGCCCCTGTCTGAGCGGTTAGTGGACCAAGGGGACACAACTATAATAGTACAGGCGCCATCTCTGAAAACTGAGGAGGACTGCGGACTACTGCCGGGGGTTTTAACAGGAGAGGTATTGTCTCATAGAAGCACTGGGCTTCTCCTTGTCTCTCCCCTCACTCACTCTGTCTGGCCCCTCTAACACATACTGACCTCAGACGAGCTGGGCGCTACAGGGCTTCCCCTGCCTGCTTCTCTTATCTCCTGCATGCATGGAGGACTTTGGTTGCTAGAGGAACCACCGCACCTACTCAGGGTAGGGAGACGCAGCTCCTTATCTCTAATCCTGCTGCTGCTTGCCGCTGGGACGTGACCCGGGGAGACTGTAGTGGGGGCAGTGAACAGGCCCGGATTGGTAATATGCCCAACTGGGCATTTTCCCGCTGGGCCGCTGTCATGTGGGCCGCGGGCGGCAGCGCCCGCTCATCTGGCCGCTTGCCAGCTGATGCGGCCACTGGCCTGGCTGTTGTTCCTGCCGCCGGCCCTCTGCACGCACTGCAGGGAGATAAGCCCCCATGCACCCCATCCTCGCCCTAGCTTGAGACCCCCCCACCGCAGCCACTCACAGCGTCACTTGCCTGCTGTCTTCTCTGTACACAGGACCTGTGATGAGATCACAGGAGGGGAGGAGTCAGGGGTCACATGATCAGGAGCCTTTGTCCAGACCCCCTGATCATGTGACCCATGACTCCGCCCCTCCTGTGACCTCATCACAGATCCTGTGCGCACAGCCTTGCCTCTTGGTGTCTGCCGGACTCTGGTTGTCATGGTGCTGGATGAGGTAAGTATGTGTGGGGTCAGGAGGAGTTTACAGGGTAGATGTAGCAGAGCTGTGTGTGTATGAGGTGCACGGAGCGGAGCCGCGTGTGTACGAGGTGTACAGAGCGGAGCCGTGTGTGTACGAGGTGTACGGAGAGGAGCCGTGTGTGTATGAGGTGTACAGAATGGAGCCGCGTGTACAAGATGTACGGAGAGGAGCCGCATGTGCACGGGGTGTACGGAGAGGAGCCGCGTGTGTGCGAGGTGTACGGAGAGGAGCCGTGTGTATTAGGTGTACAGAACGGAGCCGCGTGTACAAGATGTACGGAGAGGAGCCGCGTGTGTACGGGGTGTACGGAGAGGAGCCGCGCGTGTACGAGGTGTACGGACTGGAGCCGTGTGTATACTTGGTGTACGGAGCGGAGCCGCGTGTGTATGGGGTATACGGAGCGGAGCCGTGTGTGTACGGGATGTACGGAGCGGAGCCAAGTGTGTACGAAGCATAGAAAGCGGGCTTTTCCCACGGACACAGGAGTACACGGCGGAGCCCCGAGGAGCATTTTAAAACTCACACATGACGTTCCACCGGAAGTGATATGCTGGAAGCTGACGGGAAATGAGATAATTTCATTGAGGAGATTGTGACGGAACTAGGAATGCTTCAGTTCCATCACCATGTCCTCCTCCGACAGCGCAGACAGCAGGATCACCTTGGAATCGGGGATGCCGGCCATGTGAGCTGATCATGTCCTGCATCGGGAGGCTCAGGTGGGCACTACAATGGGATCCAGGCTGCTATAGTATCTTTGGAGAATCTTTATTTCTTTTTTTCTTTCTCTGTTCTTTCTTTCTCTGTTCTATCTTTCCCTCATTTTCTTTCTCTCTCTCTGTTCTTTCTTTCTCTCTCTAATCTTTTTTTCTTTCTCTCTCTCTTTTCTTTCTTTCCCCTCTTTCTTTCTTTTTCTTTCCTCTCTTTCTTTCTCTCTGTTCTTTCTTTTCTTTACTTCTTTCTCTCTCTGTTCTTTCTCTGTCTCTCTCTGTTCTTTCTTTCCCCTCTTTCTTTCTCTCTCTGTTCTTTCTTTCTCTCTGTTTTCTCTCTAATCTTTTTTTCTTTCTCTCTCTCTTTTCTTTCTCCTCTTTCTTTCTTTTTCTTTCCTCTCTTTCTTTCTCTGTTCTTTCTTTCTTTTCTTTACTTCTTTCTCTCTGTTCTTTCTCTGTCTCTCTCTGTTCTTTCTTTCCCCTCTTTCTCTCTCTCTGTTCTTTCTTTCTCTCTGTTTTCTTTTTTCTCTATCTCTCTGTTTTCTCTCTTCCTTAGTGCCAGTCAGTGTGCCCATAATGCCAGCCACTGTGCCCTCAGTACCAGTCAGTGTGATCAGCAGTGCTAAATGGGTGCGGTTGGGCGTGGACATGGGTGTGACTAGTTGCAAAATGGATGTGGCTGGGGCGTGGCCTAAAATTTGCAGCGGCGCCCGCAGCGCGCCGCTGTCTTTCCCTTCTTCAAAAGTTGGGAGGTATGATAGGGGCGGCTGTGACCAGGGGGTCTGGTTGCCCAATGGATAGCAGTTCTGCCAGGAATTGTGTCACCGTGCGTACAAAAGGGGACAGAGCTTTGGGAGGAGTACTGTACCTAAAAGCAATAAATAGGACTGAGCTGAAATACTGGGCACAGCTCTGACTACATGTTATATAGTCGTGTTAATCTCTCACTTCTTGTAACCTACAAGTGTACAAAGATATTATATAGTCACCATGTGACTAGTGGTCCTGTGTAACTTCAAATGCCAGGGCTGAATTTTAGTCCCAGTTCAGCCCTGGCAGTGAAAGAGGCTCCGGAGGTTCTCTCTGCATTTTCCGCCATATTCAGCACCATTTGCAAAGGCACCATACTCCTTAGGGACAGCCAGCCAGTGCCAATATAAAAGGGAGTTGAGGTTTGCCTCCTTAGTGTATATTTCAGCATCTAAATTTGCACACCACTAGCAGAAAATAATATACTATACTGGACCAGAAGTTAATTGAAAAGTCTGTCTTTGCCCTCATTATCACTTCAGTGAACCTCTGCTGACATCTAGTGGACATTTCAAGAATCTACCCACTTTAAATTTCTGTTATTGGTAATACTCTTCTCTACAAAGAATCATTAATTTCATCGGACTTCCGGGAGGCGGAGCCTGAAGATGGCCGCATTTTAGTAGAGCTCCCTGACGGCAGAACTTAATCCACTGCCATCACACCGCTACACTAAGCAGGCAGCAGGGATAAGGTCCGGGCAAGGTTCCCCCGATAGCGGGGCCAGCTCTCCAGGAACTCCGGAGGTCCTAGGCGCAGGCAGCGCTGAAATCCACGCGACACGTGGCCTCTAACAGAAGCTGCTGCGACAGGCCGCACTGAAAAGCGGAGCACATGCTGGAGTACCCCGCCCCACATCACCGGATCGCAAGGTAACCGAGGCAGCTACATACCTGCAAAGGAACGGGCGCGTGGACCGGCATATAGAGGTATAATCTGCACATGAGCTGCCCTCTGCTGGACGTGGGAATGGTGGTTCCTTGAATGTGAGGCAGATATTCAATAGCGACGCCACTACCAAATTTACATGAGCTCATTAGGTCTCTTTTTCACTATGGAAAAATTCGTAGCCAAATCTGGAAAATCAAATAGACCCTCGACTAGGCACCAGAACACTACCTCCCCAACTAAGATAACTGCTGATGCAGAACGGGAGGATACGCAATCAATTGCTCAGGCCATTACAAATATTCTAATGCCAAAAATAGACTCTTGATTCGTGGCATTTCAGTCGACTCTGGATGCAATTGTCACCCAGGTTAACACACAAGGGGCACGCATAACAGCTGCAGAACAAATGTGGCGCCCCTGAGGGTTCAGTCACCACAGAGGTACTGCACCTCCTCCTGAGGTGTGGTGCCCCACCATTCAGGTAAGGTGGAGACACCTGACCACACTCCAACACCTGCATCCCACACAACATAGTAGTGTAGCAAAGCACCTTTGGTGGCTCCCTGCTTGGAACACGAAGAGTGCTGGGAGGTGGGTGGAGCTTAGTCTGCACCAAAAAGAGCGGGAAGAGATTAGGAGAGGTCAGTCAGTCTGACTAGGAGTCTGTGAGAGAAGATCCTCTGAGTGGGATGGATGAAGGAGGTGCTGCAGCAGTCTTCAGTGAACTGAGACTGCTGGCACGGGAAAGAGATATAGAAAGCCTGATGCTCCATACGAAAGAAAGATTTGTACGGAACGTGAAGAGAAGAAGAGAACTAAGGACTAGGGTTAGAGCAGAGCCCTTCCTCAAGTTCTAAGCGCATGGCCGGGGTCCGGTCCCCGAGGTTGTATGGATACTAATGGTCCTGCAGCAGACACCAGAGGAATAGAAGTTGTCACCACTTTATTCCCACACAAGACTTGGGGGCATAACAGCAATGTGAGTGAGCCGGGACTTGGTAGCAAGGAGTCCCCGAAGCAGGCTACAGCTGTCTGCCCTATAAGTAGAGTTCAAAGGAACATCTGAAAAGAGGAACTTGGGTTTAACACACAACCACAAATACTTCATTACAAGCGCAAGAAAGGAGACGTTCAAAGAAGGCATATGTTGGCGGAGTGTTGGAACGGAGTACTTCATTTTGCCTGGAGGTTGGCTGAGCCCCTGACCTGGAGGACACGGCACCAAGGCGGGCACCTGTATGCACAACAGACTGTGAGTAAAGCTTTGGAACTACATGCCCTGGTGTCCTCCGCTTATTCCTGCGCCAACCCACTCAGCTCTGCTACATCTCTGTGCTTAACACTGCACCATTACGCTCTCCTCACTATCTCCCCATCTACACTGCCCTGGGACTACAGCCCTACCTGTGGAGGGCCACATCATTGCTGCACCACACCATCTGTCCCAGAGGAACTGTCTGCAGCGTCAGCTTAACATCTTCATTGCCGAACACCACAGGTGGCGTCACGAATCATCTACTTATAAACTTTAATCATCATGCCCATTACTCTACCCCTTTTACAATGGACGCCCAGGGCCACCGCCGCTGTGACATCTCCCATTGAAATCAACGGGCCCGGCTCGACAGAATGTCAGATCTGGAGGACATAGTTACAGAACTCTCCGGGAAGTTAGACCGCAGGGATAAAGATGTCATATTTCTTCTAGATAAAGTCGAGGATCTAGAAAACAGATCTCGGCGTAATAACTTGAAACTTGTTGGTCTCCCCGAATTGATTAAAACGCCTGATTTGATGGGAATAGTGTCAGAATGGCTCCCGAAGGCACTAAATTTACCACTGCATTCAGGTGCTCTGAAGATCGAGAGAGTTCATCACCTGGGCCCGCCTGGGAATGACACAGATTCCAGACCGCGTCCGGTAATCTTCAGGGTCCTGGATTTCCAAGATAAAGTCAGTTTGCTATCGGCATACAGGAAGAAGCAACCATTAGCCTATGAGCATCATAAACTGTTTCTCTTCCAGGATTATTCGGCTGCAGTGGCAGCCAAACGTAAGGCTTTTAATCCCATATGTGCCATTTTGGTGGGAAAAATATTCGTTTTGGGCTACAATTCCCTGCAATTTTACGCTTTTCTTTGAATGGGAAAAACTGGATCTTTACAGAGCCGGAAAAGGCTTTACAACATCTTCAAGCAGATAGTCAAGCTGCAGTGCAGTCCTCGGATGAGACCTGATGAATGCAATTGATGTTCTTCACCATTTTGTCACCTAGCAGGGTGGCGTCGCTTTTGTTGCTTTGTCACTTTGTTGCATTTGTGTTTTATCTTGTTGAGATATTAATATCTTTTCTTCAAACAGGTTCACGCTCATAATTACTTTGAGCATGGTTCTTTGCGAGTTTAGACTGTTAAGGTTGGGGGGGTGGGTTCCTGCATGTGTTCATCGCACCTTTTTGTCAATGTGGCCTCTACGCCCACTCGCTGGGATGGGTGTGGGGTTCATACGAATCTGATATTATTCAGGAAGGTTACACCACGTTCTGGTATAGGTTAAATGATAGATAAGGTAGTACTTCTCTGTCCACAATGCATTCATTATATTGGTGCTATTGGAATGTGAATGGCCTAAACACGCCAGTCAAGAAAAAAAGGTTATGCATTACTTACAACGCTCTAATTTCCACATAGTTTTCTTACAAGAAACTCATTGGGTAAGGGATAAGCATCCATCTTTAGTTAGCAAAAAATATTTATTGTGTGCTGAGGCATCGTATTCCAAAAAACAGAGGGAGGTGGCGATACTTATCAATAAATGTCTCAATTATGATATTTTGGACACTTGGGAGGATCCAATGGGGAGAATTTTAGTAGTCAATATAAAAATAGAAGGCGTTTGCTATAACCTGGTAAATGTCTACGCACCTAATGGCCCAGATTCGCAGTTTCAGACTCATTTAAGGTAGTGTCACACTAAGAGATATCGCTAGCAATATCGCTATAACTTGTGACGTTATAGCGATATTGCTAGCGACATCGCTGTGTCTGATACTTACCTACGACCCGCTCCCCCGCTGGTTATCGCTGTTCGCGCTAGAATGTTCAGGACCACTTCTCGTCGTCAGCTTCCTGTGGAGAGACGAGCGACCAGCGTGGAGCCGGGCGGGAGGACGTTAGGATCGCCTGTGACAGGTAAGTAGCGACCCCCGTCCCCAGCGATGTCGCTGGTGAGATCTGCCTGTGTGGCAGCTCACTAGCGACCACTTAGCGATGTACCAGTGATCCTGACCGCGTCATATCGCTAGTCGGGATCGCTGGTGCATCGCTAAGTGTGACAGTACCTTTACTCTCTAAGTTGGCAGGTTGGGACACAACCAATTTGATAATTGGGGGGGATTTTAATGAAGCACATGATATATCTATGGATAGATCAGGATCACACAGTCATGGAGCTACAATACATGAAGGTCTCATCCAGAGGCTGATGGATCATTTGGGGTTGACGGATATTTGGAGGTGGCAGCATCCTACTGATGTTCATAATACACATGCAAGATTAGACTATTTGTTATTGGGCTTATTGATGGTGTCCCTTGTTCTAGCGACAGATATCTTGGATATTCAGATATCTGATCATGCCCCGGTGGTTTTCAAATCTAGATTGGTAAATCCGGCATGCAAGGAAAGGAGGAGGAGGTTTCCCCTCTCATCTATGCTCGTCTGATGATTTTAAGGCTTATTTGCAGATGTCATGGAACACATACAAAGAAGACAATAGGGAGCACTGTGCTGATCCTCATTTATTTTGGGCCACCTCTAAGGCAGTTTAAAGGGGATAACTCATCTCCTATGTGGGTAATAAACGGAAAAAAATATTAGAGGCCACGTTAGCAGCTCAGGAAGAATTGACCCAGGCATATAAAAATTTTAAACATTCTAATACCCCCGCAAATAAACAAAAATTCATAGAGGCTAAAGAGACTGCCGAAAATATTGAGCACGAGAGAGCGTTGTACAGTCTAGATTATCAAAAACACAAATACTTTAAATGGGGGAACAGGCCGGGGAGGTTACTGGCCTCTCTCACTAAACCTTTTAGACAAGCAACTAGGATTACCAGTTGCGCATATTCATGAGTTTTAATGAGCGGTATCACATGACCGCTGAACGCAGGAAGAGAGAGCGCGGAGAAGCTGGGGGCTCAAGAGACAGCTTGCTGCTGTCTGCCATAGGTCAGTGACTTCAGACAGCAGAGGGCGTGGTGACGTGATTAGTGTGCGCCGCGCCCCCTGCAGTCTGAACGTCACTGACTGATGACGTGGCAGATAGCGGTGAGCAGCCATGGACGCAGGACAGGTGAGTATCTGACACCCAGTGACGGAGAGGTGAGTATGTAATTTTTTTTATTTTTACATGCAGCAGCAGTGGCAGCACATGGGGGAATAATCTAAGGAGCTTCTTATGGGGTCAGCATATGGGGGAATAATCTAAGGAGCTTCTTATGGGGTCAGCATATGGGGGAATCATCTAAGGAGCTTCTTATGGGGTCAGCATATGGGGAATCATCTATGGAGCTTCTTATGGGGTCAGCATATGGGGGAATCATCTAAGGAGCTTTTTATGGGGTCAGCATATGGGGGAATCATCTAAGGAGCTTCTTATGGGGTCAGCATATGGGGGAATAATCTAAGGAGCTTCTTATGGGGTCAGCATATGGGGGAATCATCTATGGAGCTTCTTATGGGGGCAGCATATGGGGGAACAATCTATGGAGCTTCATATGGGGGAATAATCTATGGAGCTTCTTCTGGGGACACCATATGGGGGAATAATCTATGGAGCATTTCCCACCCTAGGCTTATACTCGAGTCAATAAGTTTTCCCAGTTTTTTGTGGCAAAATTAGGGGGGTCGGCTTATACTCGGGTCGGCTTATACTCGAGTATATACGGTATATTTATTTCAAATATTACCACTTCTGTTATCCAAATCAGACATTAACCTATTGAATAGGACATTTTGACAGTTTATATGGGGAATGGGGAGCCGTTCATGCATTGGGTTATGTAAGATACAACTTCCAAGATCTGAGAGGGGCATTAACTTCCCTGATATTGCTAGATACAACATAGCAGCTAACTTGCAATATGTAATAGACTGGATGCGGGGAACATCCCACTTCGCCAATACTCATCTAGAGGGGCAGATTTATCCACATATATCTTTAATGGCTTTGTTACATCTGACTAATGAAGAACTCCCTGATGAAATTAGAGATCATCCGATATTTTGGCAAACTATTTTGTCCTGGAGAAGAGGGAGGAAATTGTGTAATTTGGGAGGTAGATTGTCACCATTCCAGCCTTTTCTAGGTAACCCACTATTTTTGAAAGGTAAACCGCCTAAAATCTATGAAATTATGGCACAACAGAAGTGTGTTTTTGGGGTGGATTTATTAGACCATAGTTTCTCTACAATCACTTTTGACGAGGCTGAGTCCCGTTATCCTGTATTTGAAGGACGACCGTTCTTATTCCTGCAGGCACGTAGTCTGGTTCTTAGGTTTGTGGCTAGCAGACAGAGAGAGAGAACAGGCGATAAATTGGACACTCTTCTCAGAACGGGTAGGTCTCATGTGGTGTCAACTATCACCATATATTCCACTCTGCGGAAGGAATGGTCTTGGGATGCTAAAACCTCGGGTCCAGCGAGATGGATAAAGGATATGGAGGGGTTGGAGGTTGGAGATATATTAGAAGCTACTGAGACACAAAGAAGTTACTCCATATAATAGTTATACCAATATGGCCATATTATTACTACATAGAGCTTATATTACCCCGTATGTGCAATCAAGAATGTCTCCTACAAATTCTTATCAATTAAAAACACACATGTGACATGCACAATTGTGAACACGTCGATCAGACAATGCTCACACCACCCACTAACTGAGATACAACAAGAAAACACAGAATGACAGATCTGCAAAAATACTCTGCAATAAAAAATGGCAGTAATCAGCAAGTGCTGGATAACAAATATAGGGTATTTAGTCAATACGTTTTTTTGCGCAAAAAAAGTACACCAAGCTGCTCCACCACGTCAAGGTAACCCCTATCGAAGCAGTCCCTATCTAATGTATTAAAAACCTGAACATGTGAACAGTGTCTAATATGAACAGGATTCAGACAGGCCGCTCCCTGGTATGGGCTTGTGGTCTGAGACAGCTCTTATGTGTACGTCACACAAGAGAGGGGTGGGGTCTCCCAAACCATGCTAACCAAGGAAAAAACAGATTAAAAACACATGTGACATGCACAATTGTGAACACGTCGATCAGACAATGCTCACACCACCCACTAACTGAGGTACAGCAAGAAAACACAGAATGCCAGATTTGCAAAAATACTCTGCAATAAAAAATGGCAGTAATCAGCAAGTGCTGGATAACAAATACAGGGTATTTAGTCGATACATTTTTTTGTGCAAAAAAATGTACACCAAGCTGCTCCACCACGTCAAGGTAACCCCTATCGAAGCAGTCCCTATCTAATGTATTAAAAACCTGAACATGTGAACAGTGTCTAATATGAACAGGATTCAGACAGGCCGCTCCCTGGTATGGGCTTGTGGTCTGAGACAGCTCTTATGTGCACGTCACACAAGAGAGGGGTGGGGTCTCCCAAACCATGGTAAGCAAGGAAAAAACGGATTAAAAACACACATGTGACATGCACAATTGTGAACACGTCGATCAGACAATGCTCACACCACCCACTAACTGAGATACAACAAGAAAACACAGTACTCTGCAATAAAAAATGGCAGTAATCAGCAAGTGCTGGATAACAAATACAGGGTATTTTGTCGATATGTTTTTTTGCGCAAAAAAATGTACACCAAGCTGCTCCACCACGTCAATGTAACCCCTATCGAAGCTGTCCCTATCTAATGTATTAAAAACCTGAACATGTGAACAGCGTCTAATATGAACAGGATTCAGACAGGCCGCTCCCTGGTATGGGCTTGTGGTCTGAGACAGCTCTTATGTGCACGTCACACAAGAGAGGCGTGGCGTCTCCCAAACCATGCTAAGCAAGGAAAAAACGGATTAAAAACACACATGTGACATGCACAATTGTGAACACGTCGATCAGACAATGCTCACACCACCCACTAACTGAGATACAACAAGCAAAACACAATGACAGATTTGCAAAAATACTCTGCAATAAAAAATGGCAGTAATCAGCAAGTGCTGGATAACAAATACAGGGTATTCAGTTAATACTTTTTTTTGCGCAAAAAAAGTACGCCAAGCTGCTCAACCACGTCAAGGTAACCCCTATCGAAGCAGTCCCTATCTAATGTATTAAAAACCTGAACATGTGAACAGTGTCTAATATGAACAGGATTCAGATAGGCCGCTCCCTGGTATGGGCTTGTGGTCTGAGACAGCTCTTATGTGCACGTCACACAAGAGAGGGGTGGGGTCTCCCAAACCATGCTAAGCAAGGAAAAAACGGATTAAAAACACACATGTGACATGCACAACAGGAATGCCCATAGGAATTGCTCTAGGATGAAAGACTACAACGATGAGGCCGACACTTTAACAAAAAAATTTTGTCAAAAAGGGTATGACATTCAATCCCTGCAAAAAAACAGGGACTTAGTAGGTAACATACCACGAGAACAGCTACTTCGACATAATTTAAAAAAAAACGAAAACACTATTATGGAGGAAATCCCAATTGTGACTCAATATAATGCTAATAGTAAAATTTTTAAATTTTTTTTTAAAAAACATTGGAGAATATTGAGGAACGATAAAGTTATTGGGGAGGCATTACCAGTTTATCCGAGGTTTATTTTTAGAAGAGCGAATAACTTGGGAAACATGATAGCCCCTTCCATTGTAAACCCTATAAAGGCCTCTAACCATCGCCTACAGCAAAATCCACATGTTTTCTTTCCCTGTAGGAAATGTGCACCCTGCAAGAAATTAGGCAATAAAAAACAGTTTTCGATCACTAATGGATCCACAGAAGTTTCAATCAAGGACTTCATCACATGCGATACGAAGGGGGTGATATATTGTATAATATGTCCCTGTGGAAAATTATATGTAGGGTGCACTATACGTCCGCTTCATGTTAGGATTGGGGAACATCTGCGGAACATTTGTAAAAAATTCACAGGTCATCCCCTCTCTGACCACTATTTAATACATCATGGTGATTCTATAAAGGATACTAAATTTACTGGGATTAAAGTGGTTAATAAAAGTTGGAGGAAGGGTAACTTTATACACCAAATGTCCAGGGAAGAAAGCAGATGGATATTTGAACTGGACACCTTGATCCCAAGTGGTCTGAAGACCGAAATTGAATTATTTGCTTTTAGTGTATAATGTTAACACAAAGTGATGCAGGATATATAAGAGTAATCTGTGCTCTATGGGGCCATCCCTGAGGAAGGAATCCAAGAATTCTGAAACGCGTAGGAAAATCTTTTTGGCTCCCTGAGCGCTCCTTAGCGCTCCACAGCCTGTCACATGATTCATCACGTGACTGTGACGTCACGCAAGGTCCTGCAGCGTCTCTGCACCTTGCAGGCTTGCTCCTTCACGCGGCGTCTGTACCACACACAGGCGGCCGCTGCAGAGCTATAGATAGGCGTTAGTCACCGGCCGGGAGTACGTCTTCCATTAAAATCCTGCTCACTTCTATCCGGGACACTAGGAACCGTTCTGTTATGGACTATATATGAATAGGACCTTCAGACATCTTGCCCACAAAGAATCACCTCTGGAAATACAGCCTTTCTTACACCACTGCTGAATACAGAAATTAATTTATCCTTTGCCTAGTCCTGTATTGGGACATTTTTCATTTACTCTGCTCCATGTGTTCTGGTTTGCAGCTTTTACTGTATCTTTAAGGTACACATATTAGCGCGAGTTTTCACAGCTTTGTTTATTTTTATTTTTTACTGGACAAATTAAGTGTTTTTTTTGTCCTTAAAACTTGCCGCTTTCGACTATACTTATTACGCTTAGCGCCGTTGGCTCTATATCGATTTTAGGATCATATTCTTCTTTAAAATTTTCCCCTCTTTCCCTTTGATATATGTTTCTTTTTTCCTTTTTAACAAGTGATTAATTTCTGTGCTCAGCAACCTTGGTCTCTATAAATACTTCCCATTCTTCCTTCTTTTTGTGATTGTTACCGATTGTGCTGTGAGAATTTCATTTAGCAAAATCTGACATCCTTCTTGGACATTTTAGTCCTTTAGAACAGTGGTCCCCAACCTTTTTTGCACCAGGGACCGGCTTGAACCAAGACCATTCTTCCATGGCCCGGCAGGGCGGGGATGGAGGTGTGACAGGGGCGGGGCTTTGGTCATAAGGGGCGTGGCTATGGACGCGGTTGTAGTTTAGCAGTGCATATTTATCATTTAATTATAACATTTTTAATGTGACTCAACTCACCATAGGTTTTGAAAGAGTGGGAGCACCTGGCTTGTTTCTGTTTCAGTGGGAGCACTGGGCTACTTCTACTGATGACCGTCACTGCTAATGATTATTGGAACCTACAAGGAAATGGAGCATTGAACACTTAAGAACAATTGTACTGGAGTACTGTACATGCTGATTATTTTCTAATCATCAGAAAATGTATGTGTGGTCCCCCCCGTCCAGCTCTGTGTGGCTCCCCCTGTTGTATGCATGGCTCCCCTGTCCCATCCTGTATACATGGCTCTGCTCCCACTCTCCCATCCTGTATACATGGCTCCGCTCCCATCCTCCCATCCTGTATGCATGGCTCTGCTCCCACTCTTCTATCCTGTATACATGGCTCCCCTGTCCCATCCTGTATGCATGGCTCCGCTCCCACTCTCCCGGCCTCCCTTGTATACATGGCTCCGCTCCCACTCTCCCTCCCTTGTATATATGGCTCTGCTTCCACTCTCCCTCCCTTGTATATATGGCTCCGCTCCCACTCTCCCTCCCTTGTATATATGGCTCTGCTTCCACTCTCCCTCCCTTGTATATATGGCTCTGCTTCCACTCTCCCGGCCTCCCTTGTATATATGGCTCTGCTCCCAGTCTCCCTCCCCTGTATATATGGCTCTGCTCCCACTCTCCCTCCCTTGTATATATGGCTCTGCTCCCACTCTCCCTCCCTTGTATATATGGCTCTGCTCCCACTCTCCCTCCCTTGTATATATGGCTCCGCTCCCATTCTCCCTCCCTTGTATATATGGCTCCGCTCCCATTCTCCCTCCTGTGTATATGACTCTGCTTCCATTCTCCCTCCTGTGTATATGGCTCCGCTCCCATTCTCCCTCCCTTGTATATATGGCTCCGCTCCCATTCTCCCTCCCTTGTATATATGGCTCCGCTCCCATTCTCCCTCCTGTGTATATGGCTCCGCTCCCACTCTCCCTCCTGTGTATATGGCTCCGCTCCCATTCTCCCTCCCTTGTATATATGTCTCCGCTCCCACTCTCCCTCCCTTGTATATATGGCTCCGCTCCCACTCTCCCTCCCCTGTATATATGGCTCTGCTCCCACTCTCCCTCCCTTGTATATATGGCTCTGCTCCCAGTCTCCCTCCCCTGTATATATGGCTCTGCTCCCACTCTCCCTCCCTTGTATATATGGCTCTGCTCCCACTCTCCCTCCCTTGTATATACTGTGCCTACAAGTAGTATTCAACCCCCTGCAGATTTAGCAGGTTTACACATTCGGAATTAACTTGGCATTGTGACATTTGGACTGTAGATCAGCCTGGAAGTGTGAAATGCACTGCAGCAAAAAAGAATGTTATTTCTTTGTTTAATTTTTTTTTAAATTGTGAAAAGTTTATTCAGAGGGTCATTTATTATTCAACCCCTCAAACCACCAGAATTCTGTTTGGTTCCCCTAAAGTATTAAGAAGTAGTTCAGGCACAAAGAACAATGAGCTTCACATGTTTGGATTAATTATCTCTTTTTCCAGCCTTTTCTGACTATTTAAGACCCTCCCCAAACTTGTGAACAGCACTCATACATGGTCAACATGGGAAAGACAAAGGAGCATTCCAAGGCCATCAGAGACAAGATCGTGGAGGGTCACAAGGCTGGCAAGGGGTACAAAACCCTTTCCAAGGAGTTAGACCTACCTGTCTCCACTGTTGGGAGCATCATCCAGAAGTGGAAGGCTTATGGAACTACTGTTAGCCTTCCACGGCCTGGACAGCCTTTGAAAGTTTCCTCCCGTGCCGAGGCCAGGCTTGTCCGAAGAGTCAAGGCTAACCCAAGGACAACAAGGAAGGAGCTCCGGGAAGATCTCATGGCAGTGGGGACATTGGTTTCAGTCAATACCATAAGTAACGTACTCCACCGCAATGGTCTCCGTTCCAGATGAGCCCGTAAGGTATCTTTACTTTCAAAGCGTCATGTCAAGGCTCGTCTACAGTTTGCTCATGATCACTTGGAGGACTCTGAGACAGACTGGTTCAAGGTTCTTTGGTCTGATGAGACCAAGATCGAGATCTTTGGTGCCAACCACACACGTGACGTTTGGAGACTGGATGGCACTGCATATGACCCCAAGAATACCATCCCTACAGTCAAGCATGGTGGTGGCAGCATCATGCTGTGGGGCTGTTTCTCAGCCAAGGGGCCTGGCCATCTGGTCCGCATCCATGGGAAGATGGATAGCACGGCCTACCTGGAGATTTTGGCCAAGAATCTCCGCTCCTCCATCAAGGATCTTAAGATGGGTCGTCATTTCATCTTTCAACAAGACAACGACCCAAAGCACACAGCCAAGAAAACCAAGGCCTGGTTCAAGAGGCAAAAAATCAAGGTGTTGGAGTGGCCTAGTCAGTCTCCTGACCTTATCCCAATTGAAAACTTGTGGAAGGAGCTCAAGATTAAAGTCCACATGAGACACCCAAAGAACCTAGATAACTTGGAGAAGATCTGCATGGAGGAGTGGGCCAAGATAACTCCAGAGACCTGTGCCGGCCTGATCAGGTCTTATAAAAGACGATTATTAGCTGTAATTGCAAACAAGGGTTATTCCACAAAATATTAAACCTAGGGGTTGAATAATAATTGACCCACACTTGTATGTTTAAAATTTAACTGAGCAACATAACTTTTTGGTTTGTAAGATTTATGCATCTGTTAATAAATCCTGCTCTTGTGTGAAGTTTGAAGGCTCTAACTTATTTGCATCTTATCAAACCTGCTAAATCTGCAGGGGGTTGAATACTACTTGTAGGCACTGTATGGCTCCGCTCCCATTCTCCCTCCCTTGTATATATGGCTCCGCTCCCATTCTCCCTCCCTTGTATATATGGCTCCGCTCCCATTCTCCCTCCCTTGTATATATGGCTCCGCTCCCACTCTCCCTCCCTTGTATATATGGCTCCGCTCCCATTCTCCCTCCCTTGTATATATGGCTCCGCTCCCATTCTCCCTCCCTTGTATATATGGCTCCGCTCCCATTCTCCCTCCCTTGTATATATGGCTCCGCTCCCACTCTCCCTCCCTTGTATATATGGCTCCGCTCCCACTCTCCCTCCCCTGTATATATGGCTCTGCTCCCACTCTCCCTCCCCTGTATATATGGCTCTGCTCCCACTCTCCCTCCCTTGTATATATGGCTCTGCTCCCACTCTCCCTCCCCTGTATATATGGCTCCGCTCCCACTCTCCCTCCCTTGTATATATGGCTCCACTCTCCCTCCCTTGTATATATGGCTCCGCTCCCACTCTCCCTCCCTTGTATATATGGCTCTGCTCCCACTCTCCCTCCCTAGTATATATGGCTCCGCTCCCACTCTCTCTCCCTTATATTTATGGCTCCGCTTGGCTCCCCCATCCTCCCCCATCATACTTACCCTCACGTCGCTGAACTTCCTTCCCGTCGCTGCACGTCCCTGCATCTCGCGGTTCTTCAGCTTCTTCCTGTGCGGAGCAGTCACGTGCTACCGCTCATTAAGGTCTATGAATATGGACGCCACGCCTATGGAAGATGAGTGGCGTCCATATTCATGACCTTAAATGAGCGGTACACGTGACCGCTCAGCGCTGGATGAAGCCGCCGCGGGATGCAGGGTGAGTATCAGCTGCTGCACCGCCCCTGGCTCCCCTTGTGTCCGCGGACCGGCAAGGGCACTGCAACGGCCCGGTGCTGGGCCGCGGACCGGCGGTTGGGGACCCCTGCTTTAGAACATCCAGCCATTGGACCTTTCCTACCCTCTTTCTGAGTCCATTAAAATCTGCCTTTCTGAAGTTCAAAAGTCTGAGTGCTCGCTGGTCTTCTTTCTCTTGTAATCCAAAATTCATGGATAACATGATCGCTGCCTCCTAAATTCCCAGCAACCTTTACTTTTTCAACTGTTTCCTCTCTGTTGGTAAGAATTAGGTCCAAGATTGCAGATCCTATTGTTCTCTCTTCTACCTGTTGAAAGATAAAGTTGTCAGAAAGAAGATAAGAATTTTCTGGACCCAGTACTTTTGCCTGAGAGAGATTGCCAAAAATTATCTCAATAGTTGAAATCTCCCCTGATAACTATGTCATACTTTTTTGAGAACAGAGACATCTGATTTAAAAAGAGTTCATCCATATATTCAATCCGTCCAGGTGGCCTATAGTAAACACCTATAGTGTCCTTTCTTTTCTTCTCTCCTTGAATTCTTACTCAAACAATGTCTACTGAGCTACCAGTCTTTGAAGCTTGGATCTCTGTGGAGATATATGTTTTAGAGGAGGCCTGCTGCATCCTGCTAGATATGCATTTGTCATCAGACAGGGTTTTGGGAAGGCCGTATCTTATGGTATGTGTTTGTTTAAATTTTTCTATGTTAGCTGTTTTTGATATTAGTGTTAGGACTAGCAAGTATGGAGACCCTTGACGTGGGTTGCGAGCTTATCTATTTTGGCCAAAATATTAACCAATACCTCATTTAATGTATTTATCATATGCATTAATTTTTTGCACTTTTTATCATATCATTTTTTTCAGGTTGCAGCTAGGCCTCTTTTTGTTGCCTTGGCCTATTAGTGGAGGCCTGCTGCATCCTGCTCAGACAGGGTTTTGGGAAGGCCGTATCATATGGCATGTGTTTTTTTTGAGATATACGTTTTCCTAACATACAATGCAACACCTCCTCCCTGCTTGTTAATCCTGTTTCTAATAAATAAGTTGTAGCCTTCAAGGTTTTTATTCCAAGCATGTGCATCATTCCACCAAATTTCATTAATGCCTATGACATCTTATCTCTCTTCCTGTGTTAGCAGCTCCAATTCTCCTTATTTGTTTCCCATGCTCTGTGCATTTGTATAGATACATTTTAGTCTGTAGTCGACTTCTTTTGCGCCTCTATTTTAGTTCAGAATTTGTTGCATTTATTTTTCCTTTCCACTTCTAATAGCAGAGTTCTCAAAAGAATTCATTAGCTGCGTATTTCTTCCTGGTCATATATTTCCCATCCCATATTGCTCTAGTTTAAAGCTCTCCTGATGAGTGTAGCAAAGTGTCTACTAAATATGTATTTTCCTGTTTTCATAAGATGCAACCCATCTCTGGCAAGGAGTCCATCATACAGGTAATTCACTGCATGGTCGAGAAACCCAAACGTTGCTCACAGCATCATCGACATAGCCAGTTGTTCACCTGTAGAATCCTGTTCTATCTCCTTGGTCCATGTCCATTCACTGGGAGGATGGATGAGAGGATGACCTGCCAGTTCTTTCATTTTCTGACCTAGGTCTTCAAAGTCTCTGCTTATAGTTTTCAGGTCCTTTCATGCTGTGTCATTTGTTCCTATGTGTATTACTGGACATTGGTATTAGTCTTTAGCAGTGAAGAGTCTCGATACCCTATCAGACACATCTTTGATTTGGGCACCTGGAAGACCGCACACTTCTCATGAAGTAATTTCCGGTCGGCAGATAGAGGCTTCTGTTCCTCGCAGTAGGGAATCCCCCTCGACCACTAATCTTCTTTTCTTCTTCACCACAGCATTTCTTTATCTCCCTTCAAGAGGCTTCTGATTTCTTACTGGGGGCTTCTTTGTGGGCAAAGTACTTTTTGATGTACATCTTCATAGTTGTCCTGCATGAGAACCTGATAGTGGTTCTTCAGGCGATATGGGTTGACTGCCTCCCCATCCTCCTGCTTTTTTAGGTCACATGCTTCCAATTTTATTCTTCTGCAGGTACATTGAAAGATGCTTCTCTTCAAATATTCTGAAGAGATTATTCTGCTCTTTCAACGAAATATTCATCTTCTTTGATTAGCTTCAGTGTAGCTATCCACTCCTGAAGACTTTGCACCTCTTGCTCTAGCAGAGTCACAAGCTTGCATTTCTGGCACTTGAAGTTTGTCTTTTCCTCTGGAAAGTCTGTAAACATATAGCATACCTTACAGCACACCATATGGGTAATCTCCTTTTCCATATTGAACAAAACTAATTTCTGTGGAATCACCGTAAAGGTCTGATGATTTCCTCCAAGCAGCTTGATCCAGATACACCCAAAGATGTTCAGACTGGTGTCGACTCTTCTCTCTTCCCAGAATGCACCAGGAAAATGCAAATTATCTCCCACGAGCTTCAATTCTTGAAGAGATGAGATGAGCAAGCGCTAAAATTCTCAGACACTCGTTACTCAAACTGAGCAATTCCTAATGCTCGGGTGCTCATTTTGAGTAACAAGTATAATGGAAGTCAATGGGAAATCTGAGCATTTTTCTGGCAAACCCTACAAGAAGATCTGGGGGGGCAGTGAAAATATTAAAATGGATGGAAAAAGTGCTGAATGGACCGCAAACAGCATAGGGATGACCCATGGAAGCATCTCTGACTCCTGGATTGCTGCTGAGAACAATCATGTCACACTTTTACTCCACTTTAAGGACTGACAATAAAACATTCAAAATCAGACAGATGTAGACCTAAACTCATAAAGGCTTTGCACAAATAAGAAAGTCAGGAAAAAATTATAAGTAGGGTCATTCAGTCATCCATAGACCCTTGAAGGTAACAACTGGTGAGCCTCATTAAAATATTGAACATTAAAAACACTTTATTTGCTGCTGTCATCTGGTGGTGTAGAAAATCCGGAGCTAATCTAGGACTTGTATATTTTTGTTAGAATGAGCCTGTCAGCACTTTCTGTTGATAGGCGAAAGCGCTTATATGTTATGTCCCCCAGAGGCACTAAAAACCCACTCATACAAGACGCTAATGGCAGAGCAGCACAATACCTCCAGGGCGTGGAGGGAAAGCTCATGCCAGGTGTTCAGCTTTGAGACCCAATAGCTGAAGGTCGCAGCAGAATTATGGAGCATGCTGGTTTTGTTTCTCTCCTCATCAAAAATACCCAGTCATAAGGGCATGAATGCCTGGACGGTGTCATGAAATTGGCCCAAGCCTTTGACAGTGTACCCTTGCCTTTACTCTACCTGGTGTGTCTCTCCCTCCACTCTCCTCCATGGTTGGGCAAGGAATCCTGCTCCCTGCTGATAGCGTTGTCTAATGGGAATTTTTTTCAACATATTTTACACGGTGGCTCAGTGGTTAGCGCTGCAGCCTTGCAGCGCTGGAGTCCTGGGTTCGAATCCCACCAAGGACAACATCTGCAAGGAGTTTGTATGTTCTCCCCGTGTTTGCGTGGGTTTCCTCCGGGCACTCCGGTTTCCTCCCACACTCCAAAGACATACTGATAGGGAATTTAGATTGTGAGCCCCATCAGGGACAGTGATGATAATATGTTCAAACTGTAAAGCACTGCGGAATATGTTAGCGCTATATAAAAATAAAGATTATTATTATTATTATAATGGCTGTTGTGAGTTCATTTTCCCCTTCACCATTGAGGTCTGATGAACTCCCTCTTCTGGTGAAGGAAGGTAGTGAGGCTGGTTACCAAGCACCTGAGCAGGATGATGATGACTGGGTGACTGGAATTGCTGACTGGATATAAGGCAGCCGACGCCCTTCTGCCTTGCTGGTGATTTCTCAGAGGGATTCTAGGAGACCAGTCTGATTCCTGCTCCTCAAAAGCTAAGTTTTCTGCTCTGCTTTTTGCATTTGTGTTTTGTTTTTGTTTTGCCTTGTTTTTCTGGATTTCTGCCATTCCCTGCTGGGGTGAGCTGAATTCCTTTTTGCTCTGTCTTCAGAAAATACCTGAGTACTGATATAGTCTTTTTGAAGCCTAGCGTCTTCAGGGCTTTTTTCCCTATCAGTCTGTTGGCTCTTGTTTTGATAGGGTTTTGGTGGATTGCAGACAGCAGCTTTTCTATCCTGTCCTATTTAGTTAGCTTGGGCCCCATCATTTGCTCAGCCTATCTTTCTATCTGTGTGAGTGTTTTTTCATCTTGCTTCACCGTCATTATATGTTGGGGGCTGCCTATTGCTTTGGGGTCTGCTCTGGGGCAGTTTAGATTTCCCTTTCTGTCTTTAGGCTATTTAGTTCTCCGGCTGTGATCGAGGGGTCTAGGGCACCGTAGGAACCCCCCACGGCTACTGCTTGTTGTTGTTGATAGGTTCAGGGGTCTGCAATCCGATAGTTGCCAACTTCTCTGGTTTTCTGGACTTAGCTAGTATTTCTGTTTTTGCCTCCTACGGTGACTCATTCATAACAATAGCCTTCTGGTATATAACCATTTTATTAGACCTCTCCGCCTCAGGAAGGAGAGATGCAAAGTTCTCCTTGTTGCGTGGGTCTAGCAGGGTTAACAACCAGTCCTCTTTTTTGACCAAGATGAATGTAACGTGAGGGTCACGGGAAAGGCAGAGGTACATAAAGTCTGCCATATGTGGCAAGCTCCCTATAGCCAACATTTCCCTGTCTCCAGCATGATGACTACTTTTCATCTCTTTCTACTTATTCTTCTTCTCTTCCCATCCACACATAGGAGAGACGGGATGAAGCTTGTTTGATTACTAGCCTCTGTAGCGCTATCAGCCAGTTCCTGTTCCTACCTTGTCTACCTGTCTCCACCTCCTCATTGTTACCCAATTTGCACTGGGCAGATGAGATGAGACTGGCCTGGGTGGTATCTCCCTGTCTCATGTTTTCCTCCATATCCACCTGGTCTGCATATAAAGCTTCTTGTTTATTTGTCAGCAGTGACTGTTTAAATAGGCACAGAAGTGGGATCGTTGTGCTGATGATGGCATCATCATCACTCACCATGTTTGAGGAGTCCTCAAAGTCTTGGAGAACCAAACAAATGTCAGACATTCATGCTCACTCTTCAGTTGGTTTATGCAAAGGCTGACCAGAATACCGACAGACTTGTTTGAGCTGGTATTCCTTAACTGGCCTCTGCTGCTCACAAAGCCTTGCCAGCATGTGTGGTGTAGCGTTCCAGTGCGCAGTAATGTCAGACACCAGTTGGTGAACTGGCACTTGCATGTGCTGCTGCAGCACCATGAGAGTCACGGCAGCCGTAGCTGACTTGTGGAAATGGGCGATGACAAGGTGTACCTTGACCGGAAGCTCTGGCAAATCTAAGTAGGTTTTCAGAAATCACAAAACTACCAAGTTGGGCACTTGGGCCAAGCATGTAACATGTGTGAGCTGGCAAAGCTTAGCAGCCACCACAAGGATACGGCCATTATCCCACACCACCATGCCTGGTTGTAGGTTTAGCGGCGAGAGCCACAGATCTGTCTGGTCTGTTATTCCATTCAATAACTCTGCCCTGGTGTCTCCTAAACAAATTGACTTCAGTAGAGCTTGTTTTCGCTTCGCTGAGGTAGTGCAACAGGGTTTCCTGCTTCCTGCTGATGTGGATAACATGCTCTGAGATAGCACATTGGAGATGAAGGATAAGCAGGAAGGGGTGCAGGAACTGGTGTAAATAGAGAAATCTCTGATAGAAGTAGGGCCAGCAATTCTCGGCATCAGTAGCTCATGTGGAGTGCCAGGGTGGGACTCGGACCTGGCCTCCACACTGTTCACCCAGAGTACTTTCAGTAAAATATAGCATCCCTGGCCACAAGTGCTTGTCCACGTGTCGGTCGTTTAGTGGACAATCACAGTAACCGCGTTGGTAAGGGCACGACAGTAGTCAATTTTTAAATAACCAAATTTGTACACCTGTAGCAGGACATAATTTTGAATTTTTTAGAAACAAAGAAATTTCACACAAAGCAGGTTCAACAGTATATATGGCAATAGTTAATTTTTGAACAACCAAACTTGTACACCTATAGCAGGCTATTTTTTATTATTTATATCTAACTAACAACATACAATATATAAAAACACACATATGCATGTTTTTCTCAATATCTGACATGAATTCAGAATAAACCTTCCCTGTTTTAGATCAATTAGGATTACCATAATTATTAATATTTGCCAAATGCCAGAATAATGAGAGAGAGAGAATGATTTAAGGCATTTTTATTACTTACTGCAAAGTCGAAAGTTTACATACACTATGATTACTACAGTTGTGGCCAAAAGTATACTGCAATTCTGTCAGATAATACTCAGTTTCTTCCTGAAAATGATTGAAAACACAAATTCTTTGGTATTATTACCTTCATTTAATTTGTCTTAAATGAAAAAACACAAAAAGAATTGTCCTAAAGCCAAATTGGATATAATTCCACACCAAACATAAAAAAGAGGGTGGACAAAAGTATTGGCACAGTTCGAAAAATCATGTGATGCTTCTCTAATTTGTGTAATTAACAGCACCTGTAACTTACCTGTGGCACCTAACAGGTGTTGGCAATAACTAAATCACACTTGCAGCCAGTTGACATGGATTAAAGTTAACTCAACCTCTGTCCTGTGTCCTTGTGTGTACCACATTGAGCATGGAGAAAAGAAAGAAGACCAAAGAACTGTCTGAGGACTTGAGAAACCAAATTGTAAGGAAGCATGAGCAATCTCAAGGCTACAAGTCCATCTACAAAAGACCTGAATGTTCCTGAGTATACCGTGCGCAGTGTCATCAAGAAGTTTAAAGCCCATGGGACTGTGGCTAATCTCCCTAGATGTGGACGGAAAAGAAAAATTGACAAGAGATTTCAACACAAGATTGTGCGGATGTTGGATAAAGAACCTCGACTAACATCCAAACAAGTTCAAGCTGCCCTGCAGTCGGAGGGTACAACATTGTCAACCTGTACTATCCGTCTGAATGAAAAGGGATTGTATGGTAGGAGACCCAGGAAGACCCCACTTCTTACCCCGAGACATTAAAAAGCCAGGCTGGAGTTTGCCAAAACTTACCTGAAAAAGCCTAAAACGTTTTGGAAGAATGTTCTCTGGTCAGATGAGACAAAAGTAGAGCTTTTTGGGCAAAGGCATCAACATAGAGTTTACAGGAGAAAAAAAGGCATTCAAAGAAAAGAACACGGTCCCTACAGTCAAACATGGCAGAGGTTCCCTGATGTTTTGGGGTTGCTTTGCTGCCTCTGGCACTGGACTGCTTGACCGTGTGCATGGCATTATGAAGTCTGAAGACTACCAAAAAATTTTGCAGCATAATGTAGGGCCCAGTGTGAAAAAGCTATGTCTCCCTCAGAGGTCATGGGTCTTCCAGCAGGACAATGACCCAAAACACACTTCAAAAAGCACTAGAAAATGGTTTGAGAGAAAGCACTGGAGACTTCTAAGGTGGCCAGCAATGAGTTCAGACCTGAATCCCATAGAACAACTGTGGAGAGATCTAAAAATGGCAGTTTGGAGAAGGCACCCTTCAAATATCAGGTACCTGGAGCAGTTTGCCAAAGAAGAATGGTCTAAAATTCCAGCAGAGCATTGTAAGAAACTCATTGATGGTTACTGGAAGCGGTTGGTCGCAGTTATTTTGGCTAAAGGTTGTGCAACCAAGTATTAGGCTGAGGGTGCCAATACTTTTGTCTGGCCCATTTTTGGAGTTTTGTGTGAAATGATCAATGTTTTGCTTTTTGCTTCATTGTCTTTTGTGCTTTATCATTTAAGACAAATTAAATGAAGATAATAATACCAAAGAATTTGTGTTTGCAATCTTTTTCAGGAAGAAACTGAGCATTATCTGACAGAATTGCAGGGGTGTCAATACTTTTGGCCACAACTGTATGTCTTTAACCCCTTAACCGGGGGTAGCTGAGAGCCCGGAGAACATGATTCGGGGCGGTTTTTACTGACCCCAGTGTTGCGATCACCGTTATTCACGGAATAATTGTGACCACAAAAAAAGTTGGATTTCCCATTTAATTTCTCTCTCTTCTGGTATGATCCATCCTTGGGTACAATCTCAAGTTACCTGATGGTGCCTAGTTCATCTGTACAAACAATTATACAAAAGTACAAACAAGACTGGAATGTCCAGCCATCATAACACTCTGGAAGGAGACGGGTTCTGTGTCCCAGAGATGAATGTGCTTTGGTCTGACATGTGTTGCACCCGCCAGCACTCACCTGGGGTCCTCCTCCTGCCGGCACCCTCCCTCTCCGCTCTCACACAGTCCCCTGTCTGGCTTTGCAGGGGCTCGGCGCGTCAGAGGTCCACGCATGCGCGCTCGCCCTTCCTCGGCCTCTGTGCATCCTGGGGGCACGTGACCCGGTGGCTCTGCCCCATCATGGCGGCGCCCACCGGGTATTTCAGCTGGGCGTCGGGACAGGTAAGACGCCTGTTTGTCTTAGTCCGTGGCGCCTGCTATCTTTGCGCAGCGTCACCCTCGGCCATCAGGTCCCCGCGCACCCTCTGTGCTGCCCTCTGCTCTCTGCCTTGGTCCCCGTCTGTAGCCTGCTCCCGTGTCTCCCTGTCACTGCCTACCCCCCTCTCTGGTTCCTCTGTTTCCTCCTCCTGTGTTCCCCTGTGCCGGTCCTCCACCTGTACCTCTGCCCCTATTGTTGCCTGCCTCCTGTACATTACGCTCCTTCCCCTATCTTGTTCTTTGTCTCATTCCCTAGGTCCAGTCTTCCCTAACCTCCTTTCGGTCATCTTCCTTTTCAGCTTCTGGTCCCGGTTCCGTTATGACCCTTCTGGCTTCCACAGCCTGCTTCCTTCTGCCTTGGATCCACTCTACCCCTCGTATACCTTCCCACACTCTGATCTGCTCTCCTGTATTTACCCCGGGTCGTCCCTTTGGTTCCGGCTGTCGTGGTTCCATCTCCCTTGGGCCTGCCCCTAACACTCCCTGTATAGGGGGTGTTCATCACCTGGTCCGCTCGACCTCGGGGGCTCTGGAGCCACGACCCAGAGGGTCCACTCTCGGGTTTCTACCTAGAACCCTAACAACATGTTCATATGAACCCAACAACAAAAGCAAAAGGCCTTGTGAAGATGATGGCGGAAGCTGGTATGATTGTATCAATATCCACAGTGAGACAAGTACTGTATCAACATGGGCTGAAAGGCCACTGTGCCAGGAAGAAGCCA
The DNA here is from genome assembly GCF_039654945.1 of Dendrobates tinctorius. NCBI lineage: Eukaryota > Metazoa > Chordata > Amphibia > Anura > Dendrobatidae > Dendrobates > Dendrobates tinctorius. The sequence continues at coordinate 10,830,580 of NW_027361747.1, forward strand.
TTACTCCAAAAGAAACATAAAAAAGCCAGATTATTGTTGCAAATGCACACAGGGACAAAGACCTTAATTTTTGGAGATGTACTGTGATCTGATGAAACTAAAATTGAATTTGTTGGGCATAATGACCATCGTTGCAGGAAAAAAGGAGAAGTTTGGAAGCCTAAGAACACATCCCAACTGTGAAACATGGTGGTTGTAGTATCATGTTGAGGGTTGTTTTGCTGCAGGAGGGACTGGGGCACTTCACAAAATAGATGGCATCATGAGAAAAGAAGATTATGTGGCAACACTGAAGCAACATCTCAAGACATCAGCCAGGAAGTTAAAGCTTGGGCGGAAATGGGTCTTCCAAATGTACAGTCATATGTTAAAGTTTGGGCACCCCTATTAATGTTAACCTTTTTTCTTTATAACAATTTTGGTTTTTGCAACAGCTATTTCAGTTTCATATATCTAATAACTGATGGACTCAGTTATATTTCTGGATTCAAATGAGGTTTATTGTACTAACAGAAAATGTGCAATCTGCATTTTAACAAAATTTGACCAGTGCAAAAGTATGGGCACCTCAACATAAAAGTGACATTAATATTTCGTAGATCCTCCTTTTGCAAAAATAACAGCCTTTAGTCTCTTCCTGTAGCTATTAATGAGTTCCTGGATCCTGGATGAAGGTATTTGTGACCATTCCTGTTTACAAAACAATTCCAGTTCAGTTAAGTTTGATGTTTATTGTACTGACAGAAAATGTGCAATCTGCATTTAAACAAAATTTGACCGGTGCAAAAGTATGGGCACCCTTATCATTTTCTTGATTTGAACACTCCTAACTACTTTTTACTGACTTCCTGAAGCACTAAATTGGTTTTGTAACCTCATTGAGCTTTGAACTTCATAGCCAGGTGTATCAAATCATGAGAAAAGGCATTTAAGGTGGCCACTTGCAAGTAGTTCTCCTATTTGATTCTCCTATTTGATTCTCCTATGAAGAGTGGCATCATGGTCTCCTCAAAACAACTCTCAAATGATCTGAAAACAAAGATTATTCAACATAGCTTTTCAGGGGAAGGATACAAAAAGTTGTCTCAGAGATTAAACCTGTCAGTTTCCACTGTGAGGAACATAGTAAGGAAATGGAAGAACACAGGTACAGTTCTTGTTAAGCCCAGAAGTGGCAGGCCAAGAAAAATATCAGAAAGGCAGAGAAGAAGAATGGTGAGAACAGTCAAGGACAATCCACAGACCACCTCCAAAGACCTGCAGCATCATCTTGCTGCAGATGGTGTCACTGTGCATCGGTCAACAATACAGCGCACTTTGCACAAGGAGAAGCTGTATGGGAGAGTGATGCGAAAGAAGCCGTTTCTGCAAGCACGCCACAAACAGAGTCGCCTGAGGTTTGCAAAAGCACATTTGGACAAGCCAGTTACATTTTGGAAGAAGGTCCTGTGGACTGATGAAACAAAGATTGAGTTGTTTTGTCATACAAAAAGGCGTTATGCATGGAGGCTAAAAAACACAGCATTCCAAGAAAAACACTTGCTACCCACAGTAAAATTTGGTGGAGGTTCCATCATGCTTTGGGGCTGTGTGGCCAATGCCGGCACCGGGAATCTTATTAAAGTTGAGGGTCGCATGGATTCAACTCAGTATCAGCAGATTCTTGACAATAATGTGCAAGAATCAGTGACGAATTTGAAGTTACGCAGGGGATGGATATTTCAGCAAGACAATGATCCAAAACACCGTTCCAAATCTATTCAGGCATTCCTGCAGAGGAACAATTACAATGTTCGGGAATGGCCATCCCAGTCCCCAGACCTGAATATCATTGAACATCTGTGGGATGATTTGAAGCGGGATGTCAATGCTCGACGACCACCAAACTTAACTGAACTGGAATTGTTTTGTAAACAGGAATGGTCACAAATACCTTCATCCAGGATCCAGGAACTCATTAATAGCTACTGGAAGCGACTAGAGGCTGTTATTTTTGCAAAAGGAGGATCTACGAAATATTAATGTCACTTTTATGTTGAGGTGCCCATACATTTGCACCGGTCAAATTTTGTTAAAATGCAGATTGCACATTTTCTGTTAGTACAATAAACCTCGTTTGAATCCAGAAATATAACTGAGTCCATCAGTTATTAGATATATGAAACTGAAATAGCTGTTGCAAAAACCAAAATTGTTATAAAGAAAAAAGGTTAACATTAATAGGGGTGCCCAAACTTTAACATATGACTGTACAATGAAGAAGAATACTGCCAGAATGGTAACAAAGTGGCTTAAGGATAACAAAGTGAATGTTTTGGAGTGGCCATCACAAAGCCCTGATCTCAATCCTATTGAAACTTTATGGGCAAAGCTGAAAAGGACGGTGCGAGAAAGGCGACCTACAAACCTAGATCAGTTAGGCTACTTTCACACATCAGGTTTTTTCCGACAAGCAAGATCCGGTTATTTTTAGTAAAATCGGAACCAGCGAAATCTGCCGCCGAACCATTTTTTTTCTAATTGACTTGTATAAGCGCCGGATCGCGCCGCATGGCCTCCCGTTTCTTTCTTTTTTTGCTGGCTAAAATTTTGATTCCGGCATCTGGAAAAAATTCTCAAGTAACGTTTTTTGTCTGCGGCAAAAAAACGGACAGCGCTTCAGGCTTTTTGCTACAATGCAAATCTATGGGCGCCGGAATGCGCCGGATCCGGAAAAAGACGAATCCGGCCACCGGATCTGTTTTTTTAAGTCTGAGCATGCTCAGATCCAATTGGCCAGCCCCCAGGAAACAGATATAGTGAGGCCCTCATCCATTACCAGCCAGCTAGACGGATCAGGCGGAAAAACGGATCTGTTTCATCAGTTTTACACAATTTACGCCGGATCCGTCGCTCCGTCGCGGCGCCGGATCCTGCCTGTCGGAAAAAACCTGATGTGTGAAAGTAGCCTTACACCAATTTTGCCAGTACGAATGGGTCCAAATTCCGACCAAATATTGTGAGCAGCTTATGGAACGATATCCCAAACGTCTGAACCAAGTCATTCAGTTTAAGGGCAATGGTACAAAATACTAATGAAATGTATGTAAACTTTTGACTTTGCAGTAAGTAATAAAATGCCTTAAAACCTTCTCTCTCTCATTATTCTGGCATTTGGCAAATATTAATAATGATGGTAATCCTAAGAGACCTACAACAGGAAAGGTTTCATTCTGATTTCATATTGAGGAAAAACATGCAGATGTGGCTTTTTATATAGTTTATGCAAACGTCTGGTTTCAATTGTACAAGTACACAGCACACTTATGCTGAATAACAAATGCTTATTATATACTCCATATGGTCACACACATCATACATGTACTTAGGACAGACATGCTACATAACAAATGCTCAGCAGATATATAGACGGCACATGCTTGATGGACAAATGTAGACACAGATTCCTCACATACAAGTACACACTCTCCTCTGAGCTGCAGGGGCCACTGATGTACATGTGCAGCTCCTCTTCTCCAGCTCAAAGCAGTACTGTCCCACACCTCCCTCCTCTCTCCTCCTCTGTGGGGACTGGGACCAGAGCAGGAGTAGCTGTCACTCTGCAGACTGGACCTGCTACTTTATGTCTCCCCATGAGCACACACAAGTCATTAGACTTATCTTGTAGCTAGCTTTCTGGCTTTCCCTCCTTCCCTTCAGAGATGTGCCATCAGTGTCGGACTGGAGTGCTAAGGGCCCACCAGTAACATTGCCTTTGGGGGTCCACTTTTCACCTGCATACTAATATTTCACTACCCTCGTTCTCAAATTTACCTATATCTCTATATAATAATAAACTGGGCAGTTTGGTTACTGAATGATGAGATGCTGCTTTTTTCTGTACAGAGTGAATCAATTGAATTATGCAAAGTACTGCCCATATAGAGGAGTTGGGGCCCTGATCTGCACAAGGGCCCACCAGGGGATTCCCATGTTACCCTATGATCCAGTCCGAGCCTGTGCGCCATACAGGAGGACAGGAACACTGGCCAATCAGCTCTTCTATCAGTCTGATGTGAAAGCTTTCATTGGCCAGTTGTTCTTCTCTTGCAGGGCATGCCCATTTTATGATTGGCTGAACCCAGGGCATAAAAGTGGCCACATAAAAGTCTTCATTGGTTCTGTCTCTGCAGTCAGTGAAAGATGTTCAGTGCCAGCATGAGATGGCTGGGATCAGAGTCGGTCATGGGTTGCCCACACACCTAGGGCTGCGGGGTACTCGGGCTTCAACGGGAGATGTCACGGCAGCTGGGAACCAGCCCGTGGCCCTGGGCGCCCATTGTAAAAGGGGTTGTTTCAGTGTGCTGATGGTAGTGAAAGTTTATAAGTGATTCGTGACGCCACCTGTGGTATTCGGCAATAGAGATGTAAGCTGACGCTGCAGACAGATCCTCTGGGACAGATGGTGTGGTGCAGCAATGATGTTATAGCCCTCCACAGGCAGGGCTGTAGTCCCAGGGCAGTGTAGATGAAGTGACACTTAGCTGGTGTAGTGTCAGGCGCGAGGGATGTAGCGGTGCTGGGCAGGTTGGCACAGGAATAAGTGGAGGACACCAGGGCATGTAGTTCCAAAGCTTTACTCACAGTCTGTTGTGCAAACAGGTGCCCGCTTCCGTGCCGTGTCCTCCGGGTCAGGGACTCAGTCAACTTCCAGGCCAGATGGAATACTCCCTTCCACCACTCCGCCAACATATGTGCCTTTTCTGAACGTCTCCTCTTATAGCGCCTTTGAGTGAAGTACTCCTAGTACTGAGTTACACTGGAGTTCCTCCTGTCAGATTTTCCTATGAACTCTACTTGTACGGCAGACAGCTGTAGCCTGCTTCGGGGCCTCCTTGCTACTAAGTCCCAGCTCACTAATATGTTGCTTTTGTGCCCCCAAGTCTTGTGTGGGAATTAAGTGGTCACTACTTCTATTCCTCCGGTGTCTGCTGCAGGACCATTAGGATCCGTACAACCTCGGTGATCAGGCCCCGGCCTTGCGCTTAGAACTTGAAAGGGTTCTCCTCTAACCCTGGTCCTTGTTCTCTTATTCTCCTCACGTTCCATGCTAATCCTTCTTTCCAATGGAGAATCAAGCTTCCTTCCTCTGTCTTTTTCCTGTGCCAACAGACCCAGATCACTGTGGCCTGCTGCAGCACTTCCCTCTTCCATCCCTCTCCCGGGGATCTTCTCTGTCTCACACTCTGTCCTTCTATATCTTCACTCACTCACTGAATTAAAGACTGACTGACTGACTGACTCAACTCTTCCCGCTCTTTCAGGTGAACTAAACTCCACCCACCTCCCAGCACGTTTCGTGTTCCAAGGAGGGAGTCACCAAGGGGTGCTTTGCTATACTCCAAGCAGGGAACCGCCGAAGGTGCTTTGCTACACTACTTTGTGGTGTGGGGTGCAGGTGTTGGAATGTGGTCAGGTGTTTCCACCTTACCTGGATGGTGGGGCACCACACCTCAGGAGGAGGTGCAGTACCTCTGTGGCGACTGAGCCTCAGGGGCGCCACAGTCATATTGAGGCTGGTGCCCGGACGGAGCTCACTGTGCAAGGTGCGGAGGTCAGGATCACATCTGCACTGCTGCACATAGACCAGCGAGATAAAGAGGCAGGCCAGGTGGCCCACTGCATCAGTGGCTCATCGGGCAGGTTGTCAGTTTGGGCCTGGTCATAAGTGCCTAAGTAACTGCAATGCCCTGCACATGGAGAAGTAACATAGCGAATCAGGAGAACTATACTACATTTGTAATTGGAGGTATTTGCTAATATTATTATTATTACACCTACTACATATTTGAATACGCCTATAACGCAAAGGATTATACCCAACACTGAAATTTATCACCTATTCATGGGATAGGTGATAACTGCCCGATCAGTGGGGGCCATTTATATTTCAACTGTTTGGTAAATGTTGCAATTCACCTGCAACAGCCTTTAGCTCCTGCTAAGAGAACTGAGGAAACCCTATGAAATAGAAGAGTGCTGACAAGTGCTTTTTTACTTTGGAACATGCTGCCATCTAGTGGTAATTCTACAACCGGCACAAAGATGTTTTTTTCACACATTATACAGGAGCCTGGTCAGAATGTCCTGCATACTGTACAAATAATGGATCAGTCCATCAGCCCTGCAGAATAAATATATAAAAAAGGGGCATAATTACACATGTGATCAGTTGCATACGGTGAAAGCTTCTGCCTGATATCCAATCTTAGATTGGAGTGATAATAAAAGCTGTCACGCCGTTCCGTCTGTGTCTGCTTGTCGGCGTGACAATACATGTTTTTTGCTTTAACCCTTTGCTCCTTTCCCCCTAATTGAGCTGGGATACTGCTGGCTTTCACCTGTATGGAGCCTCCTCAGTTCCCTGCTCTGCTGCGTAGCTGCACATGTGGTGTTAGGTCTTTGTTCTGCTGCTTGACCATTCACATGCGCGGTCCCTGGTCGCCGCTGTGGAAGCTGTCTGCGGGTTGTGAGATCATTTGCAGCTGGTGCATGACTTTCCACGTGTGTCTAGGCTTGCAGACAATGCCAGGTGCTCTAGGCTGCAGTTCCTGCACTGATTGTGCTGCAGTGGTTTCTGTGTGTGCTTAGGGAGTGCACAGCCACACCTTACCTGCTTTTATCAGGGTTAGTGTGTGTGCTTGAAATGCTGTCCCCAGCCAATTGCTGAAGGGCAGCCCCTTTATAAACTTACCCTGCCCTATGGGTGGAGCCAGAGCTACTCACAATTCACAAATCTCCTGGACTTTGCCATGTGTGTCTCGTGACTGTGTCTCTGGACCTCGTCTGTCTCGGTAATGGTACCAAAGTCCCTGCCTTGATTCCTGCTTTGTCCTATACCCTCGCCCTGCCCCGGAGGCGGTATATCCGGGCCTGAATCCTTGATCCTGTACCTGTCCTGTACCTGACCCTGTCTAAATTCGCCCTGGCCTGGAGGAGGTGTATCCAGGCTTGAATCCTTGATCCTGTACCTATCCTGTACCTGACCATGTCTGAACTGTCTGCTGTGTTATGTTCCTGGAATCCCTCTGTGTTTGGAGCCCTGCACCCAGTGACTCTGAGACTCTTGTAATCGGTGTTCCTGCTGAGCATCTACTATCCTGTGCTCTGACTACCATGCGGTGCTAGCTCCATGCAGGCCCAGCAATCCTGCGGTGTTAGCACCATCACGCTTGAGTTCCTTCCTAGGTCCTATGCCGACCGCAGTCTGGAACCTGATGACCGCTGCTTGGAGCTGGATGACTGCAATGGTGCCTGTAAGTCGTGTTGGATGTCCGGAACCAAATGACTCCCGTCTGATGTCTGCCGGTGACTCTGATGTCCTGTGGGTGACCCTGATGTCCTGATGACCTCGTGTGTCCTGATGTCCTGATGACCTGGTGTGTCATGATGTCCTGATGACCTCGTGTGTCATGATGTCCTGATGACCTCGTGTGTCCTGATGTCCTGATGACCTCGTGTGTCCTCATGTCCTGATGACCTCATGTGTCCTGATGTCCTGATGACCTCGTGTGTCCTGATGTCCTGATGACCTCGTGTGTCCTGATGTCCTGATGACCTCGTGTGTCATGATGTCCTGATGACCTTGTGTGTTCTGATGTCCTGCCTGTGTCCTGATGTCCCGCTTATGAGTGCCTCGTTGATCCATTGGTGCCTTGGGGTCCGCTGGGTGGTACCCTTCTGGGAGATGTGGAATCGGGAGCCTGGTTTAGCCCTGTTTTGTCTATGTACTGTGACTTTACTTTAAGTAAACTTTACTTTATTTATACCTGAAGTTGTGCGGTGTCGTCAAGTCCTACGTGTCCTTGTCCATATGCTCAGCTGCCACAGAATCCTGGTCGCTGCCCTTTCCTAGTTCGGGTAGGCCCGGGTCCCCTCTGTGGTATAGAGGGTCCATATTGCGTCCCCTGGGGATGCCCGCCCCCTCGCCGTCGGCGTGGAGGTGCCTGCTGGGCCGCGTCTGCTGCCGCAGTTGTGACAAAAGCATTTTTTGACTCACTATTTGTGATCCTGCTTTTCCATCACCAAACATCAAGAGATGGTATTAGCCATGACCCACTATACAATGGACAGCCATGGACCGCAACCACTAAAATGAGATGTACAACCCCTGGCAAAAATTATGGAATCACCGGCCTTGGCGGATGTTCATTCAGCTGTTTAATTTTGTAGAAAAAAAGCAGATCACAGACATGGCACAAAACTAAAGTCAATTCAAATGGCAACTTTCTGGCTTTAAGAAACACTAAAAGAAATCAAGAACAAAAATGTGTTAGACATTAATGGTTACTTTTTTAGACCCAGCATAGGGGAAAAATATGGAGTCACTCAATTCTGAGGGAAAAAATTATGGAATCATGAAAAACAAACCAACAAAAAAACACTCCAACACAACACTAGTATTTTGTTGCACCACCTCTGGCTTTTATAACAGCTTGGAGTCTCTGAGGCATGGACTTAATGAGTGTCAAACAGTACTCTTCATCAATCTGGCTCCAACTTTCTCTGATTGCTGTTTCCAGATCAGCTTTGCAGGTTGGACCGTTGTCATGGACCATTTTCTTCAACTTCCACCAAAGATTTTCTATTGGATTGAGATTTGGACTATTTGCAGGCCATGACATTGATCTTATGTGTCTTTTTTCAAGGAATGTTTGCACAGTTTTTGCTCTATGGCAGGATGCATTATCATCTTGAAAAATGATTTCATCATCTCCAAACATCCTTTCAATTGATGGGATAAGAAAGGTGTCCAAAATATCAATGTTCTGCCCTCTGAATACAGGACAAATATGTTTGTGTCATTCTGGTTTAGTTAGCACCATCTAGTGGTGGTTGAATTTATAGCTGTGTTTTAAATAGCATTTACAGCTGTGTCTTTAACAGAAGTGGGAATGAAGCAATGCAGTGGGAATGAAGCAATGTATTCTGGGATGAAGAAGATGCCATTTTTTTCTGTGTATTTCATAAGGACACACGTGTTTATCTGTCCATTAATTCCGCACTTGAGTTTGTTATCCGGGTAAAGTATATCTGGTAAGATTAACATCTTTTCTTGCTATGCAGTGTTGTTCAGAGAGGCTATTAACTGTATGGCAGCCAGAGCTCAGCAGATGTAATTAGACACCTGTGTGTTTCTATGTAAAGTTTGCATCGCACTGAATACTTCATGTAATTGTGTTAGCTGTGTGATCATCTGCCCAATACTTACCCATGTCGTTTGTATTCTTTATAGTTTTACCGCATGTTCTATACTCTTCACCAATAAACAAGATAGACTACAGAGAGTTTATTTGGAAGACAGAGCAGTGGTTTATGCTGTATGCTAGAGTGCACACCGTGTCAACGTGTATGAAAGCAGAACAATCAACATAAATTTGTGCATTTATTGAAGTTGTAATAACAGCCATCTTCCCAGTGCGTTTGCCTGACATGCAGCGCCATATCATCAATAACTGTGGAAATTTGCATATTCTCTTCAGGCAGTCATCTTTGTAAATCTCATTGGAATGGCACCAAATAAAAGTTCCAGCATCATCACCTTGCCCAATGCAGATTCGCGATTCATCACTGAATATGACATCCAGTCATCCACAGTCCACGATTGCTTTTCCTTAGCCCACTGTAACCTTGTTTTTTTTCTGTTTAGGTGTTAATGGTGGCTTTCATTTAGCTTTTTTGTATGTAACTCCCTTGTCCTTTAGGCGGTTTCTTACAGTTCGGTCACAGACGTTGTTACGTGCTACAGAAACACTCAGCACCCAGAATATGTTGTGCAGTTATATGTATGTATAATAGGTTCTATGTGAGATGCATGTCCCTAATGCATCAGCCCACAGGCTGCACCCCTGGGCAGAGGGGACACGATATTCTCCTTTTGTTCGCCCTCCCCCCACCTTTGTAATTCCCACAGTAAACATCGGCAGGCTCCGGCCACCTGCGGCTTTTGTAATGCATGTCTGGCCTGCCGCTTTTCTATTGGCCTGCCCTCTGTATCTGTGTGATATATTCTGTGTCCTGTGAGTAAAGTGTTGTCAGACTGGAAATACGTGGAGAAGCAGTGATCTTTTATATGCGCCCATGTAACCAAGGAATTCCAGCCAGCGTCATTCATTCAGACTCCAGCCAACGCAGAGCGGACCTCTGAAAACACGGGGTGGTACTGAAAGAGGTACCCCAGCTTGGGTAGACCCCGTTACACTGGTGACAGACAGCGGGATTTGTTACCCCTTCTACAGGAGGAAAGGAATGAATGGAAAATAACTACCAGAAGTTAAAGAGGACTACATTAAAAGATCTGGTGGAAGCCCGAGGGTTGATCGCCAGCAACAAAACAAAAGTGGATTTGATAGCAGCCATCATGGAACACGACAGTTCAGCACCCCCCAATGTGAATGTGGAGGAGACCGAATTCCAGAGGGAGGTAAAGAACAGACTGGTGTTCTATGGCCCAAACCCTGCAGTAGAGATCATACGAGAGGTGATGGCTGATGTGAGTACTGATCTGAAGGAAAAGATGGCCGAGCGGACCAGGATAGAGCTAGCCAAGACGGAGATGGCAGAGTGGACCAAAGTGGAGCTGGCCAAGAAGGAGATGGCAGAGCGGAGAGAAAAGAGTCAGCGAGCATGGGGAGCTCTGGCCTTCGACCAGGTACCTTCAACAGTAAGCCACAAAAAGATCCAGTATAATGCCTTCCGACAGTTGGGGGAGGCAGAGGAAGACATTGATGGCTTTCTGCAGGACTTTGAGCGGCAGTGTGCCCTTCATAAAGTGAAGCCGGAGGAACGGGTTCAGATTCTGGCCAGCAAGCTGACAGGCTGGGCAGCGGACGTCTATCGCACGGTACCTCATGAGGACTGTATGGACTATGAGCGGATCAAAGAAGTGATCTTGGCCCGGTATGCGCTGACACCAGAGGCATACCGCCAAAAGTTCCGCGGACTTATAAAACGCGTAACCGATACCCACGCTGAATGGGCCTGTAAATTACGGCGGTCACTGCTACAGTGGGTACAAGGGAGCCAAGCAACCACTAAGGAGGACGTCCTCCAGCTCTTCCTGTTATAGCGATTCTTTAATGGACTAAACCCCGAGACACAGGAATGGCTTTGGGACAGGCGGCCAACGACTCTTGAGGAAGCCGCTCGTCTGGCCAATGAACATCATGATGCCAGGAGGCCGCAGTTGTCCGGATCAAAGTTGGTCACTAGGGGCCCGCCCATGGACCTGGAGGGCCCAAACCACCGAAGATTGTAGGGGGACCAGCTAGAAACCCGGCCTACCACAGTCACCCTGTGGTGCGATGCCACACCTGTCGTCAGCTGGGCCACCTGCAAAGACAATGTCCCAACCGGACTCAGCATACCCAGTGGCCAAAGGTGGGAACAGCTACCTTCAGCCGGGCTGCTGTACACTGCTACCAAGGCGAAGCTGACCCGGCATTGGGGGCTTCGACTAATCAAGGGGTGGAAGAGATGGAGGAAGAGCTGCATGAAGTAGACCCCGTGCAGGCGGCCCGGGCAGATAATCGACAACAGCATCGACAGGTTGTGTGGGTTAATGGGAAATGTATGCAGGGACTAAGAGATTCTGGGGCAACTTTGACCCTTGTGAAGCCTCATCTCGTCCGGGACCAAGAGAAGACGGACCGGACAGTGGCAGTCCATGTAGCAGGGGGAGCTATACATCGACTGCCCACTACCAGGATTCACCTGAACTGGGGAGTCGGGGATGGCCTTGTTGAGGTCGGCTTGATGGAGGATTTGCCTGCAGACGTCTTGCTGGGAAATGACTTGTGGCCCATGTTGTCTGCATTCTCGGTGGCCCCTCTGGCTGAGACCTATCCTGTGACCACCCAGAGACATGCTCGAACTGCGGAGGCGGAATCACACTCAGAGGAGGCTCAGGTAAGACATCCCAGCCCTACACGTATTCCCATAGCCAGACACATTTCTTGGTCCACCCCAGATGAATTTAAGAGGGAGTTACTTGAGGATCCTTCATTAGAGGGATATCGTGGGAAGGCACAGGAGGGGAGAGGAGTACTGGAAGGGGAACAGTTTGTATAGAAGCAGGGACTCCTCTACCGGATCACAGAGCAGCACCACACAGGGACGAGCCCCACTATAAAACAACAGCTGGTAGTTCCCAAGAAGTATAGGCAGCAGTTACTGTGAATCTCTCATGATATACCCTTGGCCGGGCACTTCGGCGTCAGTCGCACCAGGCATCGTCTGACACAAAACTTCTTTTGGCCGGGGGTAACCTATGATGTTCGTCAGTACTGCCAGACCTGTGAGAGTTGTCAGCGCATTGGCAAGAGGGGGGATCGATGCAAGGCCAAATTACGCCCCCTCCCCATTGTGGAGGAACCATTTAGCCGAGTAGCGGTCGATCTGATAGGGCCGTTAGCCAAACCCAGTCCGTCCGGGAAAAGCTATATATTGACAGTGGTAGATTATGCCACACGGTATCCAGAGGTGGTTGTGTTACCTAACATACTGGCAGAGACGGTGGCGGCCGCCCTGCTCCAGGTTTTCTCACAGGTTGGATTTCCCCGGGAGATTATCTCGGACCAGGGTACCCAGTTTACAGCAGAGGTGACCAACCAATTGTGGAAGCTGTGCGGCGTAAAGTCCATTAGAAGCGCCCCGTACCACCCGCAAACCAATGGGTTGTGTGAACGCTTTAACGGGACATTAAAACAGCTCATTGGGACTTTTACTAGGACCTACAGGGACTGGGAGAAATTCTTGCCACACCTCCCGTTTGCCTATCGGGAGGTGCCCCAAGAATTCACGGGGTTCTCCCCGTTCGAGCTGGTATACGGGTAAGGGGACCCCTAGACTTAGTGCTGGAACACTGGGAGGGGGAGGGCCTCATAGAAGGGGTACCTATTGTACCCTATGTGCTGGAATTCCGGGACCGCCAACAGGAGCTGACCCAGGTTGTACGTGAGAACCTGCAGGCGACCCAGCGGCGCCAGCGCGTATGGTACGATCGGAGGGCCAGAGAGCGCACTTTGGAAATAGGACAGAAGGTCCTGGTGTTAGAGCCCACTAAGCAGAATAAGTTTCAAGCTGTATGGCAGGGGCCCTAGCAGGTAGTGGGGAAAATAGCCGACACAACCTATAATGTCGCCGATTGTGACGACCCCAGGGGTATCCGCATGTTCCACGTGAATATGCTGAAGCCCTACCGGGAGCGCCCTGAAGAGGTAGTGGCCATCTGTGCACCTGAAGCAGAGGATTTAGCCGGACTTCCCTTGCCGGATGTCTTAGGGGAAAGGACTCAGTTTAAAACATGGGACCAGGTACACTTGGGTGAAGACCTAGGCCCCCGGGAGAGACAGCAGGCGGAGGCGTTGTTGAGGCTCCGATAGAGGATGTTTTCAGAGAGACCGGGGTACACTCACCTGGCACAACACAAGGTTGAGACCCAGGATCAGACCCCCCTACGACAAACCCCTTCCGCGTCCCTGAGTCTGTACGAGAGGGGATGCGACAAGAGATACAAGAGATGCTGCGTTTAGGGGTCATTGAAGAGTCAGATAGTCCCTGGGCATCCCCTGTAGTGTTAGTGCCCAAGAAGGATGGGACTACACGGTTTTGTGTAAACTATCGTAAGCTCAATGAGAAAACAGTGACGGATGCATACCCCATGCCGCGTGTGGATGAGTTGTTAGACCGGCTGGCGGGGGCAAAGTATTTGACCACCATCAATCTATGCAAAGGCTACTGGCAGATTACCCTTAGTCCTGACGCTATTCCCAAGTCGGCATTTATCACTCCGTTCGGCTTATTCCAGTTTCGAGTTATGCCATTCGGGATGAAGAATGCCCCGGCGACCTTCCAAAGGCTGGCTGACCGGCTTCTGGATGGTCTCCAGGACTATGCTTGTGCCTACCTGGACGACATCGCCATCTACAGTGCGACATGGGAAGAGCATCTAAATCACCTAGAGACAGTATTGGACAGGATCCCCCAGGCCGGAATCACCCTGAACCCAAACAAGTGTCACGTGGGCAAAGCAGAGGTTCAGTATTTAGGGCATTGGGTGGGAAGTGGGAAACAGCGACCAGAGCCAGCCAAGATTGAGGCCATAGCCAAATGGCCCATCCCATGCACTAAAAGCCAGGTCATGGCGTTTCTAGGGACAGTGGGGTATTACAGGAATTTTGTTCCCAATGACAGCAGCGTAGCCAAGCCCCTCACTGATCTGACCCGTAAGAACCAACCCCGCCAGGTAACCTGGACCTCAGAGTGTGAGGAAGCCTTCCGCCAACTAAAGGACGCCCTCACCAGTACCCCTGTATTGGCCGCACCCGATCCAACTAAACGTTTCCTGGTTCACACAGACGCTTCTATGTTTGGATTGGGGGCAGTACTGAGCCAAGTCGGGCCGGACGGCCAAGAACACCCGGTAACTTACCTGAGTTGGAAACTACTGCCCCGTAAAGTAAGCTATGCGGCCATCGAGAAGGAGTGCCTGGCGGTAGTATGGGCACTCAAGAAGTTGCAATCATATTTGTATGGACGACAGTTTTCCCTCCTAACGGACCATAATCCCCTAGTCTGGCTTAATCGGGTCTCCGGAGACAACGCCAGATTGCTGCGGTGGAGTTTAGCCCTACAACCTCTGGACTTCACCATCCACCACAGACCCAGCAAACAAAATGGTAACGCCGATGGACTAAGTAGACAAACGGAACTTGTACCAACCCCATAAACTTCGGTCATCCCCAAACCGATCCGTTGAGGATCAGACTGTGTATGCCGATCGCGTCGCTGAAAAGGGGGAGCCGTGTTACGCGCTACAGAGCCATTCAGCACCCAGAATATGTTGTGCAGTTATATGTATGTCTAATAGGTTCTATGTGAGATGCATGTCCCTAATGCATCAGCCCACAGGCTGCGCCCCTGGGCAGAGGGGACACGATATTCTCCTTTTGTTCGCCCTCCCCCCACCTTTGTAATTCCCACAGTAAACATCGGCAGGCTCCGGCCACCAGCGGCTTTTGTAATGCATGTCTGACCTGCCGCTTTTCTATTGGCCTGCCCTCTGTATCTGTGTGATATATTCTGTGTCCTGTGAGTAAAGTGTTGTCAGCCTGGAAATATGTGGAGAAGCAGTGATCTTTTATATGCGCCCATGTAACCAAGGAATTCCAGCCAGCGTCATTCATTCAGACTCCAGCCAACGCAGAGCGGACCTCCAAAAACACGGGGTGGTACTGAAAGAGGTACCCCAGCTTGGTTAGACCCCGCTACAGACGTTGACTCCAGTTTCCTCCCATTCGTTCTTCATTTGTTTTGTTGTGCATTTCCTGTTTTGGAGACATATTGCTTTAAGTTTCCAGTCTTTACGCTTTGATGTCTTCCTTGATCTACCAGTATGTTTGCCTTTAACAACCTTCCCATGTTTGTATTTGGTCCAGATTTTAGACACAGCTGACTGTGAACAACCAACATCTTTTGCAACATTGCGTGATGATTTACCCTCTTTTAAGAGTTTGATAATCCTCTCCTTAGTTTCAATTGACATCTCTCGTGTTGGAGCCATGATTCATGCCAGTCCACTTAGTGCAACAGCTCTCCAAGGTGTGATCACTCCTTTTTAGATGCAGACTAACGAGCAGATCTAATTTGATGCAACTGTTAGTTTTGAAAATGAAAATTTACAGGGTGATTCCATAATTTTTTCCCACAGAATTGAGTGACTCCATAATTTTTCCCCTATGCTTGGTCTAAAAAAGTAACCATTACTGACTACCACATTTTTTGTTCTTGATTTCTTTTAGTGTTTCTTAAAGCCAGGAAGTTGCCTTTTGAAATTACTTAAGTTTTGTGCCATGTCTGTGATCGGCTTTTTTTCTACAAAATTAAACAACTGAATGAACATCCTCCAAGGCCGGTGATTACATAATTTTTGCCAGGGGTTGTATAATCCAACTTCAGTAGTCATAAGGCTCCTTTTCTAAGGTTTTAAATGTCTCTGAGAGCGCAATGATTGTGGAGGGAATAATAATAAATAATAATAATCTTTATTTTTATATAGCACTAACATATTCCACAGCACTTTACAGTTTGCACACTGTAACAATTAGTGATCTAGCGGATACTAAACAGAAATCATCAAACCAAAGAGAGGCTACAGGACAAATCTGATGAGGTTCAAAATAGGTTAATACATAAATAATGTACAGTAACAGGCAAAATTTTGGACAAAACTGTTCATGTAATTTTTTATTCTTGTTCTTATTGTAATGTGCACATTGTAAATTCAGGCTAAAGGCAGCAAAACCACAAAGGATGCACATATAGAAGCAAGGAATAAAGAAACACGAGTGGGAGGGAAACCCCCTTTAAACTGATGCATGCAGCCATCTCCTAACTTCCCAGATCGGATTATAGCATGACCGAAATGTTGGACTCCCCTCACCAATTTAAGGGATGGGGTATGGAAGTATACTGTTAGGCGGAACGCACTAAATAAAATAAATAATAAAGTGCGTTCACCGCTCAGGGTCCACCGTGCAGAAGGTGTTATAACTGCTGCTGAGTAATGGCAGACGTGCTATATGGCGGTATAATGCACACGGGGTTAAACGTCACCCAGGTGCGCAGAGCAATCACTGTTTAATCACAGAGATGCCAGTAAGGGTAAACAAAAAAGGTTAAGCCTGTTAGCGTCACAGGGCTCAGATAAATGCACACACGGTATCAGGTCACAGGTACAGGACCAAAGGCAGAAGGAACTGCATCTGTCTAGACCTACCGTGTGTGCGGTGTCGCTACTGCGGGCGCCAAAGAGAGCTGTAACTGCAGCGCGGCTTTGGAAACTGTCGCGAGACGATAGTGCCGTGAGGAGTAGCACAATCGGATGCTAGTGTAGAGGCGCGGTGTGCACAGTGGCCTAAGGCTTGCCACTGACTGGCGCTGACTGCTGAACTAATTCCCTATCCGCTTGCGTAATATCAGAGGGAAGGGGTTTCAAATGAGTCAGTCACCAGAATCATACATCCGTCACCATTCACACATCTAGCAAGTAATGTCTATACTAGCGCATGGCCGAACGGCCATACGGTCCTTTTATAGCGTGCGCTGCCGGGACCTTCCAGATCTCTGAGATGGACCAACCAGATCAGGGGAAGGACCTGAGCACGTGACTCCCGAGCTCCAATGGGAGATCGTCTCATGAGCTTACTCAGTGGAGCGGCAGCGGGACTTAGCCTCAGGAATGACTTGCTGCAAAGCCGTATGTGAGGCTCTGGACTCCTGTTGTGTAGCTACAGGAATCCGACGCCTAACATATACATTCCCACAAGAATATCCGAAGGAGGTATCATAATATACATACAGACGTTGGAGGCTACAAGTTCCCCTTACAACAATGGCAACTTTATTTCAACAGATTAGTTCACCAGAGCGAGCAGTGTGGCCAAAATGGTTCATATGATCTTTGCGGTACTTTTACAGTGTTTCTTCCATCAGGGGTAGTTAACAAAAAGCAAAAAACACAAATGTCCTGAACTAAAAAGTAAAAAATATACTGCAAATAATGCATAAAGGTAGTAATAATAATAATAAGGGTATTTAGTAAACATAATTTTGATCAAAATAATGTGCAAGCCATCCCGCCAGGTCACGGCAACCCTTGTGGGACAGTCCCTACTCTAGTATTTAAAACCTTTTCACTTGCCAAGTGACGTGAATGTGAATAAGGATCGAGCTGCTGAACCACTAGTAACAGCTTAGGCCAGACTGCACATTATTTTGATCAAAATTATGTTTACTAAATACCCTTATTATTATTAATACCTTTATGCATTATTTGCAGTATATTTTTTACTTTTTAGTTCAGGACATTTGTGTTTTTTGTTTTCTCTGATTAATGGTCATGTGTTAATATGCACTTACATTGTGCATACACATTAACTTACTTTCTCAGTTCAGATTTGTTTTTTATTCATTTCATTGTGCATTCAGTGCATATATGGGTGTGACCGCCCTTTTTCTGAGCTGGGAAAGCCATCCAGTCTGGCCTAAGCTGTTACTAGTGGTTCAGCCGCTCGATCCTTATTCACATTCACGTCACTTGGCAAGTGAAAAGGTTTTAAATACTAGAGTAGGACTGTCCCACAAGGGTTGCCGTGACGTGGCGGGATGGCTTGCACATTATTTTGATCAAAATTCTGTTTACTAAATACCCTTATTATTATTACTACCTTTATGCATTATTTGCAGTATATTTTTTACTTTTTAGTTCAGGACATTTGTGTTTTTTGCTTTTTGCTTTCTCTGGTTAATGGTCATGTGTTAATATGCATTTACATTGTGCATACACATTAACTTACTTTCTCAGTTCAGATTTGTTTTTTATTCATCAGGGGTAGTTGTTGCTTTTCTAGCATCTCTTCTATTAGGGAAAAATCTCCCGAATACAAATATTACAATTGAATGCACTGTTTGGTTTAGGCCGACATGACACAAAGGTGACACAAAGAACGAGATGCAAATAAATTCTTTAAAAAGTGGAAAACGTTTGTTGAAACCAAGTACACCAAGAAGGAGACACAAGATGTTGTTCTCCCATTTGCTTTATGATGCTTCTACAGGGTTACCATTGACAAGACAGGCGCTCCCAATGTATTTTAACCCCTTCCTGACATTAGATGTACTATCCCATCCACGGTACCCGGGCCCCTATGACCGGGGACGGGATAGTGTGTCTAAGCAATCAGAAGCGCCCCCTGTGAGGAACGCCGCTGATCGCGGCCGGGTGTCAGCTGATTATCACAGCTGACACCCGGCACTCTGTGTCAGGGGTGGATACGGACCGCCCACCGGCACGTTAACCCCTGGCACACTGCGATCAAACACGATCGCAGTGGTCCGGGGGTTTAGGGAAGTATCAGAAGGGAGGGGGCTCCATCCGTGCTTCCCTGTGACCCCCACAGCAGCGTGATGTGCAGCGCTGCTGCGGGGGCCTCTTCCCTGCAGGTCCCCGGATCCAGTATGGCAACAGGGACCTTCGGGGGCCTGCAAGGATCTGGCTTCCTCACTGCCTGCAAAGCGCAGGCATGAGGAAGTCTGCTTCAATGCCTGTGACAGATCGCTGATCTGTCACAGTGATCTGTGAGATCTGTCACATGACAGTGATGTCCCCCCTGGGACAGTATAATAAAGTTTAAAAAAGAAAAGTGTAAAAATAATTTTAAAAAAATCGCTAAATAAATTAAAAAAAAAAAAAAAAATCCCTAATAAATTCATTTTTTGAAAATATAGAAAAAACCCCCCATAAAAGTATACATATTTAGTATCACCACGTCCGTAACGACCCGCCCTATAAAACTATCCCATTAGTTAACCCCTTTAGCAAACCCCTTAAAAAATTAAAATAAAAAACAAGGCAACAAAAATGCTTTATCATCATACCGCAGAACAAAAAGTGCAATAACGCGTGATCAAAAAGACGCATATAAATATCCATGGTACCGCAGAAAACGTCATCTTGACCCGCAAAAAACGAGCTGCAATACAGCATCATCAGCGAAAAAATAAAAAAGTTATAGCTCGCAGAATAAAGCGATGCAAAAATAATTATTTTTTATATAAAATTATTTTCATTCCATAAAAGCGCCAAAGCATAAAAAATGACATAAATGAGGTATCGCTGTAACCGTACTGACCCGAAGAATAAAACTGCCTTATCAATTTTACCGCACGCGGAACGGTGTAAACGCACCCCCCAAAAGAAATTAATGAAATGCTTGTTTTTGTTCATTCTGTGTCCCAAAAATCGGAATAAAAAGCGAGCAAAAAATGTCACATGCCCGAAAATGGTACCAATAAAAACGGCAACTCGTCCCGCAAAAAATAAGACCTCACATGACTTGGTGGGTCAAAATATGGAAAAATTATAGCTCTCAAAATTTGGTGATGCATAAACTATTTTTACAATAAAAAGCGTCTTTTAGTGTGTAACAGCTGCCAAAAATAAAAACCGCCATAAATAGTAAATCAAACCCCCCGTTATCACCCCCTTAGTTAGGGAAAAATAATAAAATTAAAAAAATGTATTTATTTCCATTTTCACATTAGGGTTAGGGCTAGGGCTGAGATTAGGGTTAGGGGTGTGTTGGGGTTAGGGTTGGAGTTGTAATTGGGGGGTTTCCACTGGTTGGGCACATCAGGTGCTCTCCAAATGCAACATGGCGTCTGATCTCAATTCCAGCAAATTCTGCACTGAAAAAGTCAAATGGTGCTCTTTCCCTTCCAAGCTCTGCCATGCGCCCAAACAGTGTTTTACTCCCACATATGGGGTATCAGCCTACTCAGGAATAATTGCAAAACAACTTTTGGGGTCCAATTTCTCCTTTTACCCTTAGGAAAATAAAAAATTGGGGGCAAAAATATATTTTTTGTGGAAAAAATATGATTTTTTTATTTTCACGCCTGGACGTTATAAACTTCTGTGAAGCACTTGGGGATTCAAAGTGCTCACCACACATCTAGATAATTTCCGAGGGGGGTCTAGTTTCTAAAATTCGGTCACTTGTGAGGAGTTTAGGCACATCAGAGGCTCTCCAAATGCGACATGACACCCGTAGGCCATACCATCAAAGTCTGCATTCCAAAACATCACTACTTCCCTTCCGAGCCCCAAGGTGTGCCCATACCATTCAGTAGTTTTCTCCCACATATGGGGTATCAGCGTACTCAGGACAAATTGGACAACAACTTTTGGGGTCCAATTTCTCCGGTCACCCTTGGGAAAAAAAAAAAATTGGGGACTAAAAGATCATGTTTGCGGAAAAAATATGATGTTTTTATTTTCACGTCCGGGCGTTATAAACTTCTGTGAAGCACTGGGGGGTTCAAAGTGCTCACCACACATCTAGATAAGTTCCTTAGGGGGTCTAGTTTCCAAAATGGGGTCACTTATGGGAGGTTTCCACTGTTTAGGCACATCAGGGGCTTTCCAAACGCGGCATGGCGTCC
The DNA here is from genome assembly GCF_039654945.1 of Dendrobates tinctorius. Taxonomy (NCBI): domain Eukaryota; kingdom Metazoa; phylum Chordata; class Amphibia; order Anura; family Dendrobatidae; genus Dendrobates; species Dendrobates tinctorius. Next base: position 10,851,622 of record NW_027361747.1, read on the forward strand.
AATCCCAATTTCAGCCAAAAAAGTCAAATGGCGCTGCTTCCCTTCCGAGCTCTGCCATGCGCCCATAGTCGTTTACACCCACATATGGGGTATCAGCATACTCAATACAAATTGCACAATAACTTTTAGGGTCCTGTTACCCTTGGGAAAATAAAAATTGGGGGTGAAAAGATCATTTTTGTGGAAAAAATATGATTTTTTAATTGCATGGCTGTACGTTATAAACTTCTGTGAAGCCCTTGTGGGTTCAAAGTTCTCACCACATATCTAGCATATCTAGATAAGATCCTTGGGAGGTCTAGTTTCCAAAATGGGGTCAGTTGTGGGGGGTTTCCATTGTTTAGGTACATCAGGGGCTCTCCAAACGTGACATGGCGTCCGATCTGAATTCCAGCCAATTTTGCATTGAAAAAGTCAAACGGCGCTCCTTCCCTTCTGAGCTCTGCCATGCGCCGAAACAGTGGTTCCCCCCACATGTCAGATATCAGCGTACTCAGGACAAATTGCACAATAACTTTTGCAGTCCAATTTCTCCTGTTACGCTTGGTAAAATAAAAAAAATTGAACCTGAAGTAATTTTTTTGTGAAAAAAAGTTAAATGTTCATTTTTTTTAAACATTCAAAAAATTCCTGTGAAGCACCTGAAGGGTTAATAAACTTCTAGAATGTGGTTTTGAGCACATTGAGGGGTGCAGTTTTTAAAATGGTGTCACTTTTGGGTATTTTCTATCATATAGACCCCTCAAAGTGACTTCAAATGTGATATGGTCCATAAAAATAAAATGGTGTTGCAAAAATGAGAAATCGCTGGTCAACTTTTAACCCTTATAACATCCTAACAAAAAAAATTTTGGTTCCAAAATTGTGCTGATGTGAAGTAAACATATGTGAAAAGTTACTTATTAAGTTTTTTGTGTGCCATATCTCTGTAATTTAAGGGCATAAAAATTCAAATTTGGAAAATTGCGAAATTTTCAAAATTTTCGCCAAATTTGTTTTTTTCACAAATAAACGCAAGTTATTTGAATGAAATTTTACCACTAACATGAAGTACAATATGTCATGAGAAAACAGTGTCAGAATCAGTGGGATCCATGGAAGCATTTCAGAGTTATTACCTCATAAAGGAACAGTGGTCATAATTGTAATTATTGGCCCGGTAAAAATTGGCCTGGTCATTAACATGCAAACCACCCTTGGGGGTAAAGGGGTTAACATCTGTATGATATATTCCATCAATCCTCATATATCTTCTTGTATTTAATGTGACATGATTGTGCAATGTAAAATTTTCTATGATATCCCAATATTTCGGGAACCTGTATTAAGCATTTAACATTTTTGTTTTGTTTGTATGTTACTTTTAACTCTATAAAAAAAATTAGAAAGATTAAAATACCCACATGTGAAGCAAAACAAAATATGTGTTAAACCTTAGATTTCTCAAAGTAACCTCGGTTTACTCTTATGAGAGCTCTATACACCTTTGCCATTCTCGATATGCATTGTAAAGACTACATGTGAGGGTCTGTGAAGACTCTAAGGTTTGACAACTATTCATGTCTTTACTCCATCTTTCCATATGTGCATCCTTTGTGGTTTCGCTGCCTTCAGTCTGACTCTACAATGTGCACATTCCAATAAGGAAAACCATTGCTTGAATAGGTGTGTCTACATTATAGTTTTTATTGCAAAAAAAAGGGGGGGAGACAAAAAGCGCAATAGGGTCTTATCCACGTTACAAAGGACAGTATATCTTGAAATATGCTCACCTGGTTAGGATGAGATAAGAGCGTGTAGGTAGCGGCTGCTGCAGATCCACAGGTCTTCAGTGACCAGAAGAAATGATAAATCCAAAGGGAGTTCGTAGCTATATTCCGCTCTGCCGCTTTAGACAAATTCCAGGAGAATGCTGTATGATTGCAGTGGTTTTATTCTACGCGTTTCAGGGGTCTCATGCCCCCTTCATCAGGAAATACCACAAAATACATACAGGTATCACAGACATAAATAGGTTTGAAAGGACGCTGGATTTAAAAAAAATGAGCGCCAACAAGTCAGATGATGCAGTGTCAAAGTTCAATGACACCACATGGTTAACTGTTAACCATGTGGTGTCATTGAACTTTGACACTGCAACATCTGACTTGTTGGCGCTCATTTTTTTGAAATCCAGCGTCCTTTCAAACCTATTTATGTCTGTGATACCTGTATGTATTTTGTGGTATTTCCTGATGAAGGGGCATGAGACCCCTGAAACGCGTACATTGTAGTTTGGTACCGTATGTATTGTGGGAACAGCAGAAAAGCGGAGAGATCAGAATCCTGGTTCTTAAACCTCTTTGGAAAATAGACTCTGGCTGCCTATTTACAGGAAAGGGAATACATTGAGTCCCTGGTTCCCACAAGATCACTTCTTCCTGGAGTTTGATCTAACTATATTATGGTTGAACTGTTACCTTTCAAGGATATAGACCTTTTTTCATCTAAGGCCTATGACCAGAAGGAATTAAAGGGAACCTGTCAACTGGCTTTGGACCTTGTACGGACTCTATGGACTGTTCTTGGTCATCTTCCTATGGTTGTCGATATCTCTTCTCTGTTTGTGTATCACAGGTGGAATAGCAACCCTGGGAGTTCTGATGTAACATCTACCATTATCCCGGCGAGTCAGTGGAAGGGTGAGACCCTGTAATGTGCACCATCTTGAGGGTAATTGCTGGGATTGTTCTGCTTGCTATTGGGTGTTGTGGTTCAATAAATTATTGCCACACTGTTTTACCCTAACCCTGTGTCGTCTGTGTAGTGTATTGCCCACGGGGAGATAGAGTGGGCGTTCAGTGGTGAGCCCTGGTCCATGCAGTCTTGCTAAAGGCAGCAGGGCCAGCGGACGAGAGCACCCACTGACCCTGTTTCTGCACTACGGGTCACTCCAGTCATGTGTGGATTACCAGAAGCTGAATGCCCAGACCATCCATGATGCCTATCCTTGTCCATGAATAGTCATGTGTTTTCGAACAGTCCTCTCTTCCTTTCTTGGGATACATTGTCTCAGATACCAGACTGAGGATCTTTAAATGGCCTCTGCCCATGGGAGTCAAAGCAATCCAAAGATTCCTTGGGTTTGCTAATTATTATCGGCAATTTATTCCTCACTTCCCCACTCTGACTGCTCCCATCTCTGCCATTACCGGAAAGGGAGCCGATCCAAAAAACTGGTCCCCCCGAGGCTAAAAAGGCATTCCACTCTCTCAAACAGTGTTTCTCCACCACACCCGTTCAGCATCGTCCCGCTCTGAATAAACAGTTCTTCATTGAGGTGGACGCATCTTCATTAGGGGCTGGAGATGTCCTTACACAGAAGCCTTTCTCGGTTCGCTGCTTGTCCTGCGGCTTCTTCTCCAAGGATTTCTCTGCTCCAGAACGTAACTACTCCATCAGGGACCGGGAGTTGCTCGCCGTAAAGATGGCTCTGGAGGAATGGCGATACCTGCTGGTGGGCACAGTTTATCCTGTAGTGATCTACACAGACCATAGGAACCTGGCATATCTTCAGTCCGCTCAGAGACTTAATCCTCGTCTAGCCAGGTGGTCTTTGTTTTTTTGCCCGCTTTAACTTTCTTTTGCATTTCAGATCCGGTGACAAGAATGTCAGAGCTGATTCCCTATCTCGCTCATTTCTGTTTGGGGACCAAGAGGAGGATCCTCAATTTACCATTGAACCCTCTAAGATGGCTACAGTAGCCCCTGTCTGCCTGTTGCAAATTCCTTTAGGAAAGACCCTAGTGGGTGAATCTGAGAAGGAGCGGGTTTTGTCTTTGGGTCATTCGTCCAAGGTGGCTGGTCACGTGGGACAAAGGAAGACATTATAACTGATCTCTGGTCATTACTGGTGGCCATCCATGAGGAGGGAGATCTATGCTTATGTGGCTGCCTGTCCGACTTGTGCCCGGAAAAAGTTCCTAGACGACTCTTCTGCCATTACCCATACCATCCATTCCTTGGCAGCACATAGCAATGGACTTTAATATGGATTTGCCAGTTTCCGAGGGTTGCACCGTCATCTGGGTAGTCGTGGATTGCTTCTCTAAAATGGTGCATTTTACCCTGTTGTCTGCTCTTCCGTCCACTCCTAAATTGCCTGACAGCTTCATTAAGCATATTTTCCGCCTGCATGGATTTCTTTCCTACATCATATCCAATTGAGGTTCAGAGTTTACTTCCAGATTCTGGTGAGTGCTCTGTAAACATCTGGATATCGTCTTGGATTTCTCCTCGGCCTATCACCCTCAGTCCAATGGACAAGTGGGGCGTGTCAAACAGGTCCTGGGCAACTACTTGCGACACTTTGTCAATGCCTACCATAATGATTGGGTGAAATTACTTCCCTGGGCTGAGTTCTCGTACAACAATCATGTTGGTGAAGCCTCTGGAGAGTCGCCATTCTACATTGTGTTCGGTCGGCAACCCGAGGTTCCCCTTCCAGTGACAGTTCCTTGTGATGTTCCTGCAGCAGATGTCCTTTCCAAGGATTTTATGCAGTTGTGGGAGGACACCAGAGTCACGTTAGAAGCATCCTCGGTTCGTATGAAGAGACATGCAGACAAGAGGCAACTGGATCCTCCATGCTTCCGTCCTGGCGACAAGGTATGACAAGGTATGGCTTTCGTCCAGGTACGTCCGGCTGAAAATCACTTCATACAAGTTGGGTCCTCGTTTTATCAGGCCTTTCAATGTGTTGAAGAGGATCAACTGCCTCCTTCTCTACAGATTCCAAAATCCTTTCATGTATCCCTACTGAAGCCAGTCATCCTGAGTCCCTTCTTCAAGGATCCCAGTACCATGCCCATGCCAACAACCTTGGATGATGTTTTTGAAGTGGAGAACATCTTGTCCATGAAGAAGGCAAGACGTTCTTCCTCATTGACTGCAAGGGATTTGGCCCTGAAGAGAGGGCCTGGGAGCCCAAGGAGAATATCCATGCTCCGATTCTTCTCTGCGACTTCCTCGATGGCTTGAAGAGGAGAGGGTGTAAGGCGGGGTACTGTTAGCACCATGCCGACTTCCTGGGGTTTCAGTTCACTCACCCACGCTGCAGCTGGTCCCTCTCTTCCTTATGGTCCACATGCTCCCAGCAGCACTTCTCTGACCATGTTCTAAGGGCATGCGCACTCCCGCCCTCATAAAGGGCCAGCGCATGCACTTGCTATTTCCTCCCCAGCCAATAGTTTTGAGGCATTATGTATATATTGCTTCCTCTCCACTGGGGGGATGCCTGAGCAACCTTCCTGTTTCAGTCTATGTTGTGTAAGGTTGCATACCAATACAAGTCCTGTCTGTTGTACTCGAAGTACAAGTCCTGCCCGTAGTACTTCAAGCATAAATCCTGCCTACTGTACTCTCAGTGCAAATCCTGCTTGCTCCACTCTAAAGCAAATCTTGCCTGCTGCACTCTGAAGCAAATTCTGCCTGCTGCACTCTGAAGCAAATCCTGCTTGCTCCACTCTGAAGCAAATCCTGCTTGCTCCACTCTAAAGCAAATCCTGCCTGCTGCACTCTGAAGCAAATCCTGCCTGCTGCACTCTGAAGCAAATCCCGCTTGCTGCACTCTGAAGCAAATCCTGCTCGCTGCTCTCTGAAGCAAAACTTGCTAGCTGCACTCTGGCACAAACTGTCTCTGACAAACTCTGTCTGCTGCACTCTGATACGAATTTGGTCAGCTGTACTCTGATGCAAGCTCTGCCTGCCGCTCCATCCAGTCTGTCCTTCAGATCCAGCTGCTGCGCGACTGTTGGTCTGCCCTGGAGTGGCACCTGGCGTTCATCGGGAGCCAAGTCTAAACTCACCATCAGAGGTTCTTGTTAATAGTCAGGTGATCGCTTAGTCATGCCCCTCCAGGCTCACTGCGGTCCGTAGCACAGTGGTTCTGCAAACCGCGATTGTGACACCCCAGAGGGGGTGCAGCCAGCTACCAGCAAGGTGGACGCCGTCAGAAACTGGCTTCAGCCGAATACCCTCTGGGAAGTGTGTGCTTTTTTAGGTCTGGCTGGATACTATCGGAGGTTTATACCCAAGTTCGCCCATTTGGCTTGCCCACTAAATGAGCTACTGAGGGGCACAAAAGGGGAGCCCAAAAATCGACCCATTAAGTGGGGACCACAGCGGCAGGAAGCCTTTGAAGCATTGAAAAAGGCCGTGACCAGTGCTCTGATCTTGGTGTGTGCACTGTTTGATGCCCCATTTTTGCTGAACACGGATGAAAGCTTACATGGACTGGGGCTGTGCTATCTCAAGTTCAAGATGGACATTAGAGAGTGATTGCTTATGACAGCCAGTCTTTGAGAGAGTCAGAGCGCAATGCCGACAACTATAGCTCCTGTAAATTGGAACTTTTGGCACTAGTGTGAGCCATGACCAAAAGGTTTGCAGAGTGTCTGACAAGTGCTGAAGTGATTGTAATGACAGACAATAACCCACTGGCCCACCTGGAAAACGCTAAACTAGGGGCTCTTGATGGCTCACCTTTCCAGGTACCAATATCGCATCCGATTGAGATCAGAAAGAGAGAACGGCAATGCTGATGCACTTTCCCAGGTCCTGGTAGGGTCGCCAATTCAGAATGTTGAGGAGCTGGAGGACATTGAAACCCCGAATCTCAGTTGATTAGTGCATTCCGAAACCTGGCTCATTCAAGTTGGGTGGCTTCTGGAATGCCGATGGTGTTGGGAAAGACTTTGGCTTACTGGGAAAAAATTTAGGGTGACTGTCTGGATCTACAGAGAATGAAAGAGTGGGTCCAGGGGGTGAGAAGCTATTGAGACAGTGTGAACGGTTTAAACACACTCTCCTCCAGATGCTGAGAACTCTGGAGGACAGTCAAAAGGCCCGCTAGCCAGAATACCTATCCGAGTTAATGTGGGCCTATAACAACAGGGTAAACTGCACCACTAGCTATTCCCCGCATATTGTCACGATCCATTTTTGGATCTGTGTCAGTTTGGGCTTCTCAGATATAAACTTTTTTCCTTTCTGGCCATCGGGAGTTAATGTCAGTTTTTCCCCCCGGTTGCCGCTGGTGTTACTACATGTTTAGTTAGTCTGCTGGTGGTGACCACTCCCACCTTCCTATATAAGGTCACCTGGTGCATCAGCTGACTGTTGGTTATGACAGGTTTTTTTTTTTGTATTCCACCCATGGTGAAGACTGGAGCGACCTGATGCAGTGGTGGTTCAGCTTATTGGGAGCAGTGGTGGTTCTGCTGAAGAGAGGAGCTTTCTGGAGCAGTGGTGATTCTGCTGAAAGCTGAGTTCAGGAGCCTTACTCTGCTGCATGGCACATTGGCAGCAGAGAAAGCTAAGTGTTGTTTTGTTTAACCCTGTCTGTTGTATCACCCCTTGGTGTTTTATTAGTGTAGTGGTGGGTACAGTGCCCACACTTACCAATTCCCTAGTGAGGGGTAGGTGCAGGGTAAGTGAGGGGCAAGGTATCCTGCTTGGCGGCAGGTTGAAAGAACCTGTTTAGGGACATCAGGTTAGTCCAGGACTCAGCTACAGCAGAGTGCAGGAGGTGTCCCTTTCCCCGTTCCCTATAGCAGGGCCCACTGTTGTAATTGTGTCCCTGGTGTCCCCTTGTTTGTCCAGTTGTTTGGTGACTGACCGATCGTCGGGTCACGCCACGCAGGGCCAGTCACATGTCTTGACACATATGCTCATGTTCAGAAGGGCAGGTCGGGAAATTGAGGATCTTAATATGCCTTATCCAATGAGCCCACCGCCGCAAAATACCACAACTTGGGTCCAAGAGCTTCACCGGTGGCTGAGGGCTGTGCTAAGGTTGTGGGGAAGCATCTGAGACAAGTGGTACACCCCAACTCGATACCCGTGCAGAAAGACGAGTATATTCCAGGTAATTGGGTGATTGTTAAGGCCAAGAGGTCATCTGGAAAGTCAGATGGGCGGTGGGAAGCAATGCCGTACATGGTGAAAAGATGGGTAGACCCGAACATACTGGTCTATGAGGTAGAGCCACTGGGAACTGGAGGTCCCTTGCAAAACCTTCACCGTAACAGACTGAGGTGCTGTACCTTTGAAGAGCCACTGGTCTTGAGGGAGACACCTACTCTTACCTCGAGAGTAACAGAACCTCCCGTGGATGACGGCTGGTGGGTAGCTCCAGTCCTGGTGCCAGCAGAGTCTCCGGGCGTTGCTGGACTCTTTCGAAGTTGTGCATCCAGCAGCTCCTACTTCATCGGATGAACCCACCACGCCTGATCCAACAACTTTGCACAGGACAACTAGCTCTAATGCTGGCGTACCTCCACAGCGCTATGCGCAAGACTAATTTATATGGGGAAGGTTGCTTAGGGCCTCAACCTCTAATGGGGTGGCATGTGAAATGTATGTCGGCTCATCAGAGTGGTATAATTGAAGATAAATGTAATTTTACTCACGCCTGAATAATGTTTGTACTTGTCAATAGATTAGTTTCTTTATAGTTAATTTTGATAACTGGCCAAAAAATGGCGCTGTTGTTTGAACATGGTTAAGAGACTGTGATATGTCTGTAAGATGTAAAAGGGAGGGTTTTATAAATGGGAAAGACAGGGAAAAGGAAGTGCAGCCATCTTGGGCAGAGTCTGCATGAATGAGGATGAGGCTGTGCTGGAGAGGGATAAGGTGTCGCATCGTGTGGAAGTGCTATAGCACAAGCCTCCTCGGTATTGCTCATCGGCTGGAAGAGCTCTGCATTCGCCTTCGTGTCCTGATTGTGTAATTCGGAGCAGACCCAGCGGTAAGAAACACTAAAAGCCCACTGCAACGTCGCAGTAAGGCCTCTTTCACACATCAGTTTTTTGCCTTCAGGCGCGATCCGGCTTTTTTTTCCCCATTGACTTGCATTAGCGCCGGATCGTGCCGGATGGCATTGCGTTTCATCCGTTTTTTGCCGGATCCGGCAACTTGTCTCATTCCGGCGTCTTGAAAAAACGTCTACTGTAACGTTTTTTGTCTCCGGCGAAAAAGCCGGAAGCGCCGGATCCGGCGCTTCCAGCTTTTTGCTACAATGAAAGTCTATGGGCGCCGGAATGCGCCGGATCCAGAAAAAGACGGATCCAGCAACCGGATCCGGTTTTTTTAAGTCTGCGCATGCTCAGATCCAATTGGCCAGCCTCCAGGAACAGAGACGGATCCAACTAAAAAATCGGATCCGTTTCTACAGTTCTCAAAAATTTATGCCGGATCCGTTTTTTCTAAAAAAAGCCGGATCATGCCTGACAGCAAAAAACTGATGTGTGAAAGTAGCCTAAGTAAATGTGCATGCATCACAATATATTTTGCCGCCAAGAGACACAAGGCCGGAACAAAGCCTTTAGTTAGGTATATTGACTCTACGGACTATGAATTCACAGCGCTGTGGAAAAAGTGTATAGCACTCGCAAGAGTCAGATTTTCTCCGGGGTCTCAGCTAACGATGGTAGCTGAGACCCCGGAGAACATGATTCGGGTCAGTTTTTACCGACCCCGCTTTTGCAATCGCTGTTATTAACCGCAAAAAAAGCCGCGATTTTGCATTAACTTTCTCTCTCCTCTGATGTGATCGCACATCAGAGGAGAGAGAAATAGGGCCCCGGTACCTCCCGGTGGTCCTTGGGCCCTCCTGCCCCCTACGGTGGGCAACGGCATCTTCTTCCTGGAAGAAAATGGAGGGCGCATATGCAGTGCGCCTGCCAAATCTGCCGTCCGGCAGATTACATTTATTCATTGAACGTACATTTTGATCACTGTGATAAACTCTATCACAGTGATCAAAATAAAAAAATAGTAAATAATTCCCCCCTTTATCAGCCCCTTAGTTAGGGAAATATAATGAAGTAAAGAAAATATATTTATTTTTATTTTTTGGTTAGGGTTAGAATTAGAGTCAGGGTTGGAATTAGGATTAGGGTTAGAATTAGGGATAGGGTTAGAATAAGGGTTGGAATTAGGATTAGGGTTGGAATTAGGGTTAGGGTTGGGATTAGGGTTAGGATTAGGGTTAGAGATTAGGGTTAGGGTTGGGATTAGGCTTAGGGGTGTGTTGGGGTTAGGGTTGGAGCTAGAATTGAGGGGTTTTCACTATTTAGGCACATCAGGAGGTCTTCAAATGCGACATGGCCCCACCATTGATTCCAGCCAATTTTGTGTTCAAAAAGTCAAATGGAGCTCCCTCCCTTCCGAGCCCAGACGTGTGCCCAACCAGTGGTTTACTCCAACATATGGGGCATCAGCGACCTGTAAGGTAGCGCTGTTATTCAAGTAGGGGATACTCGCTTAGCCGCCACAAAACCAGATCCGGCACGTGTTTTCCACAAAACAATCATAGTCCATGCGGTTTATTCAGCATCATGAACCCACAGCAGTAACACAAAGTTCATTTAATCAGCATAGCGTCCATGACAGAGTTCAGCTCTGTAATCCCTGTGGTCACACAGGATATGCATATACAGGCTCTTCAGCCTCAGTTATCTCACCCACATCAGGGTTTCCTCATAGTTCCTTCATCACGCTGCAGACATCCATTCCCTCCAGGGAATCATCAGGCACGTGCAGCCATTCAACACAGCATTCCTTGCTGTCAGGAAGACAGTCCCCATCTCTCCTAGACGGGGCCTTCCAAAACGGACCAACCAGGTCCCTACATTCACCTATGTTCCCTACCCTGGCCACCTTATATGGTCCGTAGGCACGCCCACTGAGTCACATGGCTATGACCTCATCACAGGTCCTACAAGCATTCACACATTCTTTAGTATGGTGTTCTAGACACACCCCTGGGTGGTTTTGTAGGCAACTGGTCCCGCCCGTCTCTCCAATCACCTGAAGGCTTCTCCCTCACACATTGACAAAAAAGATCAGCTCTGCTGATCAGCACATAAGCAAGCCTTCATCTCAAGGCCACGCACCTTGAGATACATTACGATCATTCAGCATCCTACTCCTATCAGGACACTGGAAATGCTTATACACCTGTCCTGGGACATCCATACAGCACCCCCTAGCAGACACAGTGGTCACTACACCATATACCTCCTCCCTCTGTTCAAACTTGTGGGGTTGAACACACATTACCCCAGGATCTCGAGACCGGCCACTCATTACACCTTGCCCCACAGGTCGAGAGAACCATCTCCATCTGTCATACGGCCTCATCCCTATGTTAGGCCTCCCCCGCCCCCAGCGGTCAGAATATCGGCCCTGATCTTTGGCCCTCCCGTCACAGCCTGTCTGCGTCATCAGACACTGTTTAGTCACCACATTCCTCTCCCTGTTTGTTCCAATCTTCGACCAGCTCCCCCGGGCAGTACGGTCATAAGTCTTAGTTAAGCCTACTGTCTGGCCTGAGTCTGACTCATTCAGCGTCTCACAGGAACTACGGTCTTTCAACTTTGTCCTGCCAGTCGAACTACCACTTGCTGACATTCTTCGGCCATCTGCCATGTCACTTCTTGGAGGAACCCTTCGGGTCCTTACATCTTGGGTTGAAGGCGGCTGCCACCTGGTGTTCCGTACCTCTTTATGGACCCGTCGACGGTCCAGCCTTAACTGCTCAATCTCTTGCAGGTAACCCCACTCGATTCTCCAATAGAATCCGAAAGTTTCTCAGGCTTACCACGGAGCCAACCACCATGATGGGAATCCTACCTCTTCACTGGATGTCTGGTCTTCATCATCAGGAGGGATCCTCACTCTCACCACACCGGAGATATTACAAGGTCTTGCATTACCTTCCCGAACCTTCCAATGATTCTTCCAATCAGACCTTTGGGTACCGGAATCACATCTTTCTGCAAACGCAGCCGATCCATAGCCTCTCTTGCTAACTCTAGGCGTTGAGCAGCTTTCATATTACTCCGCCTAACCAGCTGTTTGACGTGAAGACATTGCAAATGCATTTCTTTCAGGACAGCTACCCGGTTTGATGTATCTTCTCTGGCTGATATCACCAACTGCCGAGTCTCAGGCGCCCAGTGCACCTTACATGCCTTGACCGCCTCTTTGAAGGCCTCATGCACACCTTCCTCAGCACAGGCTTCTTGCATGTCTTCGAGTACCTCGAATACAGATTTGAAGGTCGTGGTCTTTCTCCCTTCCTGGACAGAAGACTCTGGCTTTACCACGGACACTTCCCTCACTACCGTTGACCCGACCGGGTGACTGTCTTCTTCAATTCGTTGCTCACCAACTTCACAAGATTTTATCTCTTCATGACCCTTTGCCACGATTGGTACTGGTAGTTCCGTCTTGTTGTCACTCGGGCCCGGCCGCTGTACATCTTCGTCCAAGCTCTTCTCCCGCAGAAGACCTCTTACAGTTTCTTTGAGCTCCATGACTTCTTTCTCGAGCTCCTCGACCCTGTGCTCAATCGTTTGTCTTAGGACTCTTTCCTGTTTCATATGTTCTTCCATCTCTTCCCTAAAGGTCTTGTTCACGTCTTGCCACGTTGACAGGTGACCTCTGAGCTCAGAGATTTCCTTCTCTAGCCCTTCTATTCCGTGCTCCCTTTCTCTCTCAGAGCCACAGTCACCCCCAGCGTCTGCGTCACCCCGACCTGCCGAGCAATCCCTCCAGTTACCCATTAACAGTGCCAATACTCCAGCCGTCTTATCAACCAGGTCAACGTCCGTCCTGTCACGAGACGTCAGGTCCGTCCGTTGGGCAGACGTACCCCTTTTCCCGGTCACTTCTATCTCTGACCTCTCCACGTCAGGAGCCGTCACCGTCTTAATATCGGTTAGCCCAACAGTAGGAACGCTTCCAACCTCCTGGCATATGTCATCAAATCTGACAAAGTCCCGGCCTCACTCCAAGGCATGCACTCACTGCCTCGAAACCCCTCAAACATTACTCTGTCTACTGCATAGTTCACCATGGCCCCATGTTTACAGCGAACCTGGACCATTTTCTCGGTCAGACAGAAAGTGAGAGGAGTTCCTGTCAGAGTCACCTGACGCTTTGAGTCCAACCGTCCCAAGATTCCTTCCCGGTGCAGCATCACGGTACACACATGCGGCCTGTCATCATCCGGAAAGAATATCCCACATTCTGGAAACAACATACACGAACACTGCGGCTCCTCTTTTGCCACACCGGCCCCTTTTTGGACCACCACCCCAATTTGGGTCACCACTCCCCTCTGGGACTCCACCCGCTTTTGGGCTACCACCACGATATAGGCCACCGCCCCCTTTCGGGATTTCCCCATGACCGTTATATCGGTCTTCTCAGACCACAGTTCACACCACACAGTTTATGTCTCTTACGATACCACACAAGTCCTTGTTGGCACCACCACAGCTCCTGCTGTCACCGATCTTCGACACCACCGGCTGCCGTTCACACACAGCTGCTGGTGTCACCTTCATAACCCCGCCGAGTTACCGGAAGCTGCTTGTTCCCTTCGTAACCCCGCCGAGTTACAGGAAGCCGCTTGTCACCTTCTTGACTCCCACTGAGCCACCGCAGGCTGAGTTGAGAAAAGGAAAAAAAAACACACCACACAAAACTCACGTGTCCTGTCTGTGTGCTATTCAGGACGTTTCATCTCCGCCTGAGACCATCCAACACACAGGGCGCACCGGGTGCTATTCAGGGAGCCGACCCTCCTCCCAGGGTTTCCCAACACACCAGCCTCACCAGGTCCAGGGGCTCAGCGGGTGCTCTTCAGGACATCTGTCTCTGCCTGAGACTGCCCAACACTCACGCCTCACCAGGTCCAAGGTCATACCACGTGCTCCAGGGATCCGATTCTTCTCCCAGAACCTCCCAACACTGACCCTCCAGGACCTTGCTCACTGAACCCTCCAGGTACACAGTGTTTCTCTCTGACCCAGGTCAGTACAACACGAACACCTGTCCGTTACCAGTGTTGGCCACACAGGTCCTCGGGTACCTCTTATCCACAGAGGCACCCTAGCAATCACCAGTCTCTTCCTCACTGACCCCGGTCAGTACAACATGGCTTTCACGACCGTCACCTGCTGGCCACGCAGGTTCTCGGAGCCCTCTACCGCAGAGGTATCCTATAAGTCTTTTCTACTGACCTGCTGTCAGTATATCACATGACTTTCACAACCGTCAGCCCTCCTGGCTCAGCGTTGCCAGCACTGCAACATGTGTCTTTGGAAACCGTTGCCCTTAGCAACCGAAACTTTGCAGTCCTCTTCCGTTGCTCCTAGCAATAAGGCTACAACAATGCCCATAGCTTCTCCACCAATTGTAAGGTAGCGCTGTTATTCAAGTAGGGGATACTCGCTTAGCCGCCACAAAACCAGATCCGGCACGGGTTTTCCATAAAACAATCATAGTCTGTGCGGTTTATTCAGCATCATAAACCCACAGCAGTAACATAAAGTTCACTTAATCAGCATAGCGTCCATGACAGAGTTCAGCTCTGTAATCCCTGTGGTCACACAGGTTATGCATACACAGGCTCTTCAGCCTCAGTTATCTCACCCACATCAGGGTTTCCTCATAGTTCCTTCATCATGCTGCAGGCATCCATTCCCTCCAGGGAATCATCAGGCACGGGCAGCCATTCAACACAGCGCTCCTTGCTGTCAGGAAGACAGCCCCCATCTCTCCCAGATGGGGCCTTCCAAAACGGACCAACCAGGTCCCTACATTCACCTATGTGACCTACCCTGGCCACCTTATATGGTCCGTAGCCACGCCCACCGAGTCACATGGCTATGACCTCATCACAGGTCCTACAAGCATTCACACATTCTTTAGTATGGCGTTCTAGACACACCCCTGGGTGGTTTTGTAGGCAACTGGTCCCGCCCGTCTCTCCAATCACCTGAAGGCTTCTCCCTCACACATTGACACGAAAGATCAGCTCTGCTGATCAGTGTGGCACCCCTGAGGATTCAGTTGCCACAGAGGTACTGCACCTCCTCCTGAGGTGTGGTGCCCCACCATCCAGGTAGGTTGGAGGCTCCTGACCACGCTCCAACACTTGCATCCCACACAACACGGTAGTTCAGCAAAGCCACATTGCGGCTCCCTGCTTGGAGTGTAGCAGAGCACCTTTGGTGGCTCCCTGCTTGGAACACGAAACGTGCTGGGAAGCGGATGGAGTTAGAATACATAAAAGAGCGGGAAGGTTTAGGATTTCAGGTCAGTCAGTCAGTCAGTAGGAGAGAGTGAGGAGAGAAGATCCCTAGGAGAGGGATGGAGGAAGGAGGTGCTGCAACAGACCTCAGTGACCTGGGTCTGCTGGCACGGGAAAGGAAAGAAGGAGAAAGACATTGAGCAGAAACCTGATCTTCCATAAAAAGGAGAGACTAGTACGGAACGAAGGAGTAAAAGGGAACAGAGGACGTGGGTTAGGAGAGAACCCTGCCTAGAAGTTCTAAGCACAAGGCCGGGGCCCGGTCCCCGAGGTTGTATGGATACTAATGGTCCTACAGCAGACACCAAGCTGTAAATGCACTACTCCCATCTAAGACTTGGGGGCACAACTGCAACTTGGATAGTGAGCCGGGACTCAGGGGTAAAGAGTCCCCGAAGCAGGCTACAGCTGTCTGCCGTACAAATATGGTTCTTGTGAACATCTGTCAGGAGGAACTCCAGTGTAACTCAGTACTAGGAGTACTTCACATCAAAGGCGCTATAAGAGGAGACGTTCAGAAAGGCACATGTTGGCGGAGTGTTGGAAGGGAGCATTCCATCTGACCTGGAGGTTGACTGAGTCCCTGACCCGGAAGACACAGCACGGAGGCAGGCACCTGTGTGTACTACAGACTGTGAATAAAGCTTTGGAACTACATGCCCTGGTGTCCTCCAATTATTCCTGCGCTAAGACACCCTGTACCACTACATCGGGGTACCAGCTTCTACACCGCCTGTGCCTCTCCTCCACCCCTACATCTACACTGCCTTGGGACTACAGCTCCACCTGTGGGGAGCTACACCATCTTGGCTGCACCACACCACCAGTCCCAGAGGATCTGCATGCAGCGTCGGCTTAAAGGGAATCTGTCACCACTTTTTTGAGATATAATATAATGATATCATTTAATTGTGTGTCACATAAGGATTCTCTTAGTACTTTTGCTTCCCCCTGACCCCACACCTTTCATGCATAAATACCTTTTTTTTATCGGTTCAGATGTATGTAAACTGCCACAGTCCGGTCCGATGGGTGGGGCTTATTAACCTGCTCCCCCCCTGTCTTGCTCTACGCATTTCTTCTTGTGTAGAGCAAGACAGGGAGGGGGGGAGCAGTTGAATAAGCCCCGCCCATCGGACCGGACCGTGGCAGTTTACATACATCTGAACCTATAAAAAAAAGGTATTTATGCATGAAAGGTGCGGGGTCGGGGGAAGCAAAAGTACTAAGAGAATCCTTATGTGACACACAATTAAATGATATCATTATATCTCAAAAAAGTGGTGACAGATTCCCTTTAACATCTCACTTGCCGAACAACACAGGTGGCGTCACGAACTATTCCATTAACTACATTCCACCATTCAAACTTCCCCTATTAATTGGGCGCCCAGGGCCACGGAGCGGGTCACCGCTGCTGTGACACATCCCGCCAACACCGGCCCGGTACCGAGTACCCCACAGCTCTGGGAGGGCGACCCATCAGCACGTAAGCAAGCCTTCATCTCAAGGCCACCCACCTTGAGATACATTACGATCATTTAGCATCCTACTCCTATCAGGACACTGGAAATGCTTATACACCTGTCCTGGGACATCCACACAGCGTCCCCTAGCGGACACAGTGGTCACTACACCACAGTACTCAGGACAAATTGCACACCAACTTTGGGGGTCTAATTTCTCCTGTTACCCTTGGGAAAATTAAAAAATGGGGGCTAAAAAATCACTTTTGTGGAAAAAAAATATTTTTTTATTTTCACAGCTCTGCGTTATAAACTTCTGTGAAGCACTTGGGGGTTCAAAGTGCTCACAGTACATCTAGATAAGCTCCTTGGGGGGTCTAGTTTCCAAAATGGGTTCACCTGTGGGGGTTTCTACTGCTTAGGCACATCAGGGGCTCTGCAAACGCAACATGACGCCCGCAGAACATTCTATCAAAGTCTGCATTCGAAAATAGCGCTCCTTCCCTTCCGAGCTCTCCCATGCTCCCAAACAGTGGTTTCCCCCACATATGAGGTATCAGTGTACTCAGGACAAATTGCCCAATAATTTTTGCTGTCCAATTTCTCCTCTTAGCCTTGTAAAAATAAAAAATAGTGGGCTAAAAAATCATTTTTGAGGAAAAAAAATGATTTTTTTATCTTCACTGCTCTGTATATAAACTTCTATGAAGCACTTGGGGGTTCAAAATGATCACCACACATCTAGATAAGTTCCTTAAGGGGTCTAGTTTCCAAAATGGGGTCACTTGTGTTTTTTTTTCACTGTTTAGGCACATCAGGGTCACTCCAAACGCGACATGGTGTCCAATCTCAATTCCTGCCAATTCTGCATTGAAAAAGTCAAACGGTGCTCCTTCCCTTCTGAGCTCTGCCGTGCGCCCAAACAGTGGTTTACCCCCACATATGGGGTATGGGCGCACTCAGGACAAATTGCACAACAACTTTGTATGTCTAATTTCTCCTGTTACTGTTGTAAAAATAAAATTTGGGGGGCGAAAATATCATTTTTGTGGAAAAAAAAGATTTTTTATTTTCACGGCTCTACGTTATAAACTTCGGTGAAGCACTTGGAGGTTCAAAGTGCTCACCACAGATCTAGATAAGTTCCTTAAGGGGTCTAGTTTCCAAAATGGGGTCACTTGTTGGGGGTTTCCACTGTTTAGGCACATCAGGGTCTGTCCAAATGCAACATGGCGTCCGATATCAATTCCAGCCAATTCTGCACTGAAAAAGTCAAATGGTGCTCCTTCCGTTCCAAGCCCTGCCATGCGCTCAAACAGTGGTTTACCCCCACATATGGGGTATCTACGTATTCAGGAGAAATTGCACAAGAAATTTTGTGGTTCATTTTCTCTTTTTACTCTTGTGAAAATAAAATAAATTTGGTTCTGAAGTAAAATGTTTGTAAAAAAACAAAGTTAAATGTTAATTTTTTCCTTCCACATTGCTTTAGTTCCTGTGAAGCACGTAAAGGGTTAATAAACTTCTTGAATGGGGTTTTGAGCACCTTGAGGGGTGCAGTTTTTTGAATAGTGTCACTTATGGGTATTTTCTCTCATATTGACCTCTCAAAGTGACTTCAAATGTGATGTGGTCCCTAAAAAAATGGTTTTGTAAATTTTGTAAAAATGAGAAATCGCTGGTCAACTTCTAACCCTTATAACTTCCTAATAAAAAAGTTTTGGTTCTAAAATTGTGCTGATGTAAAGCAGACATGTGGAAAATGTTTTTTATTAAGTATTTTTTCTGACATATCGCTCTGATTTAAGGGCATAAAAATAAAATTTTGAAAATTGCAAAAAAAAATTTTTTCATAAATAAACGCAAGTCATATCGAAAAAATTTTACCACTAGCATGAAGTAAAATATGTCACAAAAAAACAGAATCAGCGGGATCTGTTAAAGCGTTCCAGAGTTATGACCACATAAAGTGACAGTCGTCAGAATTGTAAAAATTGGCCTGGTTATTAAGCTGCAAATTGGCTCTGTCACTAAGGGGTTAAGAGACCACTGCCAAATTTTCAGTTTGTCTGATTTTTCTCTTTATAGGTATATTTTTGAGTAAAATGTAAATTGCTCTTTTATTCTATAAACTACTGACAACATGTCTTCGAAATTCCAAGCACTAAATTTTGTATTTATTTTCAGAAAATGAGAAATGTTGAAAATAACAAAAAAATGCAGTGCTTGCAGACCTCAAATAATGCTAAGAAAACAAGTTCATAATCGTTTAGACACAACAATACTAAGGCTATGTGCACACATTGCAGATTGTAAGCATTTTTTACGCGATTTTCCACAGAAAAAAAGCTTACAAAACGCATACTATTAAATTCAATGGGATTCCGCATTGCTGTGCTAATGCTGCGTATTTTTCCGCAGCAGACTCGCATTGCGGAAAAATACGCAGCATGTTCATTCTTTGAGCGGAATCGCGGGGATTCCGCTCACATAGGAATGCATTCAAATGCTCACTTTCTTCATGGGGCTATGCCCACCATGCGTGAAGTGAGCGCTTCATGTGCGGATGGTACCCAGGGTCTGGAGGAGAGCATAGTACCATATACCTGTAAAAAATTAAATAATTAAAATAAAAAATCGGGATATAGTTACCGTCTGGCGGACCCCAGAGCCTTCCCGCCTGTACGCCACGCTACCGGCATCTTCCGTTCCCATAGTGCATTGCGCAAATCAAAGGTGAGAATATCCATATTTATTTATTATTTTTTACATTCTATCTTTTACTATTGATGCTGCATAGGCAGCATCAATAGTAAAAAGGTGGTCACACTTGTCAAGCACTACGCTTGACAAGTGTGACCAACCTGTCAATCACCTTTCCAAGTGATGCTTCAAATCGCTTGGAAAGCGCATGTGAATTCCGCATGCGTTTTACCCGCGGCAGGGACTTGTGGAAATGCTGTGGACATTTCCGCAGCATTTCTGCAACGTGGGCACATAGCCTAATGTTTTAACTCAGGATGAGTTCAGAAATCAATATTTTGTGGAATAATCATGATTTTTAATCACAACTTGCCTGACCAGAAGCAATCAACTGTTTATCCAGGATAACCTTGTATGAGGCTTGATTCATACGTCCTTCGCAAAGATTAACCTGCCCAATTCCAGCCTTGCAGAAGCATCCCCAAATCATCACCGATCCTCCACCAAATTTCACAGTGGGTGCAAGACACTGTGGCTTGTACGCCTCTCCAGGTCTCCATCTAACCATTAGACGACCAGGTTTTGGACAAAGCTGAAAATTAGACTAATCAGAGAAGATTACCTTACTTAAGTCCTCTAAGTTCCAATCCTTATGGTCTTTAGCAAACTTCAGCCTAGCTCTCCTTTGCTTCTTTGCTTTTTTCTAGCTTTACATAACTTGAGCCCTGCCTCTAGGAGCCTGTTACGAACTGTTCTTGCCATGCACTTCACCCCAGCTGCCATTTGCCATTCCTTTTGTAGGTCACTTGATGTCATCCTGCGGTTGTTGAATGACATTCGAATAAGATGACGGTCATCCCTGTCAGTGGACAGCCGTTCTCGCTGTCTGCCGGTCTGTAGCTTCATTGTTCCCAACGTCTGCTGCTTGACCTTGTCATAATGGACTACCAATTTTAAAAATTTTAAGGATGGAGGCAACTTTACGCTCGCTGCTATCCCTCTGCTAGTAAAGCCAGAATTGATCCCTTCTTTTCCTCACTCAAGACTTTTCCTTTCAACTCCTTTGGCATGGTTAAAAGTTATTTTTTCATTCCTATTACTTTTGGAATATTACCAGCTCTTGTTTTGCCATCCAGTTTGTCCTATTGCAAGAGTATTGTGAACACCACAGCAGGGATTTTTATTCTTTCCTTCGTTAAATAAGATTTGGTTCAGGTGATCACCTAATCAGAAGCACATTAAGTAGAATGAGGTGTACTCTGGTTGGAATTCAACTGACACTGGAATGGAATGGCTGTCAGACATGTAGAGAAGCTGATTTT
Organism: Dendrobates tinctorius; assembly: GCF_039654945.1. Classification (NCBI taxonomy): domain Eukaryota; kingdom Metazoa; phylum Chordata; class Amphibia; order Anura; family Dendrobatidae; genus Dendrobates; species Dendrobates tinctorius. Next base: position 10,872,264 of record NW_027361747.1, read on the forward strand.
TATAAAACTGTGCAGTGGTCTCTGAATTTTTGCCAGAGCTGTATATTCTTAAGATTGTGAACCACTGTGCTAGACTGCAGGTGAGCCCGTGTTTTGCACTCACTTAATTAAACCAGTTTCCTCTCAGGGTGTAATAAGGTAACAGCGGCCAATTCAGACGGTCACACCAACAGGTAAATTACCATAGATAAAATAGCAGAAACAGTTCTTTTGGGTGCCGAGCTATCCAGCACAGTGGATATAGCCTTTCGACAAAATATTTTTCTGATGTGTTTTCTTTGTGAGTTCATTAATACCATTTAGGAATATCTGTGTTCCTAGGCAAAATAGCTACTGACAGTGGACTTTGTCGAAATTAGTTCTTTTCTAGTCTGTGAATTCGCTGTATCTTGAACCACACCCTCGGTGCATGATTTAAAGGGTCATTCCACCCAATGTTTGTGGACCATCTGCAGAACTTAGAGCAGAATTCCTCTGTTGGCTGGCCTCCCCTGCTGAAGTTGAGGTAGTTTGGATTCAGCCACGAAGACACGGTAGGGGTCATCATAAATGCACTTAAAAATTCCTCAACCATCTGGAGTGACTGAGAAGCGAACAGAAGGGAAAAAACCCAGGCATGGGGTGACTATCTCCACCTGATGCTCCTCGGTACCTGAGGAATGCAGTTGCAACCTTAAGTACAGTTAAGAAGCAGGCAAAATGTGTGCATTGGGGCCCGGAGGCAGAATCTCTCCTGCACACTCTCTCAAACAGTGGCAGCATTATTCAAAGGTATATCATTCTTCCACATAGGGGTTTTCACCTAATCCTTCTTTAGCCTCAGTAGGTCTTGGATACCTACTTGACTGCAACATGCACAAATACAATTGAGAGACCTTTTACCTTCAAGCAGTAGCACTTTAATTGTGTTAGTGAGGCACCACCTTGTGGCCCATTACAAATGCTACATCTGAGTGATGTAAAAATTGTCTTTTTCTTTAGTTGCCTTTTGAGCTAGAGATTCCTTGGTTACTGTTTAGGCCATGCTATGATTAAAAACGCCTGCGGCTAAGAGGTGGAGTGCTCAGTCAGAAGGTTAATGAATACAAATTTCAAAAACTGACCATCACATCCAAGCATAAACTAAATGTGAACAGGTGCTTAACCTAGAGTTACCAACTCATAAAGAAAATAGGAAGCACACTGTAGCGCCATAGCACAGGTGTTTTTAATCACAGCAGGGCCACCACCCCTCCAAAGAGATATAGACTTCAGTCTAAGGAGAGGATTCACATAGGTTCCCATACAGATGAAGACTATAGTCTAAGTGAGGATTGGCATTAGGTTAGGGTCCTGGAAAGCAAGAAACACCTTACCGTGGCTTCCAGGTACACATAAATTGGCCATTTTATGTGGGTTGCCCTCCCAGGGCTGTGGGATACTCGGTACCTGGCCCGATGAGCTTCAATGGGAGTTGTCACGGCAGCTGGGACCTGGCCCGTGGCCCTGGGCGCCCATTGTAATAGAGTGGGAAAGTTCAGTGTGCTTATGATGGTTAGAATGAATGAGTCGTGACGCCACCTGTGGTGTTCGGCAATGAAGGTGTTAAGCCGACGCTGCAGACAGATCCTCTGGGACAGATGGTGTGGTGCAGCAATTATGTTATAGCCCTCCACAGGCAGGGCTTTAGTCCCAGGGCAGTGAGATGAAGTGACACTTAGATGGTGTAGTGTCGGGTGCAGGGGATGTAGCAGTGCCGTCAGGTTGACGCAGGAATAAGTGGAGGACACCAGGGCATGTAGTTCCAAAGCTTTACTCACAGTCTCTTGTGGTACAAGAGCCCGCATCCGTGCCGTGTCCTCCGGGTCAGGAGCTCAGTCAACTTCCAGGCAAGATGAAGTACTCCTTTCCAACACTCCGCCAACATATGTGCCTTTTCTGAACGTCTCCCTCTTAGCGCCTTTAGTGAAGTACTCCCAGTACTGAGATGTTCCTATGAACTCTACTTGTACGGCAGACAGCTGTAGCCTGCTTCGGGGATTCCTTACTACCTAGTCCAGGCTCATTCACGTTGCTGTTGTGCCCCCAAGTCTGGTGTGGGAATAAAGCGGTGACAACTTCTATTCCTCCGGTGTCTGCTGCAGGACCATTATTATCCATACAACCTCGGGGACTGGACCCCGGCCTTGCGCTTAGAACTTGGGAAGGGTTCTCCTCTAACCCTAATCCTTAGTTCTCTTCTTCGCTTCATGTTCCGTACTAATCCTTTCCTTCTTATGGAGAGTCAGGCTTTCTATCAAAGTTCCTTTCCTGTGCCAGCGGATCCAGGTCACTGAGGTCGGCTGCAGCACTTCCTTCATCCATCTCACTCAGGGGATCTTCTCTCACAGACTGACCTCGTCAGCATCCTGTGACAAACTGACTGAATCCTAAACCCTTCCCGCTCTTTTGTGCAAAACTAAACTCCACCCGCCTCCCAGCACGCTTCATGTTCCAAGCAGGGAGCCACCAAAGGGTGCTATGCTACACTACTATGTTGTGTAGGATGCAGGTGTTGGAGTGTGGTCAGGTGTCTCAACCTTACCTGAATGGTGGGGTACCACACCTCAGGAGGAGGTGCAGTACCTCTGTGGTGACTGATCCCTCAGGGGCGCCACATACCCCCCTCGTTAAACACAGCACGTCCGCGGGCAGTAAAAGAAGCAAAGATGGACAAATACAGGAACATGCAAAATTTTTGTAATGCTAAATAAACAGTTCTTATCTAAACTTCCCAATGTGGGAGTCTTGAACGTTACAAACATTTTAACTAACTCTCTATATCTTACTACAGTTCGTAATTCAAAGTGCTATTTCAAGTATCATCAACACATTCCTTCATCATCTCTTCTTTCACATTTTCTACTTTCTATTATTAACCTTAAGTGACAACCGCTGATGCCTGGTTCGTCACCTGCATTTTTCAAATCTTTATCTTTATTTAAATCCTTCATCTCTTTATTAAAACATTCCTAATAGTTATTGCTATTAACTAGATTCTATATAAAAGCTGTTCTCTCATTATTAATACTTTCATAAAGCACAATATAAAATACTTCACATCAAAACTTCAATAATTATGCAATAAGGTTTGCCTTTTAGAAGTTTGTCCTCCCTTTCTCCCTGTCTGCCTCCCTAGCTCAGATGTGAGTGTAGGAGGGTGGACTAATTCGTGGACTAATCTGGTTGTAAATAGTTAATATGTATGTGGGTTATGTGACATGCATCTCTGTAACTATATATATGTAACTGCATTAATGTGTCTCATATTGTTGTAAAAGCATGGGTACTGTTTATTAGAAAATGAGATAGGAACAGTGGAGTTCAGAAACTGGCCACTAGGGGGAGACATAGCACAAGGAAAGGCTAAGTCTGAGAACAGTCTGGACAGTGGATGGAGTTAGTGTGACAACAGAAGGGGATTTCCAGGTCTGGAGGATAAAAGGAGGGGATTTCCAGACTAGACAGGGCAGTTGGGGGTGGCCCCTGAAGGACAGCTACAGGAAGGAGGAGCCTGAGGTACCAGAAAGTTAGGGAGCTGCACACTGAGAGGAAGTAGGTGTGGCAGCGGGTGGGCGAACTTGATGAGCTGATCGCTGTGGCTGGGAGCCTTAGGCTACTTTCACACATCAGGTTTTCGGCGTCAGGCGCGATCCGGCGTTGTGCTGGAGCGCCGGATCCGGCAAATATTTCGTAAAACCGGATGTGACGGATCCGTTTTTCTGCCGGATCCGTCTTGTTCTTGACAGACAAAGCCGGATCCGTCTCATCCAGTTAATCCATTTTTTGTTCCGTTTTTTGACGGATTACGCCAGATCCGGTTTTTAAAATTGACCCTTGTGGCCTTCCGAACGGGATTGGCTACTGAAAAACTATATATAGCGTGTTCCTACAGCCCTTCTTTGACAGGTTGTAGAGGAGAAAGTGCAGGTTGGAGAGAAGAGCAAGTTACTGGCGAAGATGGATGTTGTGATTGGAAATATTTTGAAGAATTTGGCGGATTTTACAGCGGAGGCGAATCGTTTGAGGGTGGTTGTTCTGGAGAAGGAGAGAGTGAGACAGCAGCGCATCAGGCATCGTAGACGACGTTTGTGGATCCACCCCATCACAGCCAAGAGAATGACGCGTGGGGTCTATTCTACACTCTGCATGGACCTTCGACGAAACCCGGATAAATTTTTTGGATATGTTCGGATGAAAATGGAGAATTTTGATTACTTGGTGGAGCGCATTGCACACCTCATAAGAAAAGCGGACACCTATTGCCGCTTCTCTGTTTCACCCGCAGAGCGTCTGATGGTGACTTTAAGGTAAGCCACATTTATTGGATGTGCTCGCATCAGAGCACACTTTCACTGCAATCTTGTTGGTGGTAGTTTGTATCTCCAAGTGTTATAGCTGAGTTTTGGTATGTAATGCTGTGATTTAAAACTAATTGATTGTTTTTTAATTCCCCACAGATTTCTTGCAACTGGAGAATCCCTTTCGTCACTGCATTTCCAGTACAGACTCGGGATTTCCACCATATCTGGAATAGTGAAGTACACATGCCGTGCACTGTGGAACTCCTTAGCTGAAGAGTTTTTACCAGAGCCCACAACAAAGAGGTGGATTGAAATTTCAGAAAAGTTTCTACAGATATGTCAGTTTCCGAACTGCTTGGGCGCTGTGGACGGGAAACATATCCGCATTGTAAAGCCAGCCGGATCGGGATCGGAATATTTCAATTACAAGAAATATTTTTCAATTGTCCTCATGGCCATCGCTGATGCGGAATACAAATTTATTGCTGTTGATATTGGGGCCTATGGCCGCTCCAATGACTCTCAAGTTTTCAAACTGTCTGCCATGGGGCGTACACTGTATGGAAACACCTTCCAGTTCCCACCCCCTAGACCGCTGCCGCAAACATCTGGTCCACCTATGCCATTTGTCTGTGTAGGGGATGAAGCCTTCCAGCTGTCAGAACACCTTTTGAAACCGTACTCTAGCAGAGGATTGACAAGAACAAAACGCATTTTTAATTACCGCCTCACAAGAGCAAGAAGAATGGTTGAATGTACCTTTGGTATTCTGACAGCCAAATGGCGGGTCCTATTGACTGCGATCAACCTCAAGACAGAAACTGTGGACAAGGTGATCATGGGGGATTCCCTGCTGAGAGGAACAGAGGCCGCTATCTGCAGACCGGATATAACTACAAGAGAAATGTGCTGTCTTCCAGGTGCAAAAATTAAAGATGTGTCTGACAGGATATCAGGACTCTTCAGACCTACAGATGACTACCCATTCCTGCTACTACATGTGGGGACAAATGACACCGCAAGAAACGACCTGGAAACCATCTGCAGAGACTTTGAAGACTTAGGCAAGAAAGTGAAAGAACTGGGAGCGCAGGTGGTCTTCTCTTCCATCCTCCCAGTGGATGGCCATGGAACAAGGAGGTGGAATAAGATTCTGCAGGTGAACAACTGGCTACGTCGATGGTGCCGTCAGCAACGATTTGGATTTCTGGATCACGGAGTGAACTACTTATACGATGGACTACTTGCTAGAGATGGGGTGCACCTTACGAAGACTGGAAAGCATGTATTTGGAAGTCGCCTTGCTACACTTGTAAGGAGAGCTTTAAACTAGAACAACATGGGAAGGGAAGCAAAAGACCAGAAAAAGCCATACACCTGACAAATGCTATTGAGAACTCTGCTATTAGAAGTGGAAAGGAAGAACAAAGACGAAAGAATCTAATTAATAAAAATATTGGAGAAAGAGAAACCAATCACAAACTAAAATGTTTCTATACTAATGCACAAAGCATGGGCAACAAACAAGGAGAATTGGAACTACTAACACAGGAACAGAAATATGATGTAATTGGAATCACTGAAACTTGGTGGGACAATACACATGATTGGAATACAAGACTAGAAGGATACAACTTATTTGCAAGAAACAGACTTGATAAACGAGGAGGGGGTGTCGCATTGTATGTTCGAAACGCGTATATCTGCACAGAGATTGAAGCTTCAGAGACTGGGAGTTCTGTCGAAACTGTTTGGGTAAGAATACAAGGACAGAACAATGGAAAGGACACCATTGTAGGCATTTACTACAGGCCGCCTGTGCAAGCCGAAGATATAGATGAACTCTTTATGCATCAGATGGCCAAGTTCTCCAAAAAATATGACATAGTTGTCATGGGAGATTTCAACTATCCAGACATTTGTTGGGAATCTCTCTCAGGCAAAACTAACAGATCAAGGAAATTCTTATCCTCTCTTGCTGACAACTTTATCTTCCAAAAGGTAAGGGAGAAAACAAGGGGAACTGCTACCTTGGATCTAATCCTTATAAACAGGGAGGAAATGGTTGAGGAGGTAAAAGTGGCTGGGACCCTAGGAGGTAGCGACCATGCTATTTTAGAATTTTGGATTACTAGAGGTGGAAGACCTGTGAAGACTCAGACGTCAAGGTTAGATTTCAGAAAGGCAGATTTTAAGGGATTCAGAAAGAGAATTGGAGGGATCCAATGGCTGGATATCCTTAAAGACAAAAATGTCCAGGAAGGATGGGAAATCTTGAAAAATGAAATTCTCAAAGCACAGTTGTTAACAATTCCGAAAAGAGGGAAGAATAGGAAGCATTTAAGGAAACCAGGATGGATGAACACAGAACTTAAGCACATGCTAAAAAGGAAGAAAAAAATGTTTATAAAATGGAAAGAGGGAGGCATATCTAAAGAAGAATATAATGCTGTCTGCAAAACCTGCAGGGCACAAATCAGATTAGCTAAAGCTGAAAATGAACTGAGGCTTGCAAGAGATGTCAAAAGCAATAATAAAGGATTTTGGGGATATGTCAAAAGTAAAAGAAAAGTCAAAGATGCTATAGGATTTTTACAGGATGAAAATGATGAAATGGTAAGACAGGATGTTGAGAAGGCTGAACTTTTAAATTCCTATTTTGCATCTGTTTTCTCTCAGAAAGGAAATGCAACATCAACTGTTATTCACTGTCCTATTAAGGGAATAGAAGAATCCAGGATATCTACAAACAGAAAGATAGTGAGGAAACACTTAGCTAACCTAAATGAATTCAAGTCTCCAGGTCCAGATGAATTACACCCCAGAGTACTGAAGGAGATAGCAGAAGAAATTTTTGAACCCCTCTCCATAATCTTTGAAAATTCTTGGAGAACAGGAGAAGTGCCAGAAGACTGGAGAAGAGCAAATGTTGTTCCTATCTTCAAAAAGGGGAAGAAGGTGGACCCAGGCAACTATAGGCCGGTGAGTCTGACTTCTATACCAGGAAAAATCTTTGAACAAATTATTAAACAACATGTATGTCAATACCTGGATAAGAATGAAGTGATTAAACAGAGTCAGCATGGGTTTCTAACTAATAAGTCATGTCAGACTAACTTAATTTCCTTCTATGACGGTATCACTGATTGGGTGGATCAAGGAAATGCTGTAGATATAGTATATCTTGACTTCAGCAAAGCATTTGACAAAGTCTCTCATACAATCCTTATTGAAAAAATGACTAAGTATGGAATGGACAAGGCAACTGTTAGGTGGATTCATAACTGGCTTAGTGATCGGACCCAAAGAGTGGTCGTAAATGGCTGCACATCCAGTTGGAAGAATGTCTCAAGTGGGGTACCACAGGGCTCTGTCCTGGGCCCTGTATTGTTCAACATCTTTATCAACGATTTAGATGAAGGAATTGAGGGCAAACTGATTAAATTTGCTGATGACACAAAGCTAGGAGGGATAGCTAATACTAGAGAAGAGAGAGAGAGAGAGGATTCAAAAAGATTTAAATAAACTGGAGAAGTGGGCAGCAATTAACAGAATGGTTTTTAACAGGGAGAAATGCAAAGTACTACATCTGGGCAATAAAAATGAAAAAAAGCATATATAGAATGGGAGGAATAGGGCTAAGTGACAGCACATGTGAAAAAGACTTGGGTATACTAATAGATCACAGACTGAATATGAGTCAACAGTGTGATGCAGCAGCAAAAAAGGCAAATGCAATTCTAGGATGTATTAACAGAAGCATACAGTCTAGATCACGTGAAGTCATTATTTCCCTCTACTCCTCTTTGGTCAGACCTCATCTGGAATATTGTGTCCAGTTTTGGGCACCACATTTTAAAAAAGACATCAACAAACTGGAGCAAGTTCAGAAAAGAGCGACCAGAATGGTGACCGGTCTGCAAACCCTGTCTTATGAGGAAAGGTTGCAGGATTTGGGAATGTTTAGTTTGCAAAAGAGAAGACTGAGAGGAGACTTAATAGCTGTCTACAAATATCTAAAGGGCTGTCACATTGTAGAAGGATCAACTTTATTCTCATTTGCACAAGGAAAGACTAGAAGCAATGGGATGAAACTGAATGGGAAGAGACACAGATTAGATATTAGAAAAAACTTTTTGACAGAGTGATCAATGAGTGGAACAGGCTGCCACGAGAAGTGGTGAGTTCTCCTTCAATGGAAGTCTTCAAACAGAGGCTGGACAGACATCTGACTGGGATGATTTAGCGAATCCTGCTTTGAGCAGGGGGTTGGACCAGATGGCCCAGGAGGTCCCTTCCAACTCTACGATTCTATGATTCTAAAGCTTGCGTGGTACTCCACAATTTTGTTAGCTGCAAGGAACCCATTTCCATTGAGGACACCTCTGAAGAAACCACCTTGCAAGATTACCATGACATTACCACTAGAAGTTCTGTGACGGTTTCAGTAATGAGGGACAATTTTGCACTATACTTTATGTCACCTCAAGGCAGAGTACACTGGCAGGATGACAGAGTGTGAAAGATTTGTGCCCTTAACCAAACTTGTGTACCTTCTGTACCAACAGTATATACCTTTGCCAACCAAAGTTGGCTATCTTGTCATGGTCTTACTATTTTTACCTTTAGGCCACAGGTGTGTACCTGGTTGTGTTTTACGCAAAGTATTTCACCTTGTAACAAAAGTTGTGTACATTGTTAGGAAATCACCAACAATAAACACAACTTTTTAGGTGAAATACTTTGCTTCAAACACAACCAGGAACACAACTGTGGCAAAAAGGTAAAATTTACCCACAGTTATATACCTGGTTTTGAATACCTTTTTACCTTTGAAATACCCTGTATTTAACCTTTTTTTTAAACATAGTTCGCCGCAGAAAGAAATGACAGACAACCATTGTAAAACGATAATTTAACTTTTATTTAAAATATTTTTTTTTTTGTAAAATGTTTTTAAAGTTTAAAAAACTTTTTTAATAAATGTTTGAAACCAACCAAATGGGCATTTTTATTACAACAAAAAACATTATAACTCGGTGTAGTGTGGGGTGGAAATACTGCTGGAGGGGCTGCGGGACACTTCGACACTGGGAGTGTGGAGAGAGGACTGGGATCGTGGTGGGGAAGGAACAGTTAGAGGTGAAGGTGTGGAAAAAGCTACAGAATGGGTGGACATGTGGGAGGCAGAAGAGGTGGTGGGCGGTGGAGTGGAGGGTTGGGCAGGGACTGTAGGAGCAGATGATGTTGATGGCAAGTTGTATGGGGAAGGAGTTTGGTACGGGGAAGGAGTTTGGTACGGGGCAGGTTGCTGGAAGTGGGGAGATGTCTGGTACTGGGGAGGTTGCTGGTACTGGGGAGGTTGCTGGTACTAGGGAGGTTGCTGGTACTGGGGAGGTGGCTGGTGCTGGGGAGGTGGATGGTGTGTAATAGGAGGGGGAGGATGGAAAGTGGCTGGAGGGGGTGCAGGTGGAGGAACTACTGTGGTGGGAGGAGGAGGTTGGGAGGTAACGTGCTGGAGAGCACCGTGGCATGAATGCATTACATGCATCTGCTGGGTAGGAGAGAGCGTTTCCATGCGCTCCACAACAGACCTGAAAAAGGTGTGGTTTGACGAAGATCTTGCTTCTGAATGCATGGTTTGCAGAAGTGTCTTCACCTCCAGAATGCTGGAGTTGATCTGCTGAAAGCCTGCGGAGATTTGCTCTGACAAGACTTTTAGACAGTTCTGGAAAGATGCATTCAGATGCAAGAACTCTGGCGCATAAGTCTTTTCCTGACCCCTCTGCTGCTGCCGCCCAGTACCCGCAGGTGTACTAGAGGTGGCAGGGGCAGAAGGGTGGGGTAAAGGGAAATCGATCTCCTCACCAGCAGCTTCATGTAATGTAGGCGGCCACGATGCTCCTGTGCTGGTGGATGGGACAGATGGGTCGAATGTGTGGGAAGGCTGGGAAGGTGCAGATGTACCGGGGCGGTCGAAGTGTCCCTCGGTGCCGGTCTCCTCAGGGATCGCCTCAGAAGGGTCCAATCGTGCAGGCTCCCGAGTGCTGCTCACCGTGCTGTGGAATAAAGAGAAAAAAAAAACAATTAAAATACTGACATGGTATGGCCCTGGCTGAAAAAAAAATGTTACATCTAAACATTTTTTTTCACATGTGGTGTGTAATATTTACCTTCTGGTGACCATTGTTTCCCGGAGGAACGACAGGGCTTGTGCGTACTTGTACTTGCACCTGCGTCCTCCAGATCCACTCGGGGCCCGCATCTCTTTATTGAACTCCTTCTTGAAACGATCCCTCACAGACCGCCACCGCTTCACAATTCTGTCCCCTGAAACGAGAAAGGAGTGGTTAGTATACAACATCAGTGTTTCCCAAACTCCAGTCCTCATGGTCCCCAGGGGTCATGTTTTCAGGATTTCCATAGTAAATGGAAATCCTGAACACATGATCCGTGGGGACCACGAGGACTGGAGTTCGGGAAACACTGGTTTACATCAAGCAACCGGTACTGTATATACTTATGCTCTTTAATCTGGGCCCGAGCATCGAGGTCCTCCCAGCGGTCCACAAGGAGCGAACAGATTTCCTCCCAGAGTCGTCGGGTAACGATCAGGTCAGCATGGCGGCGGTCAGCCATATTCCATTGCGGCTCCCTTTCTCTGACGAGATCGATGAGGTGGTCCACATCAATCCCTCCATCCTCACCGTCAGAGTCGGGAGCACGCTGTGAAGGCTGTTAAAGAAAAAGACAAAAATAACATAATTAGCCTCCACAAAAGAAATGAAATAAAAAGTGCAAAAAAACAAAGCAAAAATATTTATACTTACACGCTGGTGACCGCCGCGTTGCTGTCGCCGACGACCCTGGGAGGCACTGCGAGGACCTCTTGGCCGAGCACCAGATTGGGAAGACTAGAGAAGAAAACAAAAAATGTTATGTCTTTGGATGTAGGCATTTGTTTGCTGTGTGTGGTCTGCAGAACATTGTTTTCTATGTGTTGTGTGTAGTGTGATGTTGTGTTTCTGCGTTTGATGCAAAAAACTTACCAATTGTGAGCCCACTCCAGGTGTCTGTCCACCCCTTCCTTCTTCTTCTTCTAAGAGCTCCTCTTCATCTTGTGATTCCTATTTTGAAATAAAAGGCAATGAATAGACATATATTACAGAGATGATGGATTTTGGAAATAAAAACTTACCGTCAAACGCTGACGATGCGAGGGAGGGCTCCCAGAAGAAGATGTGCTGTCTTCCTGCTGGCCAGACTCCATGCCTGTGGGTGGTGTTACTGCTGCTGCCAGTGCTTCCAGTGCTGCCACTGTTGCTGCTGCTGCATCTCTTGGGCGGCTGTTGAATAAAGAGAAACAAAGGGGCAATGAATATCTTGATATTCCATGGCCCTAGTTTGGAGGAATGGGGGATTTGATAATTACCGTCTCTCATCTGCTGCTGGACTCCCCTCCCGTTGTTCAGCATGCTGCTCCATTTGGGGTGGTGGTGGTGCTGATGGTGCTGCTGCAGTGGTCTCCTGCCTTCTCCTGCGCCTGGTTGCTGTCTTGGGTGGCATGTTGGGTGTGGCTGAGGGTCCCACTGTCATGCTATTATATATGTGTCTTGTGGGCAGAGCTACTGAGCATGCTCAGACCAAAAAAAACGGATCCGGCCACCGGATCCGGCTGTCGCCGGATCCGGCGCATTGCGGCGCTCATAGGCTATCATTGTTTGAAAAAGCCGGAGACGCCGGATTCGGCGTGTCCGGCTTTTTCGCCGGAGACAAAAAACATTACAGTAGCCGTTTTTTCCAGACGCCGGATCGCGACACATTGCCGGATCCGGCGAAAACCGGATGAAACGCATGGCCATCCGGCGCGATCCAGCGCAAATGCAAGTCAATGGGGGGGAAACTGGATCCGGCATTGCATTTCGCTGGATCCGGTTTTTGTCAAAAGCGCCGGATCGCGCCTGACGGCGAAAACCTGATGTGTGAAAGAGGCCTAAGGCAGGCGCAGGGAAAGAGTACCGAAAAGTCGTCACACCGGGAAAGAGGAAGGAGTTGAGGAGAAAGGAGGAGGCGTGTTATGGGTACCCAGGCAGGTGTACAGGAGCTGTCTGAATCTGGTTGTGCTGGAGAAGAGACATAATAAAAGGAATCTGTTTGAAGTTCTACAGACTCCGGTCTCCAGTCTTTGGGAACAACGGGGAACACTTTGGCTGTTGCAGAGGTGCGGAGTGTGCAGAAGGGACCCCCCCCCCGAGTTGACTCACGTACTACTGTACATCAGTAACCCCCATTCATCTTCCGTAGCATGAGCATGCCAGCCATCTTAAGAAGCCACATGTCTTGCAGCTCTGGTTTAGAATAGTCTATTTTACCTACTGCAGCTGTTACAACTACTGCTACTGTAATTGTTCATATCTACAAGAATTCAGCTTGAAAATAAACCTTATTCTAGTATCTTCATATGTACCTCCTGAAGCCGAGACAAGCTATCGTATGAAATCTCTTCGTGTGAGTGATGGTGCATAGAAAAAGGTTAGAAATGGTGCTATAAGTGCACTACACTCGCAGCCTAGTTATGGAGTCAGAATAATATGGAATGTACAACTCTACACTAAAACATACAGTGTCTTGAAAAAGTATTCATGCTCCGTGAATTTTTCCACATTTTTTCATGTTACACCCACAAACTTACCGTATTCTTCAGACCATAAGACAGACTTTTTCCGCAAAATTGTTTTGGGAAAAATGAGGTTGCGTCTTATGGTTGCAATATACTTACAAATCCTGTGGCTGGTGTGGCTGTGGTGGCGCGGCGGGGCTCTGTGGTGTGGTGGTAGTGGCGGGTTGTGCTCTGGTGCAGTGGCAGCGGCTCTCTGTGCTCCATGGGGGGCTCCACCGGCATTTCGTCAAAGCCCAGAGGCCCCCACACATCCGTTGCTGCCATGCTGCGGTGGCCTCCGGGAACATGGCCGCTGGGAAGATGGATGCCAGGCCGGGGGCGGCGTATGCTCAGATTCAGATCTCGTCCTGAGATCTCGGGAGACGAGATCTTAATCTGAGCATGCCCAACGACCTGGCCCGGCGGCCATCTTACTGGTGGCCACCGCAACATGGCAGCAACGGATGTGCGGGGTCCTCCGGGCTTTGACGAAATGCCAGTGGAGCCCCCCATGGAGCACAGAGAGCCACTGCCACTGCACCGGAGCACGGCCCCCCTGCCCCAGCACAGAGCCCCTGCCCCAGCACAGAGCCGCCACCCCTGCCCCAGCATAAAGCACCTCCACAGCACCAGCTTGGGATGGGATTTCCTGGAGGCCACCGCACCAGCCTGGACCACCGAACGATCCCTGTGACCACTCCTCCACCCGTGCCGATCCCTTCACTGCTAAGCTGAATTCGGACTGTAAGATGGACCCCCATTTTACACATTATTTTTTTCCCCCTATTTTCCTTCTGAAAATTTGGGGGGCGTCTTATGGTCCGATGCGTCTTATAGTCCGAAAAATACGGTAAAAGTTTATTTGAATTTTATTAGATATACCAATGCTAAGTAGCAAGTATTTGTCAAATGTAAAGGAAATGATTTTCTAAATGGAAACAAATCAGAATAGAAAGAGAACCTATATGACAAAAAGTATAAAATTGCAAAATTTTATTGAGATAATATTGAAAAAATAACAATAAAAACATATACAAAATAGGGACAAAATGTGCCAAAAACCACACAGTCAAGGTAAGCAGACCAACAAATATTAAAGAGAGCCCATAACAAATATAAGAGTAATTTGTGGGAAAAAAACCTCACTGCAGTAAATGTAATAGGCCTACATTAGTCATGGTAAGTACCAAAGCAAGTCCTAGACATTAGGAAAAAAAACACCTCCCCATACAGAATTATGTCAATATGGGTCCAAAGATATGATAATGGAGGCTGAGTGAAAAGGAAGGCTCAAAAAGATGCCCAGATATCCAAAGAGAGTGTAGCTCAAAAAGCAGTAATGATCAAGTATCAGTCCATAAAGTACAGTAAAAAGCCTGAGTACATATACATGAGCAAGATATAAAAGAATTATGTATGAAGGAGGTGTCTCTGCGTTACCTTAAGTGGTGGTATGGTATGGTACATGGTTTTCTAAATGTTTTAAAAATATAAATCTAAAAATTGTGACATGCATTTTTATTCAGCCCCTGAGTCAATATTTTGTAGGGCCACCTTTAATTACAATTACTGCTGAAAGTCTTTTGCAGTTTACTTCTATCTGCTTTGCATATCTAGAGGCTGAAAATTCTGCACATTATTTTTTGCAAACTAGCTCTAACTTAGTGACATTGGATGGAGAGCACCTGTGTACAGCAATTTTCAAGTCTTGCCACTGAGTATCAATGGGATTTGCGTCTGAACTGTGACTAGGCCATTCACACACATGAATATGTTTTGACCTAAATCTTTCCATTGTAGCGCTGGCAGTGTGTTTAGGGTCATTGTCCTGCTGGAATTTGAACCTATGCCCCAGTCTCCTATTTTGCAGTCTCTAACAGGTTTTCCTCCAGAATTGCCCTGTATTTAGCTCCATCAACTCTGACCAGCTTTCCTGTTACTGCTGAAAAAAAGGATAGCCACAGCATGATCCTGCCACCACCAAGTTTAATGGTGGAATGGTGTTTTCAGGGTGATGTGCAGTGCTAATTTTACGACAAATATAGTGTTTTGAATTTAACCCTCCAAAATTTAGTTTGGTCTCATCTGACCAGAGAACCTTCTTCCACATGATAGCTGTGTCCCCTACATGGCTTTTGAAAATTGCAAATGGGACTTCTTATGGCTTGGTTTTAAAAATGCTTTTTTTTTTCTTGACACACTTCCATAAAGGTCAGATTTGTGGAGCACATACCTAATAGTTGTCCTGTACACAGTTTATCCCTCCAGACCTGTGAATCTCTGCAGTTTCTTCGGAGTGACTTTAGGCCTCTTGGCAGCTTCTATAATTAGTGCTATACTTGCTTGGGACGTCAGTTTAGGTGGATGGCTATGTCTTTGTAGGTTTGCAGTTGTGTCATACGCCTTCTATGTTTGGATGATGGATTTAACAGTGCTCCACAAGATGTTCAGAGCTTGGCCTATTTTTTTATAACTTATTCTTCTCGACAACTTTATCCTTGACCTGTCTGATGTGTTCCCTGTTTTTTTATCCCTAATGTTCTTAAACAAACCTTTGAGGCCTTCACAGAACATCTGTAGTTATACTGAGAATAAATTACACATAGGTGGACTCAATTTACTAATTTTGTGACTTCTAGTGGCAATTGGCCACTCAAAATTTTATTTAGGAGTATAAGACTACAGGGAGCTAAATACAAATGCATGTCGAAGTTTTCAGATTTATATTTTTTAAAATAATTAGAATACCATGTATTATTTCCTTTACACTTCACAAATACTTGCTATTCTGAGTTGGCATATCACATAAAATCTCAATACACATTTAAGTTTGTGGGTGTAACATGAAAAAATATTGAAAAGTTCACGGGGTATGAATACTTTTTCAAGGTACTTTAAATGTCAGTAGAGGTGACAGCTCTGATAGGTCCTTTTAAATTGTGTTCACTGAATTTTTTGAATTTCACATTTTTGGACATTTTCAGTTTTTCTTCTACTCTTTGTTAATATTATTAAGCATTAAATACTATAAAGACACTATACTAATAAACAAGTCATGTCCTAGCATTGCAATTCATTAATTGGTATGAACTTCAAATGATGCTAATTGGAATCAATTCAGCGGCATTCAAGCTCCAGTCAAGCAGAAACATTCCACAACTCTGCTGCATTGTTAATGAGTTCATTTGTACTTACTCATGGCCAGGCATTAGGACCAGGAATTGCACACCATACTGAACAATAGGAGCCAGCGCCAGCGTACAGCACAAGTTGCATTTTTATCAAAGCACTATAAGTAATAGTTACAGAGACAGCAGAAGGAAAACAAAATCCATGTGTTAACACATCAGGGCATATTTTGAAGAAT
Organism: Dendrobates tinctorius; assembly: GCF_039654945.1. Taxonomy (NCBI): domain Eukaryota; kingdom Metazoa; phylum Chordata; class Amphibia; order Anura; family Dendrobatidae; genus Dendrobates; species Dendrobates tinctorius. The sequence goes on from NW_027361747.1 coordinate 10,888,612, forward strand.
TCTGACATTATTTGTCTCAAACTGTCTTTCACGGTTTGCACGATATTTACTATGTGGATTTCGACTCTTCATACAATATTTGTTGGGGCCATCCTTTGCCTTCAAAACAGCATCAATTCTTGTAGGTAAACTTGCACATAGTTTTTGAAATAACTCAGCAGGAAGGATGTCCCAAACATCTTGGAGAACTAACCACAGATCTATGGATTTAGACTTGAGCAATCCTATCTCTTCAAGTAATTCCAAACAGACACGATGATGTTGAGATCAGGGCTCTGTGGAGACCATATCATCACTTCCAGGACTCCTTGTACTTCTTTATGCTGAATATAGTTCTCAATAATATTGGCTGTATGTTTGGGGTTGTTGTCTTGCTGCAGAATAGAACTGGACATTTTAAAGGTGTTTTCCACAACTTTTATATTGATGACATATTTTTCAATAGGAACTGATCTACAGTACCTGGCAGCTGCCACTAACCAGTGCATTGATCAAGGCAAAAACAAGACTAGTAAACCACATTATATTTGTGCACTTAGCCTAAAGTATACTTTGCAATCTTTTCCCAATATAAATCTTAATGTCTAAATGGCCCCCATTCACCAGTGGGGTTTTCTTCCAATATTCTTAGGTGGGCTGCTGAACAATACATCCATTTTATTGAGCTCCATTCACACTGCTAAAAAGACCCAAGATTGACAAGCAAAAATAAAAAATGGCCTCAGGAAGCTTCGTTACCCAATCAGTAACCTGATATGAATCCCAATGCATGTCTTACCTATTGAAACAGGGACGTCCAGAATTAAAATAGTATTGTAATAAATTCCACAATAGTTTTGCCAAATGATAAGAAGAAAAGTTGCTTGTATGTCAAAAAATGAAGCGGAGACCCACCCTATTTTGAAGTCTTAGATATTAATTTACTCCTATGAAATCTGCTTCTTTTAGAATTGCAGAATAATTTTACATAGACATTTGAGTTTCCAGGACAACAGCAAAATGTTAACATTTGTGGTCCCAGCTGAAATAACATTGTGTCGCACCTCATTAGATGTCTGAAAATCTTGGCTTGTCATAAATGATCAGCAAATAAAATGCTAATAGTAGACACTAGTACTCACATCTATCCAGAGGTTTACTGACCTCAGTTTTGTTTGTCGATTCTTTTATCCGTCCTTTAGAGTTCAGGACCAGAGTAGTTTGGTGCCCCAGACCTTGTTGACCAGCGGTTTCATTTAATAAAAAGGACATGAACACAAATAGCAGAGGTGAAGAATATAGGAGATATAATTTCATGCCAATCATTTGTATCCTATTTAGGCTGGGATAATAAACCCCCCTCAGCAGAAAGTCCAATATTCTTAAAGCCTCAAGAATAGAGATGGGCAGAACCATGGATGTTTGAGTCCAGCGGGTTCAGCCAAACAGTTAAAAAAAAGTTTGGGTTCGGGTACCAGAAGCAGGACTGCCACTAGGAATTTCGGGGCCCCATACTGGCAAAATTTTTTGGGCCCCCTTGATACTCCGCTAAGGCTCCACCCCTCGAACTGTCCACAGTCCCACCATTCTGTCTTGGAAAAACTCCACTTCTCACCAATTACACATTAACAGTTCCCATCACCTAATTACGCATATAGCCAGCAGCTTTTGTTTTGACCAAAAGATTTTTTAAGCCGCCACCACGACAAGGTAGCCTCTTTTGTCCGGGCCCTACTCTACTCTAACCTATTAAACATTTGTTAAAATATCCAATACAATTTATGTATATTTTTATTTATTTTTCAATTTTTAAAATGACTAATAATATCACATACAGGGGACAAATACCACCGCACCATGACCAGACACCATATTACCACCACATAGTGACCTATAATACCACATGCAAGGAACAAATACTGCCACACAAATGTCCAGACCACATATTACCACCACAGTGACCAAATAATATCACATACAAGGGACAAATACCAACGCCCCATGTCCAGATCACATATTACCACCACATGGTGACCAATAATACCACATACAAGGAACAAATACCACCACACCATGAATACTACAATACTGATCAGTATTAAAAAAACACAACACTAATATCACCATAAGTGCCATTATTCACAGGAGATATGTACTTAGTATGCAGTGTCTGTCTACAGTTAATACAGTGATCACTGGTGACATTGTACATAGGACCGTTGTACAGTGGGGAAAAAAAGTATTTAGTCAGTCAGCAATAGTGCAAGGTCCACCACTTAAAAAGATGAGAGGCGTCTGTAATTTACATCATAGGTAGACCTCAACTATGGGAGACAAACTGAGAAAAAAAAAATCCAGAAAATCACATTGTCTGTTTTTTTTTTCATTTTATTTGCATATTATGGTGGAAAATAAGTATTTGGTCAGAAACAAGCAATCAAGATTTCTGGCTCTCACAGACCTGTAACTTCTTCTTTAAGAGTCTCCTCTTTCCTCCACTCATTACCTGTAGTAATGGCACCTGTTTAAACTTGTTATCAGTATAAAAAGACACCTGTGCACACCCTCAAACAGTCTGACTCCAAACTCCACTATGGTGAAGACCAAAGAGCTGTCAAAGGACACCAGAAACAAAATTGTAGCCCTGCACCAGGCTGGGAAGACTGAATCTGCAATAGCCAACCAGCTTGGAGTGAAGAAATCAACTGTGGGAGCAATAATTAGAAAATGGAAGACATACAAGACCACTGATAATCTCCCTTGATCTGGTGCTCCACGCAAAATCCCACCCCGTGGGGTCAGAATGATCACAAGAACGGTGAGCAAAAATCCCAGAACCACGCGGGGGGGACTTAGTGAATGAACTGCAGAGAGCTGGGACCAATGTAACAAGGCCTACCATAAGTAACACACTACGCCACCATGGACTCAGATCCTGCAGTGCCAGACGTGTCCCACTGCTTAAGCCTGTACATGTCCGGGCCCGTCTGAAGTTTGCTAGAGAGCATTTGGATGATCCAGAGGAGTTTGGGGAGAATGTCCTATGGTCTGATGAAACCAAACTGGAACTGTTTGGTAGAAACACAACTTGTCATGTTTGGAGGAAAAAGAATACTGAGTTGCATCCATCAAACACCATACCTACTGTAAAGCATGGTGGTGGAAACATCATGCTTTGGGGCTGTTTCTCTGCAAAGGGGCCAGGATGACTGATGCGGGTACATGAAAGAATGAATGGGGCCATGTATCGTGAGATTTTGAGTGCAAACCTCCTTCCATCAGCAAGGGCATTGAAGATGAAACGTGGCTGGGTCTTTCAACATGACAATGATCCAAAGCACACCGCCAGGGCAACGAAGGAGTGGCTTCGTAAGAAGCATTTCAAGGTCCTGGAGTGGCCTAGCCAGTCTCCAGATCTCAACCCTATAGAAAACCTTTGGAGGGAGTTGAAAGTTCGTGTTGCCAAGCGAAAAGCCAAAAACATCACTGCTCTAGAGGAGATCTGCATGGAGGAATGGGCCAACATACCAACAACAGTGTGTGGCAACCTTGTGAAGACTTACAGAAAACGTTTGACCTCTGTCATTGCCAACAAAGGATATATCACAAACTATTGAGATGAAATTTTGTTTCTGACCAAATACTTATTTTCCACCATAATATGCAAATAAAATGAAAAAAAAAACAGACAATGTGATTTTCTGGATTTTTTTTTCTCAGTTTGTCTCCCATAGTTGAGGTCTACCTATGATGTAAATTACAGACGCCTCTCATCTTTTTAAGTGGTGGAACTTGCACTATTGCTGACTGACTAAATACTTTTTTTCCCCACTGTATATAGTGTGTAATGTAAAGGTAATACAGTGATCACCGGTGACATTTTACACAGGACCATTGTATATAGTATACAGTGTATACTGTCAGTGTATTGGTAACACACTGACTAACCAGTGATGTCTCTAGGTGAAGTCTTTCAGCTTCATCCAGCACAGACCGCCATCACTTCTTCCAGCCAGGGCTCGTCTCTGCAGGAAATAACACAGTTATCTAGAGCACAGCTTGCAGAACACATTACTTATTTTTTTCCCAACTTCTACACTACACCACATGAAGAAAAAAAGGTGACATAGTGTCACTCTGCACAGCAACAGGACCTCCCCCCATTTAAAATAGTATCCTCAAAAAATGAAATAAATACATCACTGCAGTAATAATATCCCTTAATTAGCCCCTATGGTAATAATATACCCCATTCTGGCCCCCGTGTGTCTCATTCCTGGCTCCAGCCATATGTTCTCCCATTCTGGCTCCATATGTTCTCCCATCTTGCCCTCATGAGTATCCATTCTGCCCCATATGATCTCCCCATCCTGCCCCATCTGTCCCATGACCCTGCCCCATCTGTCTCCATCGTATCCATCCTGCCCCATGATCCTGGACGATCTGTCTCCATTCTACCCCATGATCCTGCACCATCTGTCTCCATCCTGCCCCATGATCCTGCATGATCTGTCTCCATTCTGCCCCATGATCCTGCACCATCTGTCTCCATCCTGCCCCATGATACTGCACCATCTGTCTCCATTTTGCCCCATGATCCTGTACCATCTGTTTCCATCCTGCACCATCTGTCTCCATTCTGCCCCATGATCCTGCATCATCTGTCTCCATCCTGCCCCATGATCCTGCACCAACTGACTCCATCCTGTCCCCTGATCCTGCACATCTGTCTCCATCCTGCCGCATGATCCTGCACCATCTGTCTCCATCCTGCCCCATGATCCTGCACCATCTGTCTCCATCCTGCCCCATGATCCTGCACCATCTGTCTCCATCCTGCCCCATGATCCTGCACTATCTCTCTCCATCCTGCTCCATGATCTTGCCCCATCTGTCTCTATTCTGCCCCATGATTCTGCCCCATCTGACTCCATCCTGCCCCATGATCCCACCCCATCTGTCTCCATCCTGCCCCATGATCCTGCCCCCTCTGTCTCCATCCTGCCCCATGATTCTGCCCCACCTGTCTCCATCCAGCCCCATATTCCTGCCCCATCTGTCTCCATCCCACACCATGTCTCCATCCTGCCCCCTGTCTGTGACTCCAATCCTGCCCCGTCTGTGTCTCCAATCCTGCCCCCATGTCTCCAATTCTTCCCCGATGTCTCCAATCCTGCCCCTGTGTCTCCAATCCTGCCCGTGTCTCCAATCCTGCCCCCATGTGTTAGGAGTGGCGGAAGGCACTAAATAAAAATATAAATAAAGTACCATCGACACTCGGGGTCCACCGTGCAGAAGATGTAATAACTGCTGCTAGGTGACGGCAGAGCAATCTGGCGGTAAAGTGCACAGAGGTTAATGGCACCCAATGTGCACTGCTCAGACTCTGTTGAACTCACAGAGTCACAGAAAGAAAGCACAAAACGCTGAGTCTGTTTAGGACACAGAACTACAGCGCTGCACCCGCGGTATCTGGTCACAGGAGTAGCACTAGATGGTGGTACTTACTCCGTCTAGACCTACCGACAAGGGTCGGGTGTAGAGCGTTGCAACCGCGGACGCACGAAGAGCTGCAATTGCAGCGCGGCAAAGACAGAGCCGCTGTAAATACACCGCTAACTAGCAGGCGCAATGCTGATGCTAGGCTGCTGAGGCAACGGAGCAATAGCGCTCTGGCGCTTATACTGGCAATAACTCAGGCACTCTCACAAACGTAGTATCAGAGGGTAGGGGTTTCCAATGAGTCATTCACCAGTCCATGCATCCATCAACAAACATACAGCAGCAGTATGGCTATACTAGCGCATGGCGGAACAGCCATGCGCGCTTTTTATTGGGAACGGGACCTTCCGGAAATCTCAAGGTCTCCAAGAGGAGCCAATGGGATCCGACACAGGACCTGAACACCTGACTCCCGAACTCCAATGGGAGTTCGTCCCATGAGCATGCTCAGACGCAGGAGTAGAGGACTTAGCCTCTGAAGAGAGTTGCCGTAAGGCAATCTCCTCTGCAGTCTCCTCTACAGCAGATGAGGAGCAGGAGACTGCAGAACGTGAGGATCTAGATTTCAGCAAAAGAGAGGCAGAAATCTGACTCCTAACACCATGTCTCCAATCGTACCCACGTGTCTCAAATCCTGCCCCCATGTCTTTCATCCTGCCCCTGTGTCTCCAATCCTGCCTCCATGTATTTCATCCTGCCCCCATGTATCCAATCCTGCCTCCATGTCTCCAATCCTGCCCCCGTATCTCCAATCCTGCCCCCATGTCTTTCATCCTGCCCCCGTGTCTCCAATCCTGCCCCCTGTCTCCATCCTGCCGGCATGCCGCTTTCAATTAAAAATAAATAATAAAAAAACTTTCTCCTTACCTGGTCGTGCTCCTACGGCTAGCTATCTTCCCTCCAGGCTGAAAGCACGTATTCGCACGTGCGCGCTGACATCAGCTGCCAGCCTCCGATTGGCTGGTGGCTTTAACTATTGCTGTGCAGGCCCGGGCCCGCACGGCAACAGGGTAACTGAACCTGCATCTCGGACGCAGGTTCAGTTACTTGAACGGCAGAATCCTACCGCTGGGGCAGTGGGGCCCGATGGGCAAAAGCTATGGGGCTCGATGCAGGCCCCCTCTGCTGATCAGGCCCCATATGCGAGTCAGGGCAGTAATTCCCTGATGGCGGCCCTGACCAGAAGAGTACCCAAACCCGGACCACATTCACTTGAATGGGGGGCCCAAACATGCAGCGTTTGCCACGCTATCATGTGTATGGCAGTGCAGCAAACACTGCTTCTAATCTGCCGTAAAATCACTACCGCCGGTCAGACAGCTTCCATTCCCACGCTGTGAAATGACAGCGTGAGCTCGCAGCTGTGATCAGAGGTAAAAAGTTTACCTCCAGTTACTGGCGTCGGCTGATGGGACTACTGGTACCATCATCCTATGCCTGCTGCCGCTAATAACAGTGAGAGCAGGTGGCGGCTGATGAGAGCATTCATCAGCCGCTGCCTGCACTCTAAATAAATAATTAAAAACAAAATGGTGACCCGTGGAAGCGCCTTCTCCGCGCGAAACGATCGTCGTTACTTCCTTTCAGCACCTTTCTAAATTTTTGCAATAAATATATATATAATAATATATAATAATATCTAAAGAAGAATATAATGCTATCTGTTTTTACTGCAGAGTATTTTTGCAAATTTGTAATTTTGTGTTTTCTTGTTGTGTTTCAGCCATTGGGTGGTGTGAGCATTGTCTGATCGACTTGTTCACACTTGTGCATGTCACATATGTTTTTAATCCGTTTTTTCCTTGCTCAGCATGGTTTGGGAGACCCCACCCCTCTCCTGTGTGACATGCACATAAATGAGCTGTCTTACACCACAAGCCCATATACTAGGAGGCGCCTGTCTGTATCCTGTTCATTTAGACACTGTTCACATGTTCAGGTTTTAAATACATTAGATAGGGACTGCTTCATGAAGGGTTACTGTGACGTGGTGAAGCGACTTGGTATACATTATTTGCAAAAAATGTATCGACTAAATACCCTGTATTTGTTATACAGCACTTGCTGATTACTGTCATGTTTTTTACTGCAGAGTATTTTTGCAAATTTGTCATTTTGTGTTTTCTTGTTGTGTATCTGCAGAACCTGCAGGCCATGAATCAGATTAGCTGACAATGGATTAAGGCTTGCAAGAGATGTCAAAAGCAATAAAAAAGTATTTTGGGGATATGTCAAAAGTAAAAGAAAAGTAATAGATGCTATAGGATTTTTACCGGGTGAGAATGATGAAATGGTCAGACAGGATGCTGAGACGGACGAACTTTTAAATTCCTATTTTGCATCTGTTTTCTCTCAGAAAGGAAATGTAACATCAACTGATCTTCACTGTCCTATTAAGGGAATAGAAGAATCCAGGATATCTATAAACAGAAAGATAGTGAGGAAACACTTAGCTAACCTAAATGAATGCAAGTCTCCAGGTCCAGATGAATTACTCCCCTGAGTACTGAAGGAGATAGCAGAAGAAATTTTTGAACCACTCTCCACAATCTTTGAAAATTCGTGGGGAACAGGAGAAGTCCCGGAAGACTGGAGAAGAGCAAATGTTCCTATCTTCAAAAAGGGGAAGAAGGTGGACCCAGGGAACTATAGGCCCGGGAGTCTGACTTCTATACCAGGAAAGATCTTTGAACAAATTATTAAACAACATGTATATAAGTACCTGAATAAGAATAAAGTGATTAAACAGAGTCACCATGGGCTTGTAACTAATAAGTCATGTCAGACTAACTTAATTTCCTATGACAGAATCACTGATTGGGTGGATCAGGGAAATGCTGTAGACAGGGCCGGTCCGAGAGATTACGGCGCCCTAGGCAAAACTATTTTGTTGCGCCCCTACTATTCTTGGCAGTAGATGAAAACTTGGGATATAAATTTAGGAGCAAAATAAACCACAACAACAATGATTAATTAACTCTCTCCTAACTCTTTAATCTTCTGAGAAGTTGTATAGGACAAATATCTACAAAGTAATCAATAACACAAAACAAAAACGACCATAGGTAATTAAAATTTTTGTTTCCTTGCCTTTTTTTTAAAAGGATGACACTAAGTTACCGAGATTAATTTGTTTAGCAACTTCAGATTCTATCGAAATTGTTGCCAACCCAACCAACCTCTCTTGCGTCATATTTGCCCTTAAATATGTTTTAATTAGCTTTAGTTTTGAGAAGCTTCTCTCTCCTGAGGCCACGGACATAGGCAGAGTCAAAAGAATTCTTAGAGCCACCACCAGGTTGGGGACACTTTCTTTCAAGTCAGATTTAAGCAAAAGTTCAAGAACGTCTTTTGGTGATGAATCTTCTGGAACACGTCTTGACATTGCCTGCAGTTCACCACATAGCTCTATGGCATCGATGTATTTTACTTCGTTGTGTGTAAGAGACTTTTCCAGAGATTTACACTTATCCAGAACAAATTTGCTTGGTTTTCCCTGAAGTGAACGGATGTGGTACAAAAATCCAAATTTCAATTCTTTTTTCTCTCGGGCGCCCCCTTAGTGTAGTGTGTGCTAAGTGTGCATTTTTGGTTGTTTTCTTTGCCAACATTTGAAAACTTAGGAGCAAAATAAACGCGCGGGATCAAACACCTGTCAGCAGACGATGCAAACGACTCACGTCCGTAGTTTAGCGCCTCCTTTCCGTGCGTAAATTGAAGCTCAACGGTTTTTCTTTTAAATTTATGGTAAAAAAATTTATGTACACTTTTCTTTCCATTCCTAAAACTTTTTGCCTTTTGAAAAGAATTTTTATAATTTTTTCCATTTTTTCTCTGGCGCCCGCTTTGGGTCGGCGCCCTAGGCGGCCGCCTAGTTCGCCTATACGTTCGGGCCGGCCCTGAGTGTCGGTACACGTAATAAGTGGTGACAGTCTGAGTCCTGCTTCTCCAGTGTCTGTACATGTAATAAGTGGTGACAGCCCCGAGTCCTGCTTCTCCAGTGTCTGTACATGTAATAAGTGGTGACAGCCCCAAGTCCTGCTTCTCCAGTGTCTGTACATGTACTAAGTGGTGACAGCCGGAGTCCTGCTTCTCCAGTGTCTGTACATGTAATAAGTGATGACAGCCTGAGTCCTGCTTCTCCAGTGTCTGTACATGTAATAAGTGATGACAGCCCGAGTCCTGCTTCTCCAGTGTCTGTACATGTAATAAGTGATGACAGCCTGACTCCTGTTTCTCCAGTGTCTGTACATTTAATAAGTGGTGACAGCCCGAGTCCTGCTTCTCCAGTGTCTGTACATGTAATAAGTGGTGACATCCGGAGTCCTGCTTCTCCAGTGTCTGTACATGTAATAAGTGATGACAGCCTGAGTCCTGCTTCTCCAGTGTCTGTACATGTAATAAGTGATGACAGCCCGAGTCCTGCTTCTCCAGTGTCTGTACATGTAATAAGTGATGACAGCCTGACTCCTGTTTCTCCAGTGTCTGTACATTTAATAAGTGGTGACAGCCCGAGTCCTGCTTCTCCAGTGTCTGTACATGTAATAAGTGGTGACAGCCGGAGTCCTGCTTCTCCAGTGTCTGTACATGTAATAAGTGGTGACAGCCCCGAGTCCTGCTTCTCCAGTGTCTGTACATGTAATAAGTGGTGACAGCCCGAGTCCTGCTTCTCCAGTGTCTGTACATGTAATAAGTGGTGACAGCCCCGAGTCCTGCTTCTCCAGTGTCTGTACATTTAATAAGTGGTGACAGCCCGAGTCCTTCTTCTCCAGTGTCTGTACATGTAATAAGTGGTGACAGCCGGAGTCCTGCTTCTCCAGTGTCTGTACATGTAATAAGTGGTGACAGCCCCGAGTCCTGCTTCTCCAGTGTCTGTACATGTAATATGTGGTGACAGCCCGAGTCCTGCTTCTCCAGTGTCTGTACATGTAATAAGTGGTGACAGCCCCGAGTCCTGCTTCTCCAGTGTCTGTACATGTAATAAGTGGTGACAGCCCCGAGTCCTGCTTCTCCAGTGTCTGTACATGTAATAAGTGGTGACAGCCCCGAGTCCTGCTTCTCCAGTGTCTGTACATGTAATAAGTGATGACAGCCGGAGTCCTGCTTCTCCAGTGTCTGTACATGTAATAAGTGGTGACAGCCCCGAGTCCTGCTTCTCCAGTGTCTGTACATGTAATAAGTGGTGACAGCCCGAGTCCTTCTTCTCCAGTGTCTGTACATGTAATAAGTGATGACAGCCCGAGTCCTTCTTCTCCAGTGTCTGTACATGTAATAAGTGGTGACAGCCCGAGTCCTGCTTCTCCAGTGTCTGTACATGTAATAAGTGGTGACAGCCCCGAGTCCTGCTTCTCCAGTGTCTGTACATGTAATAAGTGGTGACAGCCCGAGTCCTGCTTCTCCAGTGTCTGTACATGTAATAAGTGATGACAGCCCGAGTCCTTCTTCTCCAGTGTCTGTACATGTAATAAGTGATGACAGCCCGAGTCCTGCTTCTCCAGTGTCTGTACATGTAATAAGTGGTGACAGCCCCGAGTCCTGCTTCTCCAGTGTCTGTACATGTAATAAGTGGTGACAGCCCGAGTCCTTCTTCTCCAGTGTCTGTACATGTAATAAGTGATGACAGCCCGAGTCCTTCTTCTCCAGTGTCTGTACATGTAATAAGTGATGACAGCCCGAGTCCTTCTTCTCCAGTGTCTGTACATGTAATAAGTGGTGACAGCCCGAGTCCTTCTTCTCCAGTGTCTGTACATGTAATAAGTGGTGACAGCCCGAGTCCTGCTTCTCCAGTGTCTGTACATGTAATAAGTGGTGACAGCCCCGAGTCCTGCTTCTCCAGTGTCTGTACATGTAATAAGTGGTGACAGCCCCGAGTCCTGCTTCTCCAGTGTCTGTACATGTAATAAGTGGTGACAGCCCGAGTCCTGCTTCTCCAGTGTCTATACATGTAATAAGTGGTGACAGCCCCGAGTCCTGCTTCTCCAGTGTCTGTACATGTAATAAGTGGTGACAGCCCCGAGTCCTGCTTCTCCAGTGTCTGTACATGTAATAAGTGATGACAGCCGGAGTCCTGCTTCTCCAGTGTCTGTACATGTAATAAGTGGTGACAGCCCCGAGTCCTGCTTCTCCAGTGTCTGTACATGTAATAAGTGGTGACAGCCCGAGTCCTGCTTCTCCAGTGTCTGTACATGTAATAAGTGGTGACAGCCCCGAGTCCTGCTTCTCCAGTGTCTGTACATGTAATAAGTGGTGACAGCCCCGAGTCCTGCTTCTCCAGTGTCTGTACATGTAATAAGTGATGACAGCCGGAGTCCTGCTTCTCCAGTGTCTGTATATGTAATAAGTGGTGACAGCCCCGAGTCCTGCTTCTCCAGTGTCTGTACATGTAATAAGTGGTGACAGCCCCGAGTCCTGCTTCTCCAGTGTCTGTACATGTAATAAGTGGTGACAGCCCGAGTCCTTCTTCTCCAGTGTCTGTACATGTAATAAGTGATGACAGCCCGAGTCCTTCTTCTCCAGTGTCTGTACATGTAATAAGTGGTGACAGCCCGAGTCCTGCTTCTCCAGTGTCTGTACATGTAATAAGTGGTGACAGCCCCGAGTCCTGCTTCTCCAGTGTCTGTACATGTAATAAGTGGTGACAGCCCGAGTCCTGCTTCTCCAGTGTCTGTACATGTAATAAGTGATGACAGCCCGAGTCCTTCTTCTCCAGTGTCTGTACATGTAATAAGTGATGACAGCCCGAGTCCTGCTTCTCCAGTGTCTGTACATGTAATAAGTGGTGACAGCCCCGAGTCCTGCTTCTCCAGTGTCTGTACATGTAATAAGTGGTGACAGCCCGAGTCCTTCTTCTCCAGTGTCTGTACATGTAATAAGTGATGACAGCCCGAGTCCTTCTTCTCCAGTGTCTGTACATGTAATAAGTGGTGACAGCCCCGAGTCCTGCTTCTCCAGTGTCTGTACATGTAATAAGTGGTGACAGCCCCGAGTCCTGCTTCTCCAGTGTCTGTACATGTAATAAGTGGTGACAGCCCGAGTCCTGCTTCTCCAGTGTCTGTACATGTAATAAGTGGTGACAGCCCGAGTCCTGCTTCTCCAGTGTCTGTACATGTAATAAGTGGTGACAGCCCGAGTCCTGCTTCTCCAGTGTCTGTACATGTAATAAGTGGTGACAGCCCGAGTCCTGCTTCTCCAGTGTCTGTACATGTAATAAGTGGTGACAGCCCGAGTCCTGCTTCTCCAGTGTCTGTACATGTAATAAGTGGTGACAGCCCGAGTCCTGCTTCTCCAGTGTCTGTACACTGAGCCCTCCGGTCCTCACAGCTGACGTCACACACTCTCTACAGCTGATGATGACGTCACGGTAAGTACATAACCCCCTGTTTATGGACGTGGTCTGGAGAAACAAAATATCTGCTACCTATGACGTCACCACGTACTCACCTCCATACCCGCCCCGAGCACCGCAACCTCCAGTCCCCGCCCGTTGCTCTACATGACTCAATCATTGTGATCGAGGGGTGGGAACGATGGAAACGTCCGTCCAATGAGTGCAGCTGTGGGCGGGGCTGAGTAGAGTGCGTGTGCCGGAGAGAAGTGAGTGCGGGTCGAGTAGCTGAAGCGGGGACCGGGCGGCTAGTGCCTGTCTGTCTGCGTCACACGAAAATGCACTCGGATGCTGTCAGTAAGTACAGGCCGCGGCGCCGCAGACTTGTGACCGGAGAAGGTGCGGGCTGCTCCAGCTGAAGTGCGTCATGTGTTATGGAGGCGGTGGCGCCCCCTAGCTGTGATAAGGGTAATAGGGGCATTGTGCAGGAATAGCTGCTGCGTAATAATAGCGGCCGCCATCACCGTCTGGCTCTCCCTCCCCCTCTCGGAGGCTCAGACCTCCTTCTCCCCCCACCCTGCGGGCTGTGAGGCTCCGGGGGTGCGCGGTCCTGCGGGGGGAGAGGTGTTGGCTGTGTTCTTGGTGCTGCCATCTGGTGGCCGGGCAGGGCCGCTCACTGATGGATCCGTCCTTTGTGCGCAGGTTGCTCAGTGTTGATGAGCGCAGGGCACAGGTCGCCTCTCACCAGGGGGCTGTGGGCAGAAATCTGATGTCCAGACACAAGGTGGGGGGCACAGACTGTTACCCTCCATGGAAATGTCACTGTCTGTGGGGGTCCTCCATGGAAATGTCACTGTCTGTGGGGGTCCTCCATGGAAATGTCACTGTCTGTAGGGGGTCCTCCATGGAAATGTCACTGTCTGTAGGGGGTCCTCCACGGGAATGTCACTGTCTGTAGGGGGTCCTCCATGGAAATGTCACTGTCTGTAGGGGGTCCTCCATGGAAATGTCACTGTCTGTAGGGGGTCCTCCACGGGAATGTCACTGTCTGTAGGGGGTCCTCCACGGGAATGTCACTGTCTGTAGGGGGTTCCCCACGGGAATGTCGCTGTCTGTGGGGGTTCCCCACGGGAATGTCGCTTTCTGTAGGGGGTCCTCCACGGGAATGTCACTGTCTGTAGGGGGTCCTCCACGGGAATGTCGCTGTCTGTGGGGGTTCCCCACGGGAATGTCGCTGTCTGTGGGGGTTCCCCACGGGAATGTCGCTGTCTGTGGGGGTCCTCCACGGGAATGTCGCTGTCTGTGGGGGTTCCCCACGGGAATGTCGCTGTCTGTGGGGGTCCTCCACGGGAATGTCGCTGTCTGTGGGGGTTCCCCACGGGAATGTCGCTGTCTGTGGGGGTCCTCCACGGGAATGTCGCTGTCTGTGGGGGTTCCCCACGGGAATGTCGCTGTGTGTTGGGGGTCCTCCACGGGAATGTCGCTGTGTGTGGGGGTTCCCCACGGGAATGTCGCTGTGTGTGGGGGTTCCCCACGGGAATGTCGCTGTCTGTGGGGGTCCTCCACGGGAATGTCGCTGTCTGTGGGGGTCCTCCACGGGAATGTCGCTGTGTGTGGGGGGGTGTCCTCCACGGGAATGTCGCTGTGTGTGGGGGGGGTCCTCCACGGGAATGTCGCTGTGTGTGGGGGGGGTCCTCCACGGGAATGTCGCTGTGTGTGGGGGGGGTCCTCCACGGGAATGTCGCTGTGTGTGGGGGGGTCCTCCACGGGAATGTCGCTGTGTGTGGGGGGGGTCCTCCACGGGAATGTCGCTGTGTGTGGGGGGGGTCCTCCACGGGAATGTCGCTGTGTGTGGGGGGGGTCCTCCACGGGAATGTCGCTGTGTGTGGGGGGGGTCCTCCACGGGAATGTCGCTGTGTGTGGGGGGGGTCCTCCACGGGAATGTCGCTGTGTGTGGGGGGGGTCCTCCACGGGAATGTCGCTGTGTGTGGGGGGGGTCCTCCACGGGAATGTCGCTGTGTGTGGGGGGGGTCCTCCACGGGAATGTCGCTGTGTGTGGGGGGGGTCCTCCACGGGAATGTCGCTGTGTGTGGGGGGGGTCCTCCACGGGAATGTCGCTGTGTGTGGGGGGGGTCCTCCACGGGAATGTCGCTGTGTGTGGGGGGGGGTCCTCCACGGGAATGTCGCTGTGTGTGGGGGGGGGTCCTCCACGGGAATGTCGCTGTGTGTGGGGGGGGGTCCTCCACGGGAATGTCGCTGTGTGTGGTGGGTCCTCCATATAACTGAGGCTGGGCTGGTATAATCACCATTACATTCCTACCTAGTCCTTCCTGTATGACAATCTGAGCAGCTGTCAGTAATGTTACAGCGCAGACATGACGACTCCAGGTCCGGAGAAGTGTGGGTTTTGCCCCTTTATAATGGGGTCTGACCATCGTTGTTACGGTGGACCAAGGCTTGTGTGCCGGGGAGTCTGCCAGTTTATTGAAGGGCAGTTGCCGTGTTCTTATTTGGGGAGAAATGGGGAGTGTTGGTAAAATCTAGTAATTTTGCAATTAAACTCTAACTAAAAATGCTCTGTTCTGAAGAAGTGATTATATTTTTTTTGTTTACTGCTCATTGCCTAGGTTACCGGCCACCTCTGCGGTTTTATTTGCTCGTCTCGTAGGCACGTAGTTGAGCATTTACAAACTCTTTTCTATAGATGCTTGTATGCGCTCTCGTTCCGGTCCTGCTCTGTCGATGCTGTAGAGACCAAGGTGCCTCATGAGAGGGCGCACAGTTCGGGTTGATGCCACTGGTGCCGATTGTCATTCCTGACAACCAAGACGTAACGAGGCAGGGGCGCAATGCACACTCTTTCTGTATATGCTGAGAATAACCCTTTAGGTTTTACCCTGACATTGCTCATCCCACACAAACTGACTTTTGCCAAATTGTCCTCATCTGGTGAATGGAGATCTGTGGCTCCATGTAGCCGATGTGTCGGGAGTCTTCCTGGTGCATCCGATAAGCAGGAATGAAGGACGCCTTGTGGGACCAGCCTGCTGCCATTTCCTAATAGGAGTCCCCAGGGATTCTGACGAGCACGGGGTAGTACTCCGCATTGGCTCTCTATCCGCAGAGTACGGGCTGCTGTTTGTGGTGGTCTATACCTGTCTATTCCACAGCAGGCTAAGGCACAGTGATGGCCTCTGCTAGGACACCACATCATGGAGAACCTGGGAGATCATTGTTCACTGAGATGTCTAAATATTTGTAGGAATATTCCGTCGATTATTTGGTTAGCATTGAATGGATGGAAGGCGCGGCCCACCAGAAGGCACGTGGAGATACTGAATTAGTTTTTAGGATGGGGTCACACTAGAGAGAAATACGGACGAGTGAGAGGCGCAAAAACAACGCATTGCACACGGACCAATGATTCTCTATGGTGCAGCTCCCATCAGCCGTATATTTCTCAGCCATATTTTACGTGCTGAGAGAATTGCAGCATGTCAGCATATTCCTCCAAAAATACGCCAATTCATGTCAATGGGGGCGAGAAAAATATGGATTACACATCGACCAGACGTGTGACTTGCGAGAAATACGCACGGTGTACTTTAGAAAAGCCGGCAATTCAGTGCGCGATACAGTGAAATCACACTGACAGGTTTAATAAAGAATAGAAAAAAAAAAAAAATATATATATATATATATATATATATACACACACACACCAAAAGTTTGGACACACCTCATTCAAAGAGTTTTCTTTATTTTCATGACTGAAAATTGTAGATTCACTCTGAAGGCATCAAAACTATGAATTAACACATATGGAATTATATAATTAACAAAAAAGTGTGAAACAACTGAAAATACTGTATGTCTTATGTTCTAGGTTCTTCAAAGTAGCCACCTTTTGGTTTGATTGCTGCTTTGCACACTCTTGGCATTCTCTTGATGAGCTTCAAGAGGTAGTCACCGGAAATGGTTTTCACTTCACAGGTGTGCCCTGTCAGGTTTAATAAGTGGGATTCCTTGCCTTATAAATGGGGTTGGGACCATCAATTGTGTTGTGCAGAAGTCTGGTGGATACACAGCTGATAGTCCTACTGAATAGACTGTTAGAATTTGTATTATGGCAAGAAAAAAGCAGCTAAGTAAAGAAAAACGAGTGGCCATCATTACTTTAAGAAATGAAGGTCAGTCAGTCCGAAAAATTGGGAAAACTTTGAAAGTGTCCCCAAGTGCATTGGCAAAAACCATCAAGCGCTACAAAGAAACTGGCTCACATGAGGACCGCCCCAGGAAAGGAAGACCGAGTCACCTCTGCGGCGGAGGATAAGTTCATCCGAGTCACCAGCCTCAGAAATCGCAGGTTAACAGCAGCTCAGATTAGAGACCAGGTTAATGCCACACAGAGTTCTAGCTGCAGACACATCTCTACAACAACTGTTAAGAGGAGACTTTGTGCAGCAGGCCTTCATGGTAAAATAGCTGCTAGGAAACCACTGCTAAGGACAGGCAACAAGCAGAAGAGACTTGTTTGGGCTAGAGAACACAAGGAATGGACATTAGACCAGTGGAAATCTGTGCTTTGGTCTGATGAGTCCAAATTTGAGATCTTTGGTTCCAACCACCATGTCTTTGTGCGACGCAGAAAAGGTGAACGGATGGACTCTACATGCCTGGTTCCCACCGTGAAGCATGGAGGAGGAGGTGTGATGGTGTGGGGGTGCTTTGCTGGTGACGCTGTTTGGGATTTATTCAAAATTGAAGGCATACTGAACCAGTATGGCTACCACAGCACCTTGCAGCGGCATGCTATTCCATCCGGTTTGCGTTTAGTTGGACCATCATTTATTTTTCAACAGGACCGTGACCCCAAATACACCTCCAGGCTGTGTAAGGGCTATTTAACCAAGAAGGAGAGTGATGGGGTGCTACGCCAGATGACCTGGCCTCCACAGTCACCAGACCTGACCTAATTGAGATAGTTTGGGGTGAGCTGGACCGCAGAGTGAAGGCAAAAGTGCCAACAAGTGCTAAGCATCTCTGGCAACTCCTTCAAGGCTGTTGGAAGACCATTTCTGGTGACTACCTCTTCAAGCTCATCAAGAGAATGCCAAGAGTGTGCAAAGCAGTAATCAAAGCAAAAGGTGGCTACTTTGAAGAAGTTGAACCTAGAATATGACATATTTTCAGTTGTTTCACACTTTTTGTAAATTATATAATTCCACGTGTTAATTCATAGTTATGATGCCTTCAGAGTGAGTGTACAATTTTCATAGTCATGAAAACAAAACTTTGAATGAGAAGGTGTGTCCAAACTTTTGGTCTGTACTGTGTGTGTGTGTGTGTGTGTGTGTGTGTGTGTGTGTGTGTGTGTGTGTGTGTGTATATATATATATATATATATATATATATATATATATATATGCTCAAAGTGTGTGTGTGTGTTTGTATGTTCGGGATAGGCATCCGCACCGTCGCAGCTACAGCCACAAAATTTGGCACAGTCACACATCTGGACCCCGAGAGCGTCCTAAGCTATGTTGTGAGGCGAAATTTTAACCCCGCGCGTTCCAATTAACCAAACAATGTTGCCCCTATCTACATACTGGGGGAAAAAGTGTGTGCGTCAAACCCCGCCCCTCATTGTGATGTCACAATGCCCCTATTTGCATACTGGGGAAGCAGTGTGTGGGGGCCAAGTCCCGCCCCTCATCATGATGTCACAATGGTTGCCATGGCGACGCTGATGTCATCAAAGGTTGCAAGCTCCGCCGCCGCTCATTATGATGTCATAATGGTTGACTATGAGATGGAGGATGTGTGATGAGTATATGGGCACCGGACTATGGGATGGAGGATATGTATGATGGGTATATGGGAATGGCACTATGGGATGGAGGATATGTATATGGGCACGGGACTATGGGATGGAGGATATGTATGATGGGTATATGGGAACGCGACTATGGGATGGAGGATGTGTGATGGGTTTATGGGCACTGGACTATGGGATGGAGGATATGTATGATGGGTATATGGGCACGGGACTATGGGATGGAGGATGTGTGATGGGTATATGGGCACGGGATTATGGGATGGAGGATGTGTGATGGGTATACGGGCACTGGACTATAGGATGGAGGATATGTATGATGGATATATGGGCATGGGACTATGGGATGGAGAATATGTATGATGGGTATATGGGCATGGGACTATGGGATGGAGGATGTGTGATGGGTGTATGGGCACTCGACTTTGGGATGGAGGATATGTATATGGGCACGGGCCTATGGGATCGTGGATATGTATGATGGGTATATGGGCACGGGACTATGGGATGGAGGATAATTATAATTTGCTACAACTAACCACAGTTAGTTACTATGCCCGGGCAGCGCCGGGCTTTTCAGCTAATATATATATATATATATATATATATATATATATATATATATATATCTCAAAACACGACGTGAAATGGCACATGGTTTACGTACAGTAAATCATTTCATTTAGTTTTATATATGTCTTTGACTAATAATTAGACTAGGGTTTGTGTGTAAAATTTGGGACATGTAGGTGTTAAATTAAGGGGTTAATTCGTTGAGAAAAAAAAATTGCGTGGGCTCCGGCCGTAATTTCTCCACCAGATATTAATAGCCTAGAGAGGGACCATTGTTTTTGCCCCCCCCCCGGCTAAAAAAATCTGCCCCAGCCACCCCAGAAAAGGCGCAATCTTTAACCCTCTTAAAGGTGTGTCTGGGGAATTCTCACATTCTCCCTATTTTAATCGACATATTACTTTTTTTCTCCTTACACGGCGGCACCCTGGATTCCTCCTGCGGGCACTTAGCGCTGTATCTGTTTGCAGAGCCTGCACCTCTAGCGCTGTTAACCCATTCCTGTAGCCCTGCTTTATCCAATCACATTATTCCAACTCCAACCAGTTAGACTTATTAACCCTATAACGGCGACCGCAAAAAAAAAAAAAAAAAAAGCTGCGATTATGCACATTAAATTTCTCTTTCCTCTGATGTGATCGCATATCAGAGGAGAGAGAAATAGGGTCCCCGATCGCCCCCGATACCTCTCCGTGGTCCTCCGTCTCCTCCCGGTGGTCCCGCCGGCATCCTCCGATGGGCGCCGCCATCTTGAATCTGCCGGCTCCGGCTGGCAGATTCCATTAATTATTTCGATCACTATGATAAACGATCATAGTGATCAAAATAAAAAAATAGTACATAAGCCCCCCCCCGTTTATCACCCCCTTATATAGGCAAGCATAATAAAATAAAGAAAATATTTTTTTTTTCAGTTTTCCGCTAGGGTTGGGCTAGGGTTAGGGTTGGGCTAGGGTTAGGGTTGGGGTTAGGGTTGGAGGAAGAATTGAGGGGTTTCCACTATTTACCAACTTTGGGGTCTAAAAATTGGAGTCTAAAAAAATCACTTTTGTGGAAAGATTTTTTATTTTCACGACTCTACGTTATAAACTTCTGTGAAGCACTTGAAGGTTCAAAGTGCTCACCACACATCTAGATAAGTTCCTTAATGGTGGGGTCACTTGTGGGGGTTTCCACTGTTTAGGGTTAGGGTTGGGCTAGGGTTAGGGTTGGGCTAGGGTTAGGGTTGGGTTAGGGTTGGGGTTAGGGTTGGGCTAGGGTTGGGTTAGGGCTAGGGTTGGGTTAGGGCTAGGGTTGGGTTAGGGCTAGGGTTGGGTTAGGGCTAGGGTTGGGTTAGGGCTAGGGTTGGGTTAGGGCTAGGGTTGGGTTAGGGTTGGGTTAGGGTTGGGCTAGGTTTGGGTTAGGGTTGGGCTAGGTTTGGGTTAGGGTTGGGCTAGGTTTGGGTTAGGGTTGGGCTAGGGTTAGGGTTAGGGTTGGGCTAGGTTTGGGCTAGGGTTGGGCTAGGGTTAGGGTTGGGCTAGGTTTGGGCTAGGGTTAGGGTTGGGCTAGGGTTGGGCTAGGGTTAGGGTTGGGCTAAGGTTAGGGTTGGGCTAGTGTTCAGATTTGGGTTAGGGTTGGGTTGGGTTGGGGTTGGGCTAGGGTTAGGGCTCGGATTGGGATTGGGGTTAGGGATTAGGGTTGGGATTGGGGTTAGGGTTATGGTTGGGATTAGGGTTAGGGTTAGGGTTGGGATTAGGGTTAAGGGTGTGTTGGGGTTAGGGTTGGAGGAAGAATTGAGGGGTTTCCACTATTTACCAACTTTGGGGGTCTAAAAATTGGAGTCTAAAAAAATCACTTTTGTGGAAAGATTTTTTATTTTCACGACTCTACGTTATAAACTTCTGTGAAGCACTTGAAGGTTCAAAGTGCTCACCACACATCTAGATAAGTTCCTTAATGGTGGGGTCACTTGTGGGGGTTTCCACTGTTTAGGGTTAGGGTTGGGCTAGGGTTAGGGTTGGGCTAGGGTTAGGGTTGGGCTAGGGTTAGGGTTGGGCTAGGGTTAGGGTTGGGTTAGGGTTGGGGTTAGGGTTGGGCTAGGGTTGGGTTAGGGCTAGGGTTGGGTTAGGGCTAGGGTTGGGTTAGGGTTGGGTTAGGGCTAGGGTTGGGTTAGGGCTAGGGTTGGGTTAGGGTTGGGTTAGGGTTGGGCTAGGTTTGGGTTAGGGTTGGGTTAGGGTTGGGCTAGGTTTGGGTTAGGGTTGGGCTAGGTTTTGGTTAGGGTTGGGCTAGGTTTGGGTTAGGGTTGGGCTAGGGTTAGGGTTAGGTTTGGGCTAGGTTTGGGCTAGGGTTGGGCTAGGGTTAGGGTTGGGCTAGGTTTGGGCTAGGGCTAGGGTTGGGCTAGGGTTAGGGTTGGGCTAAGGTTAGGGTTGGGCTAGTGTTCAGATTTGGGTTAGGGTTGGGTTGGGTTGGGGTTGGGCTAGGGTTAGGGCTCGGATTAGGATTGGGATTGGGGTTAGGGATTAGGGTTGGGATTGGGGTTAGGGTTATGGTTGGGATTAGGGTTAGGGTTAGGGTTGGGATTAGGGTTAAGGGTGTGTTGGGGTTAGGGTTGGAGGAAGAATTGAGGGGTTTCCACTATTTACCAACTTTGGGGGTCTAAAAATTGGAGTCTAAAAAAATCACTTTTGTGGAAAGATTTTTTATTTTCACGACTCTACGTTATAAACTTCTGTGAAGCACTTGAAGGTTCAAAGTGCTCACCACACATCTAGATAAGTTCCTTAATGGTGGGGTCACTTGTGGGAGTTTCCACTGTTTAGGCCCATCAGGGGCTCTGCAAATGCAACATGATGCCCGCAGACCATTCCATCAAAGTCTGCATTCCAAAATGGCACTCCTTCCCTTCCGAGCTTTCCCATGCGCCGAAACAGTGGTTCCCCCCACATATGGGGTATTGGCGTACTCAGAACAAATCTCACAATGACTGTGGGGGTATGATTTCTCCTGTTACCCTTGTAAAAATAAAAGTTTGGGGGCGAAAAGATCATTTTTGTGGAAAAAAAATGGATTTCTTATTTTCACGGCTCTACGTTATAAACTTCTGTGATGCACTTGAAGGTTCAAAGTGCTCACCACACATTTAGATAAGTTCCTTAATGGGTCTAATTTCCAAAATGGGGTCACTTGTTGGAGTTTTCCACTGTTTAGGCACATTAAGGGCTCTCTGAACGCAACATGGCATCCGATCTCAATTCCAGCCAATTCTGCGTTGAAAAAGTCAAACGGCGCTCCATCCCTTACGAGCTCTGCCGTGTGCTGAAAAAGTGGTTTACCCCCACATATGGGGTATCGGCGTATTCAGGAGAAATTGTACAACAAATTTTGTGGTTGATTTTCTCTTTTAACACTTGTAAAAATAAAAAAAATTAGTTCTGAAGTAAATTTTTTGCAAAAAAAAAAAGTTAAATGTTAATTTTTTCCTTTCACATTGCTTTAGTTCTTGTGAAGCACTTAAAGGGTTAATAAACTTCTTGAATGTGGTTTTGAGCACCTTGAGGGGTCTAGTTTTTAGAATGGTGCCACTTTTGGGTATTTTCTGTCATGTACACCCCTCAAAATGACTTTAAATGCGATGTTGTCCCTAAAGAAAAAAAAATGGTTTTGTAAATCTTGTTGTAAAAATGAGAAATCGCTGGTCAACTTCTAACCCTTATAACTTCCTAACAAAAAAAAATTTGCTTCCAAAATTGTGCTGGTGTAAAGTAGACATGTGGGAAATGTTATTTATTAAGAAATTTGTGTGACACATCTCTCTGATTTAAGGGCATAAAAATTTAAAGTTTTAAAATTGCAAAATTTTCGCCATATTTCCGTTTTTTTCATAAATAAACACAAGACTTTTCGAAGAAATTTTATCACTAACATGAAGTACAATATGTCACGAAAAAATCTCAGAATCAGCGGAATCCATTAAAGCGTTCCAGAGTTATAACCTCATAAAGGGACAGTGGTCAGAATTGTAAAAATTGGCCCAGTCATTAAGCTGCAAACTGGCTCTGTCGGTAAGGGGTTAAAAGGCCATGTTTGTCGTGTGCTTTCAGCTGTGCACTATTCTTTGAATTTCTGTAGAAGTGAATGGAGCGAGTGTGGATACAGCTACCTGTCCGTACACAAAAGTAAAATTCTTTAACATAATATGCAAACAAAACAATACAAATATTTTTATAAAATTTGAGAAAGTTATAACGTGGAATACAGACACAGTGACAACATGCAGGATTATACAAGTAAGGCTATGTTCACACGTTGCATTTTTGCTTTTTTACAGTACCAGCAAAAGCTATGAGATATTCATAAATCTCATGCACACGCTTTTTTTTTTTCCTGACTGGTTTGGAAAACTTCGATTTTTGCAAACTGCAGCATGTCTCTTCTTTCGGAGATTTTTCATCCATAGAAAGCAATGAGTAAGTGTAAAAAATGCAGGTATCAGGTTTTTCTACATTTTTTTTTTTTTTTTGTGCCAAAACCTTAAGGAAATTGCTTCACTGTTTTATATTTGTTTTGTTTTTTTTCGTGGGGGGGCGCTAAACTTTAACATCATGCACAAGACAACAGAAACTCAGTAAAACCTTTTTTGAAGCTACTGCTTTACTGCCATGCGAGCAGGTTTTGCCTGCAGAAAGAAAAAAAAAGAAAAAAAACGCAAAGTGTGAATGTCGCCTAAGGCAATCTTGTAACATCTAAAGTATAGTAACCCGGCAATGAGCTGTGTCCCAGTATCACATCTCTAAGCTATAATAACCTCAGGTGCATAAGATTGGATCATGGGTCCATGGTGAAATCATAAATGCATAATAATATATATGATTAGATCATGAATTCATAATGGTTTCTCAATTAACTGTTTATAAGGTTTCACAGAAAATATAGGTTAAACGGTTGACAATGAATGTAGTATATGATCCACCTATATTGTAGGGAATATATCGCACACCTAGTGTTCATATAGTATGGTACATCACGTGTACACGGAACCAAAGGTGATAATGTACCTAATTGCCAGGGCTGAGGAGTCGGTGTTCGTTTTGGTAGAATCGGTATAAAATTGGCTGACTCAAAAAATATATAATACATTGGGTATAATGCAGGATGTCTTGTAAATGTATTCTTAAGAATTTGGGAAAGTTATGAAATGTCCTATAAATGTCTGTTCTGTTCCTGATCTAAGGATCTTGGCTTTTAGCTGAGATCAATCTGTGTTGCACTTTATGTACATGCTCAGTAGTGACCAGTACTGTGGAGTCATAGATGAGATGAATCTGTGCTGCACTTTATGTACATGCTCAGTAGTGACCAGTACTGTGGAGTCATAGATGAGATGAATCTGTGCTGCACTTTATGTACATGCTCAGTAGTGACCAGTGCTGTGGAGTCATAGATGAGATGAATCTGTGCTGCCCTTTATGTACAGTCATGGCCAAAAGTTTTGAGAATGACACAAATATTAATTTTTACAAAGTCTACTGCTTCATTTTTTCTAATGGCAATTTGCATATACTCCAGAATGTTATAAAGAGTGATCAGCTTAACAGCAATTACTTGCAAAGTCAATATTTGCCTAGAAAATGAACTTTATCCCTCAAAACACATTTCAACATCATTGCAGCCCTGCCTTAAAAGGACCAGCTAACATCGTTTCAGTGATTGCTCCATTAACACAGGTGTGGGTGTTGATGAGGACAGGGCTGGAGATCAATCTGTCATGATTAAGTAAGAATGACACCACTGGACACTTTAAAAGGAGGCTGCTGCTTGGCATCATTGTTTCTCTTCTGTTAACCATGGTTATCTCTAAAGAAACACGTGCAGTCATCATTACACTGCACAAAAATGGCCTAACAGGGAAGAGTATCGCAGCTAGAAAGATTGCACCTCAGTCAACAATCTATTGCATTATCAAGAACTTCAAGGAGAGAGGTTCCCTTGTTGCCAAAAAGGCTCCAGGGCGCCCAAGAAAGACCAGCCAGCGCCAGGACCGTCTCTTAAAAGTGTTTCAGCTGCGGGATCGGGCTACCAGCAGTGCAGAGCTTGCTCAGGAATGGCAGCAGGCAGGTGTGAGTGCATCTGCAAGCACTGTGAGACGGAGACTCTTGGAGCAAGGCCTGGTCTCAAGGAGGGCAGCAAAGAAGCCACTTCTCTCCAGGAAAAACATCATGGACAGACTGATATTCTGCAAGAGGTACAGGGAGTGGACTGCTGAGGACTGGGGTAAAGTCATTTTCTCTGATGAATCCCCTTTTTGATTGTTTGGGACATCTGGAAAACGGCTTATTCGGAGAAGACCAGGTGAGCGCTACCACCAGTCTTGTCTCATGCCAACTGTCAAGCATCCTGAAACCATTCATGTGTGGGGTTGCTTCTCAGCCAAGGGAATGGGCTCTCTCTCAGTCTTGCCTAAAAACACAGCCATGAATAAAGAATGGTTCCAGAATGTCCTCCAAGAGCAACTTCTCTCAACCGTCCAAGAGCAGTTTGGCGATCAACAATGCCTTTTTCAACATGATGGAGCACCTTGCCATAAAGCAAAGGTGATACCTAAATGGCTCAGGGAACAAAACACAGAGATTTTTGTTAATCCCATTGAGAACTTGTGGTCAATCATCAAGAGACGGGTGGACAAACAAAAACCTTCAAATTCAGACAAAAGAAAAGCATTGATTTTGCAAGAATGGACTGCTATCAGTCAGGATTTGATCCAGAAGTTGATTGAGAGCATGCCAGGGAGAAATGCTGAGGTCCTGAAGAAGAAGGGTCAACACTGCAAATATTGACTTGCTGCATTAACTCATTCTAACTGTCAATATAACCTTTTGCTACTCATAATATGATTGCAATTATATTTCTGTATGTGATAAAAACATCTGACAAACGCACATAAAAACCAGAGGCCAGCAGATCATGTGAAAATATAATATTTGTGTCATTCTCAAAACTTTTGGCCATGACTGTACATGCTCAGTAGTGACCAGTGCTGTGGAGTCAGAGATGAGATGAATCTGTGCTGCACTTTATGTACATGCTCAGTAGTGACCATTGCTGTGTGGTCGTAGTGGAGATGAATCTGTGCTGCACTTTATGTACATGCTCAGTAGTGACCAGTGCTGTGGAGTCGTAGATGAGATGAATCTGTGCTGCACTTTATGTACATGCTCAGTAGTGACCAGTGCTGTGGGGTCGTAGTGGAGATGAATCTGTGCTGCACTTTATGTACATGCCCAGTAGTGACCAGTACTGTGGAGTCGTAGATGAGATGAATCTGTGCTGCACTTTATGTACATGCTCAGTAGTGACCAGTACTGTGGAGTCATAGATGAGATGAATCTGTGCTGCACTTTATGTACATAATAATAATTTTTATTTTTATAGCGCCGACATATTCCGCAGCACTTTACATTTCAGAGGGGATTTGTACAGACAATAGACATTACAGCATAACAATAATCACATACAGTAGATTATAACAAATACCAAGAGGAATGAGGGCCCTGCTCGCAAGCTTACAGTCTATGGCTGGTTCATACAATCAGGGCAACTGTTACCACCCACCTTTCGTGTCTACCTCTTTCCTCATAAAGTGTGTGACAGTACAGACACAGAGGGCTAATGGATGCATAAAGCATGTGGGAACATGATGCAGGAAATCTGGTTATGGTAAAACTTTTGGCTGTGCCACACAGGGATAGATTAGGTTAATGTGTTGAGGCGATAGGCCAGTCTGAATAAATGCGTTTTCAGGACACGCTTAAAATTGTGGGGATTGGCGACTAATCGTATTGACCTGGGAAGTGCATTCCAAAGAATTGGCGCGGCACGTGTAAAGTCTTGGAGACGGGAGTGGGAGGTTCTGACTATTGAGGATACTAACCTCAGGTCCTCAGCAGAACGGAGGGCGCGGGTAGGGTGGTATACTGAAACAAGGGAGGAGATGTAGAGTGGTGCTGAGCCATGGAGGGCTTTGTGGGTGAGGGTAATAAGTTTATACTGAATTCTGGAGTGGATGGGTAGCCAGTGTAATGACTGGCACAAGGTAGAGGCATCGGTGTAGCGATTGGTGAGGAATATGATCCTGGCTGCAGCATTCAAGACAGATTGGAGAGGGGAGAGTTTGGTAAGAGGGAGACCGATTAGAAGAGAGTTACAATAGTCCAGACGAGAATGAATAAGAGAAACAGTAAGAGTTTTTGCAGAGTCAAAAGTAAGAAAAGGTCGAATTCTAGAAATGTTTTTGAGGTGCAGATGACAAGAGCGAGCCAGTGATCGAATGTGGGGGGCAAAGGAAAGCTCAGAATCAAGTATGACCCCAAGACAACGGGCCTGTTGCTGGGGAGTAATAGTGGAGCCACACACAGAAATAGCAATGTCGGGTATAGGTACATTAGTAGAGGGAGGAAACACCAGGAGTTCAGTCTTTGACAGGTTCAGTTTCAGATATAGTGAGGACATGATATTAGACAAAGCGTTTAGACAATCGCCGGTGTTTTCTAGAAAGGCTGGCGTGATGTCAGGAGAAGAAGCGTATAATTGGGTGTCATCAGCATAGAGATGGTACTGGAAACCAAATCTACTGATTGTTTGACCAATAGGGGCAGTGTACAAGGAGAAGAGGAGGGGGCCTAGAACCGATCCTTGGGAGACCCCAACAGTAAGGGGAAGGTGAGAGGAGGAGGAACCGGCAAAAGATACAGTAAAGGAGCGGTCGGAGAGATAGGAGGAGAACCAGGAGAGAACGGTATCCTTGAGGCCAATGGAACGGAGCATAGTGAGGAGGAGCTGATGATCCACCGTGTCGAATGCTGCAGAGAGATCCAAGAGAATTAGCATGGAGTAATGACCATTTGATTTAGCTGTTAGCAGATCATTAGAGACTTTAGTGAGGGCAGTTTCAGTGGAGTGTAAAGAGCGGAAACCGGATTGGAGAGGGTCGAGAACAGAGTTTTCTGAGAGATAGCGGATAAGACGGGAGTGGACCAGGCGTTCCAGGAGTTTAGAGATGAAGGGAAGATTAGAGACAGGTCTATAGTTAGCGGCACAGTTTTGGTCGAGGGATGGTTTTTTAAGTAGTGGATGTATGATGGCATGCTTAAATGAGGAGGGAAAAATACCTGAAGAGAGAGAGAGGTTAAATATTTTAGTTAGGTGAGGGGTGACAGCAGGGGAAAGGGACTGGAGGAGATGTGACGGAAATGGGTCACTGGTGCAAGTAGTTGGGCGAGAAGATGCAAGGAGCCTGCTTACTTCTTCTGTGACTGGTTCAAAATCAGAGAGTGAGCTAGATGCAGTGGGGGAGGAAGGACAGTGCATGGTATGTGGTGATTGGGAGATAACTTCCTGTCGAATCTGGTCAATTTTTTCTTTGAAGTAATTGGCCAGATCGTCAGCTCGGAGCTCCGTGGTTGGGTCCTGTACTCTTGGATTGAGTAGAGAATGAAAAGTGTCAAAGAGACGTTTCGGGTTATTGGACAGTGAGGTGATGAGGGTGTTGAAATAGGTTTGTTTGGAGAGGTGAAGGGCAGTGTTGTATGTTCTAAGCATAAACTTAAAATGGATGAAATCTTCGTGTAGATTGGATTTTCTCCACAGACGTTCGGCGCACCTGGAGCATCGCTGCAGGAAAAGTGTTTGCACCGTGTGCCAGGGTTGTCGCCGTCTGCGTTGTGGTGTTCTATTTATAGGGGGTGCAAATTCATCCAGGGCACTTTGAAGTGTTTTATTGTAATGCTTCAATGCAGAATCAGGACATGAGAGGGAGGAGATGGGGGGCCAATGAAGACTGCAAGTTCTTCATAAGTTTCTGGGTGTTAATGGCCTGTATGTTTCTATAAGTCTGGACAGTGGGGGTGACCTGAGCAGCCTGGCAGTTCTTTATAGAGAATGAAAGAAGATTATGGTCAGAGAGCGGGAGAGGGGAGTTCGCAAAATCATCCACTGCACAAAGCCAAGAGAAGACCAAGTCGAGGGAATTTCCGTCTTCATGCGTTGGAGAATTAGTAAGCTGCGAAAGGCCAAACGAGGAGGTTAGAGATAAAAGGTGAGTAGAAGATGGGGAGAGGGGAAGAGCAATGGGGATGTTGAAATCGCCCATGATGAGGGTAGGGATGTCACAGGAGAGAAAATGTGGAAGCCAAGTGGCAAAATGATCCAGGAACTGATGGGAGGGGCCGGGAGGACGATACACCACCGCCACTCGCATGGAGAAGGGGGTGTAGAGTCTGACGGCATGGACCTCAAAAGAAGGGAAGACAAGTGAGGGTACTTGAGGGATAACCTGAAAGGTACATTTTGGCGATAGGAGCAGACCAACGCCTCCACCAGCTCTATTGTCTGATCTTGGGGTATGAGAGAAGTGTAGCCCCCTGTATGAAAGAGCAGCATCAGCGGTAGTGTCTGACTGCTGGATCCAGGTTTCAGTAAGAGCCAGGAGGTTAAGAGAATTAGAAAGGAAGAAGTCATGGATGAAGGATAGTTTGTTACACACTGAGCGAGAATTCCAAAGTGCACAATTAAGAGAGACAGATGGCAGGCAGGGAATATTAATAAGATTAGAGGGGTTTCTGAGTGTAGCAGTCGGGGGGTTTGCCTTTCTATAACATGGGGGACCAGGGTTGGGAGCAATGTCTCCTGCGACTAGGAGAAGGAGGATAGAAAGAGTGAGCAGATGGTTAAGTGATTTGTGAGAGCGTCTCTGATGTAGAATGGTGGGACTGACTGGATCTGTGCAATTTAACAACGTGAAAAGAGCGTGAGTGCTATACATAGGAGAGGAAAGAAGCGAGGAGCCAATATGGATGGAGTGTAGAGAGTTAATGCCAGGGCGGTGGATGTGTGTGAATGCAGCGGGCAGAATAAAAATTACACAAATGCATATGGTATATATTTGTTGAACTCCTAATGTACAGGTAGTAGATGTATATAAATGTCTTACCTGTCTCCTGCCCTGTCTAACTGCCATTTTATAACTGCCAATAGTACTTTGATACATGTACTTCGATTACATGTGCATAAATGCTCCCCCTAGCTAGGTCTGAATATATAGGAGGTTAAGGCTAAGTTTTTTGTTTTTTTTTGGCTCTCTCTCTCCTCGTTAATCAATCACACTAAATTGAGACACCAGGACCCAATAAAATGTTGTGGTCAAATAAACACATGTCCAGCACTACATGGATCATAAAGCACTTTGAAAAGTTTCTTGACCTCACAACATAAGGGGACAAGCAGAGTAAGTTGAAAAAACTATATACCAGATATAAGCTTGCAGAGTTGAAAACACAGAGATAGCATTCAGGATTAACTGCTTGCTGACATTGAATGGAGACACAGG
Organism: Dendrobates tinctorius; assembly: GCF_039654945.1. Classification (NCBI taxonomy): domain Eukaryota; kingdom Metazoa; phylum Chordata; class Amphibia; order Anura; family Dendrobatidae; genus Dendrobates; species Dendrobates tinctorius. The sequence goes on from NW_027361747.1 coordinate 10,919,183, forward strand.
AGTGGATTCAGAGCAGAGATTGGAAAAGCTGGTTACATGCTCAGTAGTGACCAGGGCTGTGGGGTCGTAGATGAGATGAATCTGTGCTGCCCTTTATGTACATGCTCAGTAGTGACCAGTGCTGTGGAGTCGTAGATGAGATGAATCTGTGCTGCCCTTTATGTACATGCTCAGTAGTGACCGGTTCTGTGGGGTCTGAGTCAGGGAAATTGAGGAGTCGAAGTCTGAGGTTTGTCTTACCAACGCCACAGCCTTTCTTGTGGCAAACTCTACTGTAAGGAGGATATATGCCCAAGTGGGCATGACTGTATCTTACCATTGTGGTGGTCATAAATACAGAGTGGGCAAGATTAAGTATTACTAAAATAGTAAGTATGACTGTAAGTATAGTAAAAGTGGAAAGGATTACCAAACAGTTGTCAGGCCTTTGACGTGGGTTTTGCTTTGCTTCCTCAGAAGGGGCATCGTGATTAATATGATTTCTTTGGATCATGGTTCAATCTTCTGCACGCGGTATTAGGTCTAATAGAGATTAGGTATGTGATGTTGGGGACACCGCTCATTGATGGGTTATTAAATTTGATATATTGAAAAAACTTGGCAACTGATAACCTGAGATGGGTCAGATATGAAAAAAATCCCTTAAAAATGATCTTTTAATATATCTCTTAGAAGTGTGTATACATATATTCAGTCAAATCTTTTTAAAAAGGGGGAAGATAAGAGAGTTATTCAGAGACTGCCGACGTTGAGCTGGGGCGCCAAGTTGAATCGTTCGGGTGCCAACCTCCGGATAGGCTGGTGAACAGCTAAATGGGGCCTAGGCTAGGGTATGTTAGCCTGTCTATGTTCATATTACCCTGACTTAATTAATCTAACCCATATCTTCATCCTTTTTAAAGCGTTTTGTCTGAATTTATGAATATACACTTTTAAAGGGAATCTGTCACTCCATTTTCGGCCTATGAGCTGCTGGCACCGCCATCAGAGGCTTATCTACAGCATTCTGTAATGCTATAGATAAGCCCCGGATGTAACCTATAAGAGAAGAAAAAGAGTTATATTATACTCACCCGGGGGTCCGGTCCGGTCCGATGGGTGTCACGGTCTGGCGCCTCCCATCTTCTAGAGATGACGTCCTCCTTTTTACTTCTGCCGCGGCTCCTGCGCAGGTTACTTTCTCTGCCCTGTTGAGGGCAGAGTAAAGTACTGTAGTGCGCAGGCGCCGGGAAAGGTCCGAGAGGCCCGGCGCATGCGTCGGAGAAAGTACGCCGGACCACGACACCCATCGGACCCGACCGGATCCCTGGGTGAGTATAATCTAACTCGTTTTTCTTCTCTTTCAGGTTACAACGGGAGGCTTATCTACAGCATTACAGAATGCTGTAGTTATGGCTGTGGCCGCATCTGGTATGACAGATTCCCTTTTAAGAGATATATTAAGTTAATTTTTAGTTGTTTTTTTTTTAATTATATTGGATATATTACATGATTGTCTTATGATCATTCATGTGGTCACTGGGTCTGCATTCCACATTTCATATATAAAGTCTTTTTATTGTATTATGTTATAATAAAGAATTTTGACACCATTGTGCAAGGGAGTCTTTATCGGATTATTCACGGTTTCTATAGATGCTCAGACTTTTGGAAAGGCCAGATAGGATAACGATATAAATCTGGTATCTGTCCAACCGTAATGATTCGCAGAATAAATGTGAAATGTTATTTGAACCATTATAGTGAATTGACATGTGGGAAAAAAACGAAGCAAATAGTGGAATGTTTTTGTTTTTTTTTTCCTTCCAATCTACCCCCCCCCCCCACACCAAAAAAAAAAAAGTGGAACTGTGGACGTGAGAGAAAATAAATATCGTCATTGTTAAAGGGTCATGCCCTCAAAAATATTTATCCATGTGACGGGGGTAATCTTTTTGATCACTGGAGGTTCAATCCCTTGGATAACCAGCGATCCTGAGATTGAGGCTCTGCGGCCTTGTCCTGAATGGAGCAGAATTGTGCATGCTCACCCTTAAGTCCGTTCATTGTGGGTTTACTGGGAATAGACGAGCGCTGTCCCATAAACAATGATTGGAGGGGGGCCGAGCATGTGTCATCCCCATCATTCAAGATGGGCCTGCTCTTGGGGTTAATGTATATGTCCCAATGGCTGTCAGTCGGAGGCCATAAATGTCATGTTGCCAATGACTGAATCTTTGAAGACTTTTCATATTATTAGCAGATCGAAACCTCCCTCCTTTTCTGCAGAAAGAGGTTCTGCAGCAGCAGAGGTGAGAATTTTAAGAAATAATGTTGTCACTAATTTAAATACATGTCAGAAAACATTAGAAGCCATTTTGCAGGTCTGGTGCTTTTACATCATCACTAAACTTGTAGCTTCTTGTAGTTCCGTGATTTACAGCAGAGAGTTCGTTATCTGACATATATTACAGCGTGGTTATAAATGCAGATCACAGGCTGGTGGATATTAACTTGCTCAGATAATCTCACTTCCTTTTGAAAAAATATTTATTTTTCATTGTATCGTAATGTACGAGCTGAGCAGGAATATTCTGAAAGTGAACTCTTGTCTAGTGGGTAAATGTTGTGTGGCCAAGTTACACATCTAGTCCTGTCTGCAATCCAAGTATTTACTCAGGGATAACAATGCAACCTGTAAAGCAGGAATGCACAGCCCCAGCCTCAAAGGGCCTCCATTGTTTTGTGTGGTGATGAGGTGGTTAAAGGGGGTCCCTGCTTTTATGTAGGGACTGGTGATTAAAAGCAACACGTGGGTGTGTGCATCATATGTGGTGTCCATGCGCATCATGTACTGTACGTACAACTCTCTGTACCCACTGCATTCATCAAGTTCCTGTGTATCCACTGCATTCATCATGTTCCTGTGTACCCACTGCATTCATCATGTTCCTGTGTACCCACTGCATTCATCATGTTCCTGTCTACCCACTGCATTCATCATGTTCCTGTCTACCCACTGCATTCATCATGTTCCTGTCTACCCACTGCATTCATCATGTTCCTGTGTACCCGCTTACCAGAATCTCCTCTGGCTTAGTTTCTAGTTTGAATAGAGTGATGGAGGTTGTGCAGGGTATTCTCAGGTTTGGAATTTATCCCCTATCCAAGACAGATCCCAAGGACCGTGGACTCTGAAGAGTCATATGAATGGAGCGGAGGTTGATCATGTGCACTACAGCTCCAGGTATTTATTATAGGAGTGCAGTGTGCTTGGTCAACCACTGCTTGTTTCACATGGGGCTCTTCAGAGTATTCGTTCATGTTTATTTTACCAAAATCATGAAAATGAAGGCCCCGTTACACATAGCGAGATCGCTGAAATGTCACAGATTTTGTGATGCAACAGTGACCTCGCCAGCGATCTCGCTACGTGTGACACATAGCGGCAACCGGCCCCCTGCTGCGATATCGCTGATCGTGCTCGAATGTCTCAGGCCATTTTTTGATTGTTGGTGTCCCGCTGGCCAGCATGCACTGCTGTGTTTGACGCCATACCAACGACGATCAACCTCGTTGGCGACTCAGAACTCGCATCTATCGAGGTCCGAGTCGTCAGAATAGCTGCTGTGTGACAAGGTACCAACAACCGCCAAGGTCGTTATACGGATCGCTGTATTGTTGCTGCGTCGGTGAGTAGATCTGCCTAATAGCTTATTAGCGATCATGTAGCGACGCACCAACGATCCTTACCAGGTCGAATCGTTGTCGGGATTGCTCGAGCGTCGCTATGTGTAACGGTACCCTGATGTACGCGGTTCGTGAATTTGGCACAAAGGTTAATAAAGAAAAACTTCTTTCCTGTCATTTGAAAAGTTTAAACTTTTAGTACCTATAACTACGCCAGGGAGCAGCTGGAGTAGAGTTGAGTCAAATTTTGCGACCTTTTTTAAAAAGTCCCAATTGACGAATCGGCTAAAAACCTCTGGAATGATTACGTGCAACTGTAAAGCGGAAAACATAAAAACAGGCGAGCACATAGAAAATGGACTTAAAAAAAAGGCGCAAATAGAATAAATGGATGAAGAAAAAAAAGTCATAAAGGGATTGTTTTGGCATAAATACGCGGTGGCCAGATGTAGACTGGAACTATATATAGTGAAATACTTAACTCAAGATGTGCGGTACTCTGCAGCTCTGAAGATTTGTGTTTTAATTATGCATTTGTCCGTAGCCATCGCTATAGGAAAATAATGCATATGTGTATTAAAGAAATAACTTTATAAGCAAATGCAATAAAACCATTGATATTTGTAGTGTGGGATTTCTTAAACCGTAAAAACATTGGGATTGCGACTTGTCCTACAAAAATTTTTTTAGCTTTTTTAGTGTCAGATGTGACGCTTGACACCCTTCATGGAAATAATCGTCCACACCGATGTTTTTTCAGTGTGTGTGATGTTTTGAAAAGAACAGCAATAGCAGCTTTGCTTGATGCATACGTCTAAAAGAGGATTTATTTATTTTTTTAATTAAAACCGAGTACCTCATGCAATTGGCACTGCTCCATTCATTCTGGAACAGTCTTTCTTTTGTGATTCTCCATCACAAAGTTGTACCCCCTGGTATAAAGATGCAATTTTTCTGGGCATATACCACAGAACTCCATTTGCTATTTCTCCCCTTTCATATGGCCACATCGTAGGGGGCTTCATCATAGAGGGGAGAAAGCAAACACAGACCCCGCATTTCTGCTATTGGAGTGCCGGAGACCAGAAGAAAAGCAGCACGTTGCTCGTTCCATAGTTGGGTCCATCTCATCTATTCTCCACTGCCGCCATTAGCAGGAAGGGATGCAGTGACTACAGAGTGTGAGCCAGGCTGCAGCTGTGACCTTCTCAGGAAGTTTGCATTTTCCTCTCTATGACATGGCCGTGTTTTCATTGGACAGTGTCGTAGAGGAGAATACATAAATATTCAGAGGGAAGTTCTGTGATTTTTTTTTTTTTTTTTTTTTTTCCCAGTATACGCACAGCACCAGATGAGTGCCTTTTTTTTTTTTTTTTTTGCCAAATAACGTGTACAAAGGCAATCTTTTTTTTTTTTTTTTCTTCCTTTTTTCTTCTCCTGGAATGCAATAGCAAAACTATCCAAAAGTGTAGGCAACAAGCAGGGAGAACTTGTATCTTTCAAGATTACTACTTCTCAACTTTTAATATTTAAAAAGTATGAATCTATTTTAATAGAATCATAGAATGGTAGAGTTGGAAGGGACCTCCTGGGCCATCTGGTCCAACCCCCTGCTCAAAGCAGGATTCACTAAATCATCCCAGACAGATGTCTGTCCAGCCTCTGTTTGAAGACTTCTATTGAAGGAGAAATCATCACCTCTCGTGGCAGCCTGTTCCACTCATTAATCACCCTCACTGTCAAAAAGTTTTTTCTAATATCTAATCTGTGTCTCCTCCCATTCAGTTTCATCCCATTGCTTCTAGTCTTTCCTTGTGCAAATGAGAATAAAGATGATCCTTCTACAATGTGACAGCCCTTGAGATATTTGTAGACAGCTATTAGGTCTCCTCTCAGTCTTCTTTTTCCCAAGCTAAACATACCCAAATCCTTTAACCGTTTCTCATAGGACTTGGTTTGCAGACCGGTCACCATTCTGGTCGCTCTTTTCTGAACTTGCTCCAGTTTGTTGATGTCTTTTTTAAAATGTGGTGCTCAAAACTGGACACAGTATTCCAGATGAGGTCTGATCAATGAGGAGTAGAGGGGGATAATGACTTCACGTGATCTAGACTGCATGCTGCTGTTAATACATCCCAGAATTGCATTTGCCTTTTTTGCTGCTGCATCACACTGTTGACTCATGTTCAGTCTGTGATCTTTTAGTATACCCAAGTCTTTTTCACAGGTGCTGTTGCTTAGCCTTTTTCCTCCCATTCTGTATATGCTTTTCATTTTTATTGCCCAGATATAGTACTTTGCATTTTTCCCTGTTAAAATCCATTCTGCTCCAGTTTATTGATATCTTTTTGAAACCTCTCTTTACTCTAGTATTAGCTATCCCTCCTAGCTTTGCGTCATCAGCATATTTAATCAGTTTCACTGACCCCCCCCCATTGTCAGCTAGGGATTGGCAAAGGGAATGTGTCAGCTCATTTTACCCCCCCACTCTCCAGTCCCATTACTTGTGTAGGTTATAAGAACACAAGTGAATCCGGACCTTTATTAAACCAAAACCCTGCTCTGTCGCATAGGAATCCAGTTTAGACGTGTTCTGTAGTCTCCGAGGAGCAACTGCCTCGGCTCTCAGCTCAATTGTAAGCCTATTTCTGCTGCCTACTTCGCGATTGACGGCTCTGACAAACTGTAGCAGTGCAATCAGTACCCTAGTAGTACAAGGCTAGGAATGAAGCTGGGAGCCAAGGCAGTGAAGGCCTGCAATGCTCATGCATGTGATCTAATAACGCCACGCAAGCAACTGACATTGCTGTTGCCTTTATTTTAATCAAAGAACTCGGGCATTTAAGAAGAGGTTGTCTCAACGGTGGACAATCCCATTAACCAAACCAAGATTTCTGGCAGGGCTGTGAAGTCAGTGTCTGAGTCCATTTTGGTTGAGTCAGTATAAAGTGGACTGACTCCGACTCCTAAAATATATAATAAATTGGGTATAGTAGTTCAATGGAGGATGTGCTGTAAATGTTTTCAGAAATGGGAAAGTTATGAATTGTCCTATAAATGTCTGTTCTGTTCTTGATCTAAGGATCTTGGCTTTTAGTTGAGATGAATCTGTGCTGCACTTTATTCACATGCTCAGTAGTGACCAGTGCTGTGGGGTCGTAGATGAGATGAATCTGTGCTGCACTTTATGTACATGCTCAGTAGTGACCAGTACTGTGGAGTCGTAGTTGAGATGAATCTGTGCTGTACTTTATGTACATACTGAGTAGTGGAGACTGAGTCGGGAGTCAGGGAAATTGAGAAGTCGAAGGTTTGGCTTACTGACTACACAGCCGTGATTTCTCCTTCGCCTCATTGGGGGACACAGACTGTGGGTGTATGCTTCTGCCGCTAGGAGGCTGACACTAAGTGAAAAAGAGGTTAGCTCCTCCTCCACAGTATACACCCTCGCCCCTATTGCGGGCGGAAATCAGTTTTTTGCTTAGTGTCCATGGAGGCACACGTCTTTTTTTTTTTTTTTCTCCAGACTTTTTTCGTCTTTAGCCATGAAGATGTGACAGGGGCAACGGATCCTATTGAAAAGGTCCGATTTCCCCAAACCAACAACGGGCGAGCACGTGCGAGTGTCCCTTCACGTATCCTCTCCCGCGTCGTGAGACACAATGCCGGACTTAAGCCCCCATTACACATAGCGATATCGCTAGCAATATCGCTGTAACGTCACTGGTTTTGTGACGTAGCAGCGATATTGCTAGCAATATCGCTACATGTGATACTTCCGACCGGCTCCCCCGCCGATTAACGCTGATCGCGCGAGAACGTCCTGGACCATTTCTCGTCGGGTGCTACCTGCTGGGCTTCCTGTGGCGACGCGTGGACGCGGGCGGGAGGACGTCAGGATCGCCGCGTCTGACAGGTAAGTAGCATCCCCCGACCCCTGCTATGTCACTGGTGAGATCTGCCTGTGTGGCAGCTCACTAGCGACCACTTAGCGATGCACCAGCGATCCATATCGTTGTCGGGATCGCTGGTGCATCGCTAAGTGTAATGGTACCCTTAGCACTGACTATCGTTAGGTATTGAAACCATGGGCTGTACAGAGGCACAAGACTAGTCCGTGCGGCCCCACTGCTCCACCAATGCTAAGACTGCGGTGCTGCAAGGTGGCGGATGGTCCCTCTCCTCACCCCCTGAAGGGGTTAGATGGAGCTAGGGTGCCTGCACCGTCCTATTTTTAATCAAAGACCTCCTCACATACCTGCGTTCAGGCTGAAGAGGAGCATCGGTGAGAAGAAGGTCTGGGAGGGCTCCTGCGAAGACTTCGGGCTGGAGCCCACAGTGCGGCGACCACTAGCCTTGCAAAGGAGGGCTTGATCCGTCAGGCGGCAGCCTGAGACAAGAACGCCGTGCCAGTCAGTAGCGCCGCCCCCCCCCCCCCCTGGTCAAGGGGGTAAGGGGAAAATTTAGGCCGCTTCTTCGGCTGGAAGTTCCGCCCCCGGGGCCGCACTCTATTCCGGTAAAAATCGAGGCTTCGGAGCACGGCTAGGCCGCAAAGCGGACTTACCGCCCCTAGAGCAGTTTTACAGGCTGGCGTGCACCGGTTTAAAGGAAGCATCCAGGTGGGGGGGCGCAGGACTGGGGTAAGTGATGCCCGAGAGGCCAAGCTACAGGGAAAAGCGAGGTGCTACCTCCTCCCCATATCCCCAGCAGCGGACAGATACAGCATGTCCGAAAAGACAAAGACGCACACGTTCTTTTACGCTGCATGTATCTCTTGTCGGGCTGCGTTTCCGCAGGCGCGGAGCAAGCGGTTATGCAAAGCCTGCGAATCCGAACGTGCCCAGGAGCCCTCCCCTGCGACCAATGTGTCAAATCCCCCGGAGTGCGCCCGATCACTGTCACAGTCCATGACGTCACTTACGAGAGCAATAGAGTCCCTTCAAGCCCCCGATAGGGGCAGGGACAGTGGCTCGCCACCTTTAGAGGGAACCGCCACCTCACTAGAGCCTCCGACCTGCAGGGGCCGCTCTCACTCCAGGCAGACCCGGAGGAAACTAATCCACACGGTGTCGCCCAGTCTATCCGGTGCCTTAGCATCCATAAGCTCTGCTTCTCACTCCCTGTCACCAGTGGTTGATAGCGAGCAGACTTCAGATTGCGACTCAGATGAGCCCCTTGACCTGGACACTCCAGGGTCATGTGAAGCAGTGGACAGCCTCATAGAAGCCGTCAATCAGACCCTGGGGATTGAGGATTATCCCACAGCGGCTACGGGGCATAAGGTGGCATTTAAGCGAGTGAAGCGGCCGCACAGAATCTTTTCCTCTCACCCTGAGTTTGAGGACATAGTGCAGCGGCACAGAGAACATCCAGACTGGCGTTTCTCGGGTCAAAAGGCCCTTTCGAAACGAGATATTCGTTTGCTCCGGACCGCCGTAAAATATGGATGGAATCCCCGATAGTGGATCCTCTGGTTTCACGCCTGGCCATTAAGACCCTGTTATATGTCCCTACTGTTTCCTCGATTAAGGATCTCACAGACCACCTGATTGAGAGCCTAACTCGTTCAGTATATGAGGCATCAGGGTCTGCACTCGCTCCCTCGTTCGCAGCAACTTGGGTAGCTAAGGCTATGATATCATGGTCAGAAACGTTAAGGTCGCGCAGGAGCAGGATCTACCTGCAGAGATTTCGGAGGTCGCAGGTCAGATGGCGATGGCCGGAGACTATATAATTAATGCATCTTTGGATGCGGCCAATTGTTCGGCCCTTGCTGCCGCTAATCAATCTCTATCAGAAGAGCCCTGTGGTTGAGGACATGGTGAGCCGATTCTACTTCCAAGAAGTCCTTGACTTCCCTGCCTTATCAGTGCGGCCACCTATTTGGGGAAAGGTTGGATCAACTTATCTCAGACTCCACAGGAGGAAAGAGTGGGTTTCTCCCTCAACAAAAGGTTAAACCGCTTTTTCGTCACCAGATTCAGGCACGTTTTTGGGCCTTTCGCAACCCCGGATGGACTATTTTGCATCTGTTTTCTCTCAGAAAGGAAATGTAACACCAACTGTTATTCACTGTCCTATTAAGGGAATAGAAGAATCCAGGATATCTATAAACAGAAAGATAGTGAGGAAACACTTAGCTAACCTAAATGAATTCAAGTCTCCAGGTCCAGATGAATTACACCCCAGAGTACTGAAGGAGATAGCAGAAGAAATTTCTGAACCACTCTCCATAATCTTTGAAAATTCTTGGAGAACAGGAGAAGTGCCAGAAGACTGGAGAAGAGCAAATGTTGTTCCTATCTTCAAAAAGGGGAAGAAGGTGGACCCAGGCAACTATAGGCCGGTGAGTCTGACTTCTATACCAGGAAAGATCTTTGAACAAATTATTAAACAACATGTAAGTCAATACCTGGATAAGAATGAAGTGATTAAACAGAGTCAGCATGGGTTTGTAACTAATAAGTCATGTCAGACTAACTTAATTTCCTTCTATGACGGTATCACTGATTGGGTGGATCAAGGAAATGCTGTAGATATAGTATATCTTGACTTCAGCAAAGCATTTGACAAAGTCTCTCATACAATCCTTATTGAAAAAATGACTAAGTATGGAATGGACAAGGCAACTGTTAGGTGGATTCATAGCTGGCTTAGTGATCGGACCCAAAGAGTGGTCGTAAATGGCTTCACATCCAGTTGGAAGAATGTCTCAAGTGGGGTACCACAGGGCTCTGTCCTGGGCCCTGTATTGTTCAACATCTTTATCAACGATTTAGATGAAGGAATTGAGGGTAAACTGATTAAATTTGCTGATGACACAAAGCTAGGAGGGATAGCTAATACTAGAGAAGAGAGAGAGAGGATTCAAAAAGATTTAAATAAACTGGAGAAGTGGGCAGTAACTAACAGAATGGTTTTTAACAGGGAGAAATGCAAAGTACTACATCTGGGCAATAAAAATGAAAAAAGCATATATAGAATGGGAGGAATAGGGCTAAGTGACAGCACATGTGAAAAAGACTTGGGTATACTAATAGATCACAGACTGAATATGAGTCAACAGTGTGATGCAGCAGCAAAAAAGGCAAATGCAGTTCTAGGATGTATTAACAGAAGCATACAGTCTAGATCACGTGAAGTCATTATTTCCCTCTACTCCTCTTTGGTCAGACCTCATCTGGAATATTGTGTCCAGTTTTGGGCACCACATTTTAAAAAAGACATCAACAAACTGGAGCAAGTTCAGAAAAGAGCGACCAGAATGGTGACCGGTCTGCAAACCCTGTCTTATGAGGAAAGGTTGCAGGATTTGGGAATGTTTAGTTTGCAAAAGAGAAGACTGAGAGGAGACTTAATTGCTGTCTACAAATATCTAAAGGGCTGTCACATTGTAGAAGGATCATCTTTATTCTCATTTGCACAAGGAAAGACTAGAAGCAATGGGATGAAACTGAATGGGAGGAGACACAGATTAGATATTAGAAAAAACTTTTTGACAGTTAGAGTGATCAATGAGTGGAACAGGCTGCCACGAGAAGTGGTGAGTTCTCCTTCAATGGAAGTCTTCAAACAGAGGCTGGACAGACATCTGACTGGGATGATTTAGCGAATCCTGCTTTGAGCAGGGGGTTGGACCAGATGTCCCAGGAGGTCCCTTCCAACTCTACGATTCTATGATTCTATGATACAGCGGCCAATTCCGCCGCCTCAGGCCACCCCAAACAGGATAGGGAGTGGCAGGTCTTATATAGAGCCAACCCATTTGGGAGAATGCTTGCTCAACAGGCCAGATCGAGGAGATTCAGATCCCAAAGATCATCGGCCAAATGGCTCGAGGTCTTTACCAGACGACACCAGCAAGGTGGGCGGCCGCCTACTCTGTTTTCACCACGTCTGGGCCAACGTCGCCCACGACGCATGGGTAAAAGAATTGGTGTCCTCAGGTTACAAAATGGAATCTATCAGAGACCCCCCAAAACGTTTTTTCTTTCCCAGCTTCCCAGGGTAGATACCCAGGCAAGGGCTCTATTGGGAGCCATCAAATCGCTCCAGCACAACGGAGTCATTATTCCAGTACCAGAACACGAAAGGGCTGAGGGGTTCTATTCCAACCTTTTTGCAGTTCCCAAAAAGGACGGGTCTGTCAGGCCTGTGTTGGACCTGAAGCTGCGGAACAGATTCATCAGGATCAGACATTTCCAGATGGAGTCTCTCCGTTCAGTCATATCGGCCATGGAGCAGGGAGAATACTTGGCCTCAATAGACATCCAAGATGCATATCTGCATGTTCCCATTTTTCCTCCTCATCAGAGGTTCCTACGCTTCGCCATAAATGGTCATTTTCATTTCATAGCGCTACCCTTTGGGCTAGCCACGGCTCCCAGAGTGTTCACAAAGGTTATGGCAGTTGTTATGGCTATACTGCGTTTTCGAGGCAGTCGTTTTGCCTTATCTGGACGACCTCTTGGTCAAGGGCCCGTCAATACGGGCATGCGAGGAAAATGTCAGCATCACGTTGGATACTCTTGCCCGCTCAGGGTGGTTGGTCAATGCGAAGAAGTCATCCCTTGTGCCAGCTCAGAAGATCTCCTTCTTAGAAATGATCTTCGACACTTGCCGAGGATTGGTGATTCTCCCTCAGGAAAAGGTGCTAGCTCTCCGACAGGGAGTCCGGACACTTCGCCAACCAGTCCCTATGACCATCCGATCTGGGATGAGGATTCTAGGGAAAATGGTGGCAGCGATGGAGGCAATACCATTCGCCCAGTTCCATCTTCGCCCCCTGCAGCACGCCCTCTTGTCAGCCTGGGACAAGAGCCCTTTCACGCTCGATCGGCGGTGTCGTCTGTCCTCTCAAGTCAGGCAGTCGCTCGGATGGTGGATAACCAGTTCCTCTCTGACCCAGGGGAAACCCTTTCCCCCAGACCATTGGCTGGGGAGCGGCGTTTCGCCACCACATGACTTAGGGACGGTGGTCGCCACAGGAGGCACGCCTCCCGATCAATTTATTGGAGATACGAGCAATCCGGCTGGCACTGCAGAAGTTTCATCACTTTCTAGCAGGCCACCCTGTCCGAATTCAATCGGACAATGCCACGGCGGTGGCTTACATAAAACACCGAGGGGGCACTCGCAGCAGAGCAACCATGTGCAAGGTGGGGCACGTTCTTCAGTGGGCCGAAGCAAACCACTCGGTGATTTCGGCAGTTCACATCCCGGGCGTAGAAAACTGTGTGGCAGACTTTCTCAGCTGGGAGGATCTTGCGTCTGGAGAGTGGTCTCTACATCCCGAAGTCTTTCAGCAGATTTGTCAATGGTGGGGAACTCCGGATGTGGACTTGATGGCTTCCAGAGTGAATGCCAAGGTGCCCACATATGTCGCTCGGGCCAGGGACCCGAAGGCATCGCGGTGGATGCGTTGGTTCTACCATGGAGCCAGTTTCGCCTCCCATATCTATTTTCCCCCGCTACCACTACTTCCGAGAGTCGTCAAGAAGATCAAAACGGAAGGGGTCCAGGCAATTCTGCTGGCCCCAGATTGGCCCCATCAAGCGTGGTACGCAGATCTAATGCTGCTGCTTGCCGACGTCCCTTGGCGCCTACCAGAGCGCCCGGATCTACTCTCTCAAGGGCCAACTGAACTCAGGGGCCCTGTGTTTGACAGCATGGCCGTTGAATCTTGGATTCTAACCCAGGCAGGGTTCGGGAGCAAGGCGGTTGCTACAATGATTAGCGCCAGGATGCCTGCTTCAGCACAAATTTACCACCACACCTGGAAGGCGTTCTTCGCTTGGTGTCGAGGCCACGGTGTTTCCCCGCTGAGATTCTCGATCCCCAACATCTTGGCTTTCCTCCAGTCGGGGCTAGATTCGGGCTTGGCCCCAAGTTCCCTCAGGAGACAAATACCAGCCTTATCCGTCCTGTTCGAGCACAGAATTGCTACCAATTTGCAGGTGAAGACTTTTCATTCAGGGTGTCTCCCACTTGGTACCTCCCTATAAGGCGCCTGGGACCTTAACCTGGTCCTAATTGTTCTGCAGGAAGCTCCTTTTGAGCCATTTCAGGATGTCTCTTTGAGGTACCTTTCCTGGAAAGTGGTGGTCCTAGTGGCCATCACTTCTATCAGGCGGGTTTCAGAGCTGGCAGCCCTATCCTGCCGAGCTCCGTTCCTCACTTTTCATAAGGATAAGGTGGTACTCAGACCAGCCCCTCCTTTTCTACCAAAGGTCGTATCCTCTTTTCACATTAATGAAGATGTTGTCTTGCCTTCATTCTGCCCAGCATCGTGTGGAGAAGGCTCTTCACACGTTGGACCTGATAAGAGCCCTCCGGAGGTACGTGTTGAGGACGTCACCCTTTCGTCAGACGGACATGCTGTTCGTGCTCCCCGAAGGGTGCAGGAAGAGACTCGCTGCCTCAAAATCGACCATAGCCAGATGGATTCGTTTGACTATTCAGGAGTCCTACCGCATTAGAGGCACGCCGATTCCAGCAGGAATCAGTGCTTACTCTACTCGGGCAGTGGGCGCCTCTTGGGCGCTTCGGCATCAGGCTTCGACGGAACAGGTTTGCAAGGCAGCAACCTGGTCCAGCCTGCACACATTTGCCAAACATTACAATATCCATACTCAGGCCTCAGCAGATGCGAGCCTGGGTAGAATGATTCTCCAAGCAGCGGTGGCGCACCTTTTAAACAAGAGGTGCATGTAGCTTGGATCGGTGAATTAACTCCCACCCACGGACTTCTTTAGGACGTCCCACAGTCTCTGTGTCCCCCAATGAGGCGAAGGAGAAACATGGATTTTTGTGAAAACTCACCGTAAAATCCTTTTCTCCGAGACGCTCATTGGGGGACACAGCACCCACCCTATTAGCCAGTTGGCTCTTGTTTCGGTTAAATTAATGTGTTTACTTATTTGATATAAGGGTGGTGTGTTCCTTTGGACATGTTGTACCTGTATTGAGGTTAATTTTATTGTCCTCCTACTGCTTTGGTACCAAACTGATTTCCACCCGCAATAGGGGCGAGGGTGTATACTGCGGAGGAGGAGCTAACCTCTTTTTTTTTCACTTAGTGTCAGCCTCCTAGCGGCAGAAGCATACACCACAGTATCTGTGTCCCCCAATGAGCGTCTCGGAGAAAAGGATTTTACGGTGAGTTATCACAAAAATCCATGTTTTTGGTGCATTTAGCTTTAAAAACGGGAGAAACTTACTAATTTACAAGAATCTAAATAGCTCCTGCCATGTTCCCATGTAGTGTAAATACTGTTTTCCCTGTTTTTTTTTTTTTGTTTTTTTTTCTTTTTCAACAGTAATATTTTTGCTTACCTTTAATTGTCCCATGCAAAGCAATGTGATAATTCATGGAATCTCTCTCAGGCAAAACTAACAGATCAAGGAAATTCTTATCCTCTCTTGCTGACAACTTTATCTTCCAAAAGGTAAGGGAGAAAACAAGGGGAACTGCTACCTTGGATCTAATCCTTATAAACAGGGAGGAAATGGTTGAGGAGGTAAAAGTGGCTGGGACCCTAGGAGGTAGCGACCATGCTATTTTAGAATTTTGGATAACTAGAGGCGGAAGACCTGTGAAGACTCAGACGTCAAGGTTAGATTTCAGAAAGGCAGATTTTAAGGGATTCAGAAAGAGAATTGGAGGAATCCAATGGCTGGATATCCTTAAAGACAAAAATGTCCAGGAAGGATGGGAAATCTTGAAAAATGAAATTCTCAAAGCACAGTTGTTAACAATTCCGAAAAGAGGTAAGAATAGGAAGCAGTTAAGGAAACCAGGATGGATGAACACAGAACTTAAGCACATGCTAAAAAGGAAGAAAAAAATGTTTATAAAATGGAAAGAGGGAGGCATATCTAAAGAAGAATATAATGCTGTCTGCAGAACCTGCAGGGCACAAGTCAGATTAGCTAAAGCTGAAAATGAATTGAGGCTTGCAAGAGATGTCAAAAGCAATAATAAAGGATTTTGGGGATATGTCAAAAGTAAAAGAAAAGTCAAAGATGCTATAGGATTTTTACAGGATGAAAATGATGAAATGGTAAGACAGGATGTTGAGAAGGCTGAACTTTTAAATTCCTATTTTGCATCTGTTTTCTCTCAGAAAGGAAATGTAACATCAACTGTTATTCACTGTCCTATTAAGGGAATAGAAGAATCCAGGATATCTATAAACAGAAAGATAGTGAGGAAACACTTAGCTAGCCTAAATGAATTCAAGTCTCCAGGTCCAGATGAATTACACCCCAGAGTACTGAAGGAGATAGCAGAAGAAATTTTTGAACCCCTCTCTATAATCTTTGAAAATTCTTGGAGAACAGGAGAAGTGCCAGAAGACTGGAGAAGAGCAAATGTTGTTCCTATCTTCAAAAAGGGGAAGAAGGTGGACCCAGGAAACTATAGGCCGGTGAGTCTGACTTCTATACCAGGAAAGATCTTTGAACAAATTATTAAACAACATGTATGTCAATACCTGGATAAGAATGAAGTGATTGAACAGAGTCAGCATGGGTTTGTAACTAATAAGTCATGTCAGACTAACTTAATTTCCTTCTATGACGGTATCACTGATTGGGTGGATCAAGGAAATGCTGTAGATATAGTATATCTTGACTTCAGCAAAGCATTTGACAAAGTCTCTCATACAATCCTTATTGAAAAAATGATTAAGTATGGAATGGACAAGGCAACTGTTAGGTGGATTCATAACTGGCTTAGTGATCGGACCCAAAGAGTGGTCGTAAATGGCTGCACATCCAGTTGGAAGAATGTCTCAAGTGGGGTACCACAGGGCTCTGTCCTGGGCCCTGTATTGTTCAACATCTTTATCAACGATTTAGATGAAGGAATTGAGGGTAAACTGATTAAATTTGCTGATGACACAAAGCTAGGAGGGATAGCTAATACTAGAGAAGAGAGAGAGAGGATTCAAAAAGATTTAAATAAACTGGAGAAGTGGGCAGTAACTAACAGAATGGTTTTTAACAGGGAGAAATGCAAAGTACTACATCTGGGCAATAAAAATGGAAAAAGCATATATAGAATGGGAGGAATAGGGCTAAGTGACAGCACATGTGAAAAAGACTTGGGTATACTAATAGATCACAGACTGAATATGAGTCAACAGTGTGATGCAGCAGCAAAAAAGGCAAATGCAATTCTAGGATGTATTAACAGAAGCATACAGTCTAGATCACGTGAAGTCATTATTTCCCTCTACTCCTCTTTGGTCAGACCTCATCTGGAATATTGTGTCCAGTTTTGGGCACCACATTTTAAAAAAGACATCAACAAACTGGAGCAAGTTCAGAAAAGAGCGACCAGAATGGTGACCGGTCTGCAAACCCTGTCTTATGAGGAAAGGTTGCAGGATTTGGGAATGTTTAGTTTGCAAAAGAGAAGACTGAGAGGAGACTTAATAGCTGTCTACAAATATCTAAAGGGCTGTCACATTGTAGAAGGATCAACTTTATTCTCATTTGCACAAGGAAAGACTAGAAGCAATGGGATGAAACTGAATGGGAGGAGACACAGATTAGATATTAGAAAAAACTTTTTGACAGAGTGATCAATGAGTGGAACAGGCTGCCACGAGAAGTGGTGAGTTCTCCTTCAATGGAAGTCTTCAAACAGAGGCTGGACAGACATCTGACTGGGATGATTTAGCGAATCCTGCTTTGAGCAGGGGGTTGGACCAGATGGCCCAGGAGGTCCCTTCCAACTCTAAGATTCTATGATTCTATGCCCAGGGTGCAGCTGATGATACAGTGAACTGTGCGTTTTTTGGGTGCGATTTTTCTTGGTAGAGTGCAGTTGTGTTTTTAAGTGCAGAAACAAAGCTTTTCTGTATTTAAAAATGCATAAACAGCTTTAACCCCTTTACCCCCTGGCCATTTTACATTTTTACGTTTTGTTTTTTGCTCCCCTTCTTCCCAGAGCCGTAACTTTTTTTTTCGGTCATTATGGCCATGTGAGGTCTTGATTTTTGCGGGACAAGTACTTTTGAATTACATCATTGGTTTTAACATATTGTGTACTACTGGAAATCTGGAAAAAAAAATTCCCAGTGCAATGAAATTGCAAAAAAAAAAGTGCAATTCCACAGTTGTGTGAGGTGTTGTTTTTTTTTTTTTTTAGGTTCTTTTTTATTTAAGTGGTGAAAAAAAAAACCCCAAATGGCACCATTTTCCGAGACCTGTAGCGTCTCCATTTGTCGTGATCTCGGGTTGGGTGAGGGATTATTTTGTTTGCGTGCTGAGCTGACCTTTTTATTGATACCATTTTGGTGTAGATACAATTTTTTTGATTGCCTCCCATGCATTCCTATGGCATTCCACACATGCTGTGCTAATGCTGCGCTTTCTTCCGCAGCGGAATTGCATCGCGGAAAAAATCGCAGCTTGCTCATTCTTTTTGCGGAATCGCAAAGAATTGCCGCGATTCCGCACCCATAGGAATGCATGAGAACCGCTTACTTCCCGCATGTGGCTATGCCCACCATGCGCAAAGTTAAGCGTCTCGTGCGGATGGTACCCACGATGTGGAGGAGAGGAGACTGTCCTGGCCCTGGGTACCATAGCCCTGTAAAAAACAAAAAAAAAAATCAAGGTATATTTACCTTCCGGCGTCATGCTCAGCGTTCCCAGTAATGCCTTGCGGCAAGGACCTGTGATGACGTAGTCTCGCGTTACTCTAGCGGTGTCGTGAGATCACTATAGCAATGCGAGACCAACGTCCTCACAGGTCTCGCAAGGCATCGCTGGGAACGGGAGCGTCGCTGAGGCTGCTTGGGACGTCGGAAGGTAAATATACCCCGATTTTTTTATTTTTTTATCATTTTTAACATTCTGTCTTTTACTATTGATGCCGCATAGGTGGCCTCAATAGTAAAAAGCTGGTCACACTTGTCAAACACTATGTTTGACGAGTGTGACCAACCTGTCAATCACTTTCCAAGCGATGCTTCAAATCGCTTGGAAAGTGCTTGAATTTCGCACGCGAAAATTGCGGCAAAAACGCCAACATAATCGTGGTAAAATCGCGTGGAAAAAACGCGCATTTTCTGGGAAGGAGTCCGGTTTTGAGTGTCCGGTTTAAAATGCTACGTGGGCACATAGCCTAAATCTGAATTAAAAATGCATCAAATAAAGGGGAGAATAGATAACAAAAATGCATATTAATGTGTGGGCTCCTGCAGAAAATATGTGGATGAAAACGGCAGTATTTACACTAGATGTGAACATAGCCGTAAGCTATGAAGTCTAAATACTGTTGTTTTTTTTTGTTTTTTTTTATTTAATTCCAAACTGAATTTTTTTTTTTTTTATTATGCAGAAAAGTTGTTTAATTGTCCCAGCAAAGTAGATGTGATTTCATGAAAGCTACTGCCCACAGTGCGGCTAAAGATGCTGCTGAACTGCTTCTTGCTGCATTTTATTCTCTATGGGCTTCTAAGTAGAAACTGGAATAAAAAAAAACACCGACGGTCTTCTTCTATCTCAGTAATTGGAAAATCTGCCTTCACTGAATACAGATTTTACCCCTGAATTGAGAGTAAGAAATCAGTCTGTAGCTTACCTCACCTTTGTTTAAAGGCCAGATTACAAAGGTAAAGTAAATTATTGAAGCCATAGGAAAATAGAAAAGGTGACGGCACACCAAAAAATAAAAAAAACTTTTATTGCGCCAAATCAAGACATTATTAAAACCACAGAGCCTGACGTGTTTCGGGTGCGTCTATTGCACCTTTAGTCCTATGCCTAAGGATGTAATAGACACACCCGAAACACATCAGGCTCTGTGGTTTTAATAATGTCTTGATTTGGCGCAATAAAAGTTTTTTTATTTTTTGGTGTGCCGTCACCTTTTCTATTTTCCAATGGTTACTATGCTTGCTAGTTTGGATGTGCACCCACCCGCTTTGACTATATGGCTTAACTGATGTGATTACATGGACTGAGATGTGGCAGCTGCAAGTCTCCCTTCCTATGCATCAATGATTGAAGCCATG
The DNA here is from genome assembly GCF_039654945.1 of Dendrobates tinctorius. Taxonomy (NCBI): domain Eukaryota; kingdom Metazoa; phylum Chordata; class Amphibia; order Anura; family Dendrobatidae; genus Dendrobates; species Dendrobates tinctorius. The sequence goes on from NW_027361747.1 coordinate 10,938,883, forward strand.
CTGTCTGTGGCCATGTTTCTAATCTTTACCTGCAAACACAGAAGCAGCAGTGTTGCCCTTCAGCCTCTCATCGCCATCATTAACAAGCATGTTGGTAGTGTGTGTCCCCATGAATACTAGTGATAGCAGAGGTTGCGTGTCCCCCACAAATGAGGATGCCAGCAGAATGCTCAGACTTAATAAATCGTGGCATGATTATTGCTTCCCATAAACAATATTTCCAACAGGGTGCCCATTCCTCCATAACCTGGAGCGCCAGTGGTATTGGCTCGCTGAAGAGACACATTCTACCCAGCTCCAATCTGCCACTAGGGGGTGATCAGTACGCGGTAATACAGCTACAGTTCCCATAAGGGTGTGTGCACACGCTGCGGATCCTGCTGCAGATCCGCAGCAGAATCTGCTGCGTTGTACAGTACCATTTTAACCTATGGAAACCGTAGTGCGGACTTTTCCGTGCAGTTTTTGCTGCGGTTTCCAATCCGCAGAAAGAATTGACATGTCAATTCTTTTCTGCAGATTCCGCTGCGGTTTGCCATCTCCATTGTAGAGGTGATAAACCGCAGGGCAAACCCGCAGGCTAATCCACAGATAAACCGCAGGTCTTCTGACCTACGGATTTTTCAAAATCCGCGTGGAAAAATCCGTAGACCAATCCGCAGCGTGTGCACGTACCCTTAATGACACCATTCCATTAGTAGGGATTCTCGGACATCCTATGCACGGTATATCTTTATGGTGTGTACATGGGCTGTATCTAATATCTAGAGTGTAAAACTGTTTTTTCTCATTTCATTGCAGATTTTCAACTGAACTCTCATCTATCAACACTGGCAAATATTCACAAGATATACCACACACTCAACCGGCTGGTAATGACAAGACAGTGGCACGAAGGGATTCTGGAATAGTCGCAGTTTGTTGTCTATGTTGACGGAGAATCCATCCATGTATCCTGTGCATGGATGCCTCGGCATTACACCTGTTACATATGTTGACTACATGTTTCTTATCCATTTGATCTGCTGTTCGATAAAACTATATTGAATTTTGTAGCGCAGCCCCTATAAAATCCCCCTGCCCCATCTGCAATACTGATCCTTCATTGTATGACATGTCAATGGCTGACTATTTTATGTACCATTTCCAGAATTTGACAGAAGACGTGGGTCAAGACGATCACCAGACAGGTAGACCTTCAACTTTTTTATTTTTTTAAGCAAGAAGCACTCACGAGAACTTTTCTTTCTTTCTTTTTTTCCCCCACAGACTTGTGTTTATGTATATACAGTACAGACCAAAAGTTTGGACACCTTCTCATTCAAAGAGTTTTCTTTATTTTCATGACTATGAAAATTGTAGATTCACTCTGAAGGCATCAAAACTATGAATTAATACATGTGGAATTATATAATTAACAAAAAAGTGTGAAACAGCTGAAAATATGTCTTATATTCTAGGTTCTTCAAAGGAGCCACCTTTTGCTTTGATTACTGCTTTGCACACTCTTGGCATTCTCTTGATGAGCTTCAAGAGATAGTCAATGGAAATCATCTTCCAACAGTTTTGAAGGAGTTCCCAGAGATGCTTAGCACTTGTTGGCTCTTTTGCCTTCACTCTGCAGTCCAGCTCACCACAAACCATCTCGATTGGGTTCAGGTCTGGTGACTGTGGAGTCCAGGTCATCTGGCGTAGCACCCCATCACTCTCCTTCTTGGTCAAATAGCCTTTACACAGCCTGGAGGTGTGTTTGGGGTCATTGTCCTGTTGAAAAATAAATGATGGTCCAACTAAACGCAAACCGGATGGAATAACATGCCGCTGCAAGATGCTGTGGTAGCCATGCTGGTTCAGTATGCCTTCAATTTTGAATAAATCCCCAACAGTTTCACCAGCAAAGCACCACCACACCATCACACCTTCTCCTCCATGCTTCACTGTGGGAATCAGGCATGTAGAGTCCATCCATTCACCTTTTCTGCGTCGCACAAAGACACGGTGGTTGGAACCAAAGATCTCAAATTTGGACTCATCAGACCAAAGCACAGATTTCCACTGGTCTAATGTCCATTCCTTGTGTTCTTTAGCTCATACAAGTCTTTTTTGCTTGTTGCCTGTCCTTAGCAGTGATTTCCTATCAGCTATTTTACCATGAAGGCCTGCTGCACAAAGTCTCCTCTTAACAGTTGTTGTAGAGATGTGTCTGCTGCTAGAACTGTGTGGCATTGACCTGGTCTCTAATCTGAGCTGCTGTTAACCTGCGATTTCTGAGGCTGGTGACTCGGATGAACTTATCCTCCGCAGCAGGGGTGACTCTTGGTCTTCCTTTCCTGGGGCGGTCCTCATGTGAGCCAGTTTCTTTGTAGCGCTTGATGGTTTTTGCCACTGCACTTGGGGACACTTTCAAAGTTTTCCCAATTTTTCAGACTAACTGACCTTCATTTCTTAAAGTAATGATGGCCACTCGTTTTTCTTTACTTGGCTGCTTTTTTCTTGCCATAATACAAATTCTAACAGTCTGTTCAGTAGGACTATCAGCTGTGTATCCACCAGACTTCTGCACAACACCACTGATGTTCCCAACCCCATCTATAAGGCTAGAAATCCCACTTATTAAACCTAGGATTTCACTGTGGTTGAGCGCCTTTGCCGGCTGCCGCAGTATTTTCTTTGACTGGTCTCCCTGAGGTCAGTCATTGTTTCGTGATGTTGGTCTACTAGGCATTGCTCCCACCTAGCCAGAATCCTACTCCACACTGATGAGGGGCAACACCACGAAACAGCTGTCTGTGGATGGATACCTGGCCTTGGTATTTCCCTTGTCATATCTGTAAACTCGTAAAGAGCTGGATATTGACTTAAAGGGCCACTTAATATGGTGGTTTCTGAAAGGAGGCACCCCTTGGCTGGGTCCTTCCCTGGAGGATGATCTGGCTAGTACCATGTTTGAGACTCTTAAATGAGGCTCCACGGACTTTATTTGCATATACTTATTAAATCTGACAGGGCACACCTGTGAAGTGAAAATCATTTCCTTTGACTACCTCTTGAAGCTCATCAAGAGTGTGCAAAGCAGTAATCAAAACAAAAGGTGGCTCCTTTGAAGAACCTAGAATATAAGACATATTTTCAGTTGTTTCACACTTTTTTGTTAATTATATAATTCCATATGTGTTAATTCATAGTTTTTGATGCCTTCAGAGTGAATCTACAATTTTCATAGTCATGAAAATAAAGAAAACTCTTTGAATGAGAAGGTGTGTCCAAACTTTTGGTCTGTACTGTATATTGTAGGGTAAGTGTCTTAATTTCCCCGCCTACTGCCACTTTTTCCAGTTTCCAGCGCCGTTCTGCTCCTCTACTCACTGAGACTCCGGATCACGCTGCACTCTCTCTCTGAGACCCAGAAGTAGCTTTTACAATGTAAGTCTTTGGAGAGTCAGAACCAGGCTCCATAGTCTTAAATGGTAAGGGAGATGTCCGGTTCCCACACAGTCTGAACGGTAATGTAAGACAGAAGAGGACCTGAGCAGTGCTGGATCCAGGAGAAGGTGGTAGTTGGACTATATTAACATAACACATGGACAGTACTGATATGCACATGTTTGGGAAAAAAAACAAGTTAATGGGAGTGCTTCACTAATTCTACCACATTGAGATGAATAAAAAACCTGCATAATGCTAGGCTGTGTTCATTCATGTAATGGCTTGTGATATGGTATGAAAGGGGCATTCCTATCTCAGTAAGTGATGACCAGTTTCTAGAATTTTCATCACTTAATTGGTCTGGGTCTGATCGTTAGAGCAAAGGGGATGCAGCGTTAGAGCCCCTGGCCACACGGCTGAGAAGGGAATGGCAGAAAACTGATTCATTTGGAAGGAGCTTTGCCATAGCTGGTAGCTGCGAATGCCCCTTTGAAGATAAAAAAAAAATTTGAGGTTCAAAAGATGAGACTTGAACTGATCGTTTAGTGATGGCATATCCTAGCACAGGGTTTCCCAAACTCCAGTCCTCACGGGCCCACAACAGATCAGGTTTTCAGGATTGCCTCAGTATTGTGCAGGTGGTGGAATTATCAAGCTATCAGAAGCTGTTCAATACGAAGGATTTCCTGAAAACAAGATCTGTTGGGGGCCGTGAGGACTGGAGTTTGGGAAATTGTCCTAGAGAAACACCATCACTTAAGGAGATGGAAATATCTCTACCTTTGTAGTCATAGAGCAAAAGAAACCTTACAAAACTGATCCAAATGTTATGGTGTACCACTGCATATCTTGGCCTTTATAAGGGTCATATAGGGTTTGTGGCTTCTTTGTCAGCAGTTGAAATGTAACGTTCTCCTCAACGTGGCTCAGGAATTGGTGTTGAAAGGAGGAGTTTGGGTTCCTGGCGAACTGGGCCGGGCTTCTCTGTTGACCACAGGCTCTACGCTAAGAATGGGCTGCATATCAAGGCAGCGGGTGCTGCTGGGCTGGCTAGAAGTTTGGAGGAGTGTCTAAACTAGAGACTGGGGAGAGGGAAATTGCTGTACAGGAGGGGAAGATAGTGTAGATGGTGACCTGGGCTTAAGTAATGACATTGTGGGGAGGGATAGAGGTAGAGAGAAATACATGGGAAAATGTGTAACTGGGCTACCAACTGTCTCAGTGATGGGGAGCAAAGAGTTTATTAATGGAAACTGTTAACAGTGGGGTACCACAGGAGTCAGCATTGGACACTCTCTGTAACATTTATTAGTGACCTTGTAGAGCACATATGTCACACTCTGGCCCTCACGGTGACTATATTTGGCCCGCGATGACTCTGGGGTCTATGTGTGACCCATTATATTGTGGTGTAAAGGGCTATGTGGGTCCGTTATACTGTGGTGTAAAGGGCTATGTGGGGCCCATTTTACCGTGATGGTTCAGCACACTTTGCTTAGGGGGGGGGGGGGGGTACAGTAAGGCCGTACATTTGAAGGAATTCACTGTGGGGTATCGTATTGTATTTGGGGGCACTTCTGTTGGCATCATACTTTATCTGTATTCAAGAATGTTTATCCTTTGTTATTACATACTAGATGGTGGCCCGATTCTATCGCATCGGGTATTCTAGAATATGTATGTAGTTTATTTATGAAGTTTTAATAATAATGCACCCCCCCCCCCCCGATCCTGATATGCATGGTCCTCTCACCCCCCCAGTCCTGGTATGCATGGTCCGCTCACCCCCCAATCCTGGTATGCATGATCCCCTCACCCCCCTTTCCTGGTAAGCATCGTACCCCTCCCCCCCTATTCTGGTATGCATGGTCCCTTCACCCCCCAATCCTGATATGCATGGTTCCCTCACCCCCCAATCTTGATAGGCATGGTTCGCTCACCCTCCAATCCTGGTAAGCATGGTCCCCCTCACCTCCCTTTCCTGGTATGCATGGTCCCCCTCACCTCCCTTTCCTGGTATGCATGGTCCCCCTCACCTCCCTTTCCTGGTAAGCATGGTCCCCCTCACCTCCCTTTCCTGGTAAGCATGGTCCCCCTCACCTCCCTTTCCTGGTATGCATGGTCCCCCTCACCTCCCTTTCCTGGTATGCATGGTCCCCCTCACCTCCCTTTCCTGGTATGCATGGTCCCCCTCACCTCCCTTTCCTGGTATGCATGGTCCCCCTCACCTCCCTTTCCTGGTATGCATGGTCACCCCCCCCCCCCCCATTGCTGGTATGCATGGTACTCTCACCCCCCCTTTCCTGGTGTGCGTGGTCCTGTCACTCCCCTCTCCTGGTGTGCATGGTCTCTGTTAAAATAAAAAATAGTTATATACTCACCTTCCGATGGCCCGCGATCTCCACTCCACGGGCGCGGCCTCGCGGTCCCAGTAATGCTTTGCGCGAAACACCGCTAATCGCGAGAGTGACGTCATTTCCGGTCTAAGGCGCAAGGCTTTACTGGGACCGCGAGGTCGGGCGCGTGGAGTGGAGATCGCGGGCCGTCTGAAGGTGAGTATAACCTTTTTTTATTTTAATTCTATTTTTTACAAATGCGCTGCGCCCAACTGCGCCTGCCGCTGATTGGTCGCGGCCTGGCGGCCGGGACCAATCTGCGCAGCGGGATTTCGTTTACAGACAGACATGATAAGATAGATAGATTTAAGTAGGGCCATATGCTTTTACTGCTCTTTTATGACCTATGTTATTCCAGTATTCCCCATTTGTGATTGTGCTAATTTTTATTTTAATTTTATTTTAAGATCTGTTACTGTAATTGAAATGTACTTTGTTCGTAGGACAACCCCTCTGAGTTTGTGTCCATATAAAAAGTTTCATCATTATATTTGATCCGTCAAAATGTCCTCAATTGTAGACTTTTTTTTTTTTTTAATTAATGTCAAGGTTGGCCCTTTGTGCGTCCCTGTTGTAGTGGCATACAGTGTAGAGTTTCAGTATTTGCAGATGATACTAAATTGTGCAATCAAGGTATACAACACAGGAGGATGATATAACATTACAGAGGGATTTATTGAACCTGGAGGCTTGAGCTGAGAAGTTGCAATTAACTTTTATTGTAGATAAATGTAAGATTCTGCAGAGGAAATAAAATGTATTCTGTACTAAATTGTAAAACTCATTGAAAAAGACTTGGGCGTAGGGATGGACAGCAAACTTGACTTTAGTGCCCAGTGCCAGGCAGCTGCTGCTAATGCAAAATAAATAATGGGATGCATTAAAAGAGGCATAGATGCTCATGACAAAAACAAAGTTTGCCTTTATACTAGTCACTAGTGCGGCCACACTTAGAATACTGCGTACAATTTTGGTCTCTGATGTATAAGGAGGACATGACTGATCTAGAGCGGGTGCAGAAAAGAGCGACCAATGTTATTAAGTGAATGGGTGGACTGCAATATCAAGAAAGGTTATCAAACTTGGGATTATTCACTTTTGAAAAATGAATGCTTATTTCAATGTCCAAATATATGACGGGGCAGTGCAGAGATCTTTTTAGATCTAGGCCTGCGATGCGATCAAGGGTCATCCTCTGTCTAGAGGGAAAATGTGTAATTATCACAGACTGCGATTCTTTACTGTAAGAGCAGTGAGATTATTGAACTCTCTGCCACGGTTGATTCACTACAAGTACAAGGAGGCCTGGATGCCTTTCTTGAAAAATATAATATGACAGATTTGGGGTACTAGATTCTGTGAGGAGACATTGATCCAAGGAACTAGTCTGATTGTTGTATATGGAGTCAAAGGATTTGTTACCCTCTATTATGGAGCTATTCGTATCTGCCTGATAGGGTTTTGCCTTCTTCTGGATCAACATGTTACTTTATAGCCTGAATGTATGCCCGTGTTATGTGTTTAGAGAGAGGATTTCTTCTAATTTCCTTTTTCTTGTCAGGGAGTCTGCATTCCTGCAGCACCTCAGACTGTTTTACTAAGACTATGCCCCCACGAAAAAAGAGAAGACCCGCTGCTGGCGACGACCTGTTGGCTAAGAAGAGTAGACATGACGGGTAGGAGATTACCAGCCATATCACTGATGAGCACATTTCTGGTTTGCCGTTTACTACGTTCTGTTACTGAGAATCGGTCATTTGCATGACCCGTATCATTCCGGATTGTTGCTGCTTCTTCCCCCTCTGCTTTTAAGTGGAGGAGTGGACCGCCTGCACCTAGGACCTCCGACTGGTGTCAGAGGAGCTGAGGTGGCGGCATCGTGTGCGTTTGTCCGTCCATCGAGAAGCAACATGCACTTTTTTCTCCTCACCAGGCATTTTTCAAAGTCTTAGGCCTGTTTCACATTTCAGTTATTTGACGTCAGTCAAAATCCGCCAGGTTGTAAAAAAACGGATCCATTTCCGTTGTGGCCCAAACGGATGCCACCGGATTCGTTTTTTGACGGATCCGCTTTAGTAAGTTAGTGACTGAAATTTAAAGGAAAACAAGAGAGAGTTTCGGCGCTTCCAGGACGGTATTTCAGGGTTAAAATGTTTCCTGGAGCAAAGAGTCCGTCCGGGTATGCGCACTAAAAAATAGCGGACCGTCAACCGAAAAAAAAAAAACGTTGCAGGGTCCGTCTGGTCCGCCCGGGAACCGCTAAAATTTTCACGGATCCGTCAAAAAACTGATCCAACGGACAACCGTCAGTCAACATCCGCCACTAATGCAAGTCTATGGGGGGGGGAAAGCGGATCAGCCAGAAAAGGGGCGGATCCGTTTTTTTCAGAAACTGGCGGATTTTGACTAACATCAAATAACTGAAATGTGAAACAGGCCTTAAGCGGCCAAAAAGACATAAAAGACTGAACATATAGCCAAGTGGTTGTACAGTACAGTGGGTTTTTCTTTTTGTTTGTTTTTGATCTGATTGACTGGTCAAAAACACCGCTATAATTCGGCATGCAAATCTGCAACGTGTGCACATACCCTAAGTGGTCAGTTCAGCAAGAAAGCTAACTATAGGCAGCCCCCAGCTATGGTGTTACTGAACATAATCCTTTTTTTTTTTTTTTTTTTTCTTCTTTTTAGAATGTATAAGAAATACGACCCTTCTAGAATACGAGCAGAGGATGAAGTGTTTTCCAGCAAGAGGTGCCTAGAATGGTTTTATGAATATGCAGGTGCGGTCCCATTATTTTATATAGCCTTGTATTTAAAGGGGAAAATGTTTTCTGATGTCTCCTAGGCTCCTGTACTGTGGCCCAACCGCACCACCCCTGGTGGACCCGGCTTATTTCTTTCAACACCATAATCTTTGGGTAGGGTTGTGCTGAAGTTTCTTAGGCCATAAACACGTAGGAGAGTTTATGCACGGAATTAAAAAAGCAAACAAATAAAAGTCCTTGTGACTTTGCACCATGTAAAAGTGAAAAATGTGCATATAACACAGCAGAAGGACTCTGCTTAGCTTTTCTCTAAAGATCAGATGACTGCATTAACCAGTAGGTGCATCGAGCTACAGGAGGGCCCATTAAAAGCCATGTGAGCTTGAAATTGTCAATGTTTATTTCCTGCTACAGGACAGTTATGTCAAAGGAAGTGAAAGGCTTAGAAAAGAAAAAAAAAAATTATTTATATATATATATATATATATATATATATATATATATATATATATATATATATATATATATATATATATATATCACACACACACACCAGCAGAAAAAGAACAATAGAGTCCGGGTGCAGAGCTCCCAAAGGCATGAACCAAACCTTGCAATGCAGGAGTCCAAGAAATAGGAACAGCACACCGGTTTTTCAAAAAAAAGGTTCGTTCTTTGATCCGAAACGTCACACTTGTGGGCTAAATAAAACTGCTCTAATTCACTCTGAAAAAATGGTGCGCTGTTCCTATTTCTTGAATTCCTATAGAATATATAATATATATGTGTGTGTGTGTATATGTGTGTGTGTATATATATATATATATATATATATATATATATATATATATATATATATATATATATATATATATATAGACACATACTAGCTATGAACCCGTTCTACTCCCCGGTGGCGAGCATTTTAGTTGCTATATGGTCTCCCATCCTGGTATGTGCTGCCTCCCTCCTATCCTGGTATGCATGGCACCCCTCATCCCTATCCTTGTTTGCATGGTACCCCATTCCTCATCCTGGTATGCATGGTCCCCTCACCCCCCAATCCTGGTATGCATGGTACTCCCTCATCCCTATCCTGGCATGTATGGTCCCTTCACCCCCTGTCCTGGCATGCGTGGTACCCCTCAGCCCCCAATCCTGGCATGCATGGTACCCCTCAGCCCCCAATCCTGGCATGCATGGTACCCCTCAGCCCCCAATCCTGGCATGCATGGTACCCCTCAGCCCCCAATCCTGGCATGCATGGTACCCCTCAGCCCCCAATCCCGGCATGCATGGTACCCCTTAGCCCCCAATCCTGGTATGCATGGTACTCCTCAGCCCCCAATCCTGGTATGCATGGTACTCCTCTGCCCCCAATCCTGGTATGCATGGTACCCCTCAGCCCCCAATCCTGGTATGCATGGCCCCCTCCCCCCCCCCCCCCAATCTTGGTATGCATGGTCCTCTCACCCCCAATCCTGGTTTGCATGGTCCCCTCACCCCCTCTATCCTGGTATGCATTGTCCTCTCACCCCCCTATCCTGGTATGCATTGTCCTCTCATCCCCCTTTTCCTGGTATGCATGGTCCTCCCATCCCCAAATCCTGCTATGCATGGTCCTCTCACCCCCCCCCCCCATCCTGGTATGCATGGTCCTCTCACCCCCCCCCCCTATCCTGGTATGCATGGTCCTCTCACCCCCCTCTATCCTGGTATGCATGGTCATCTCACCTCCCCCCCCCATCCTGGTATGCATGGTCCTCTCACCCCCCCCCATCCTGGTATGCATGGTCCTCTCACCCCCCCCCCCAACCTGGTATGCATGGTCCTCTCACCCCCCCCCCATCCTGGTATGCATGGTCCTCTCACCCCCCCCCCCCAACCTGGTATGCATGGTCCTCTCACCCCCCCCCCCCAACCTGGTATGCATGGTCCTCTCACCCCCCCCCATCCTGGTATGCATGGTCCTCTCACCCCCCCCCCCCATCCTGGTATGCATGGTCCTCTCACCCCACCCCCATCCTGGTATGCATGGTCCTCTCACCCCCCCCCCCCAACCTGGTATGCATGGTCCTCTCACCTCCCCCCCATCCTGGTATGCATGGTCCTCTCACCCCCCCCCCCATCCTGGTATGCATGGTCCTCTCACCCCACCCCCTATCCTGGTATGCATGGTCCTCTCACCCCCCCTATCCTGGTATGCATGGTCCCCTCACCCCCAATCATGGTTTGCATGGTGCTCTCACCCCTCAATCCTGGTATACGTGCTACCCCTCACCCCCTAATCCTGGTATGCATGGTACCCCTCACCCCCCTTTCCTGGTATGCATGGTCCCCTCACCCACCTATCCTGGTGTGCATGGTCCCCTCACCCCCTAGTCCTGGTATGCATGGTCCCCTCACTCCCCAAACCTGGTGTGCATGGTCCCCTAACCCCTCTTTTCGTGGTATGCGTGGTCCCCTCACTCCCCTTTTGTGGTATGCGTGGTCCCCTCACTCCCCTTTTGTGGTATGCGTGGTCCCCTCACTCCACTTTTGTGGTATGCGTGGTCCCCTCACTCCACTTTTGTGGTATGCGTGGTCCCCTCACTCCCCTTTTGTGGTATGCGTGGTCCCCTCACTCCCCTTTTGTGGTATGCGTGGTCCCCTCACTCCCCTTTTGTGGTATGCGTGGTCCCCTCACTCCCCTTTTGTGGTATGCGTGGTCCCCTCACTCCCCTTTTGTGGCATGCGTGGTCCCCTCACTCCCCTTTTGTGGCATGCGTGGTCCCCTCACTCCCCTTTTGTGGCATGCGTGGTCCCCTCACTCCCCTTTTGTGGCATGCGTGGTCCCCTCACTCCCCTTTTGTGGCATGCGTGGCCCCCTCACTCCCCTTTTGTGGCATGCGTGGCCCCCTCACTCCCCTTTTGTGGCATGCGTGGCCCCCTCACTCCCCTTTTGTGGCATGCGTGGCCCCCTCACTCCCCTTTTGTGGCATGCGTGGCCCCCTCACTCCCCTTTTGTGGCATGCGTGGCCCCCTCACTCCCCTTTTGTGGCATGCGTGGCCCCCTCACTCCCCTTTTGTGGCATGCGTGGCCCCCTCACTCCCCTTTTGTGGCATGCGTGGCCCCCTCACTCCCCTTTTGTGGCATGCGTGGCCCCCTCACTCCCCTTTTGTGGCATGCGTGGCCCCCTCACCCCTATTAAACTACACACATACAAAAAAAACAACATTTATACTCACCCTTCTATCCTGTGCTCCAGCGCTGTCACGTTCTGCTGGAGGCCGGGGGAGGAGTGTGGTGCCGGAGAGCGCGCATGCCCATTGCGCTGTCCGGCGCCATATTGCTGAAGACACACTGCAAATGTGTCGTCAGTAAAATGGCGCCGGATCGCGCTATGCGCATGCGCGATTCCGGCCGCACTCGTGCCCCGGTATCCGGCCGGAGAGAAGCGCCGCGACAACGCTCCTCCCGGTCAGGTAAGTATGGCGCCGGAGATGGCGGTATGCAGTGTGTACGGTACCGCCATCTCCGGCGCAATACACACTCCTCACCGCTGGATGCCTCATTCTATCTGGAGCCAGACTGCGCAGGCGCATCGCGCTTGCGCAGTCTATAAAGGCTTCGGACTGAGTGACGCTTACAGCGCTATACATTAGATGAAGACCTGCACCATGACCTAATAGTGTGGCACACTTATATGTACTACATCCATATAGAAAGGTAAGCTTGTGAAAGGAAGTCTGTCACCTGAAAAAATTAAAATTCCGCTACAGAGCAGCACGTTGGCTCAGTGGTTAGCACTGCAGCCTTGCAGCACTGGAGTCATAGGTACAAATCCCACCAAGGCCAACATCTGCATGGAGTTTGTATATTCTCGCCGAGTTTGCGTGGGTTTCCTCCGGGTACTGTGGTTTCCTCCCACATTCCAAAGACATACTATAGGGAATTTTAAATTGTGAGCCCCATCGGGGACAGCAAAGATAATGTGCGCAAAACTGTACAACGTTGCGGAATATGTTGGCACCCTAAACTCAAATCCTGCGTGGGCGCACTGACACTTGAGCACAGCGGTGCACTCACTTTGTCAGGGGGCCACTCAGTGCGGGAGAGTGCTCGCTTTTATCTCTGGCTCCTGCTTGTTAAACCTGGAAGTGTCGTGATCGAGTGGCTTCAGAGCGGAGCTGGAAATAAGGGTGTATGCAATATCCCCAATGATTAGGCGCTCGCCCTGACCCTGAGTGCGCTGCTTGGCTTCTCCAGTGTCAGTGTGCGTACGCAGGAATTGGAATTTAAGATTAGGGAGCACTCTCTTTGATAAACCCAACACTATCAATAAAGATCAGGGACAGTGCAGGATATGCAAATCTGAGGGCATAATGGTGCACCGAGACATTGACCATGGATTAAAAATGTATTTATTTGCAGCTACAGCACTAAAATATATACTACATGGCTTTGATTTTTATAGCTGCTAAATCATCTTTATAAATGTTTAAAGAGGACCTTTCAATAATTTGAGCATGTTACACTGTCCATATCATGGATTAGTGGATGCAGAGCTGAATAAAACCTTGTACATTTTAGCTTCTAATTTGTGCAAAGACCATAATGGCATTAGCAGAGGTTTGGTTCTGGGGGCATTAATATTTTCTCTCGTTTGTTGTATTTCGTCCAATCATCGGTCAGAAAACGGTCAGAAAAGCTTAAAGAGTTTGTGACCAAACGTTGTGACCAGAAATGTACCAATAAAAACGTCAACTTGTCCCGTAAAAAATAAGCCCTAACATGACTCTGTCATCAGAAATACGGCACAATTATAGCTGCTAGAAAAAAAAAAGCAATGGAAAATCTTGGTTTTGCAAAACAAAAAGCAAACACTTTTGTGGCAGCAACCAAACAGTTTTTTTTTTTTTTTTTTATGAATTTGGTAACGCTGTAATCACACCGACCCAAAGAAGAAAGTCATCCAATCACTTGTACCGCACAAGGAACAGCATAAGAAATGAATAATACCAGGCAGATTTGTCTGCGCTAAACTCAATATTGAGGGGACGACTTACAATGTGGTTAACATTTATGCACCAAATACACCCGATCTCCAGTTTCAGGCCTCTGTGTTGGAATACATTTCAGGTTGGGATACAAACCCTCTCATAGTGGGCGGAGTGTCATGGGGTCCTTCTCTGGTATCACACAATCAACAGAGCAAGCAAAGAGTGAACAATTCCAAGACCTTTATTCAGGCAAAAATACGAAAAGGTCCATATTCAGTCCACCACACAAAGGATAAGATAGTCCAGAATAAGAATGCAGTCCAGTAACAGGATAAAATGTCCAGGGAAACGAGATTCCAAACCTCTAGCACCAGAGGATAAAATGGGTCCTTCTCTCTGAAATGCAGTCTTTACACGATCCTGTCCACTCCGGAACTGACTTGCCCAGCTCCTGTTCTCCCCCGACCCCCTTCCTTGTCCAGGGAAAGTCAACCAAGTTGGGGCGGTTTCCAGGCCTCCCAGAGGAGAACAAAGGGCCTTGGAGATTAATGCACTACAGGGGGTCATTAAGAGACAGATACAGTGAGGCTGTAGACTTACAATGTAATAAGAAAAACACTATGAAAATAACTGGAATTGTTAAAAATAGGAATATACAAAAAATGATATCCACATAACATATCACACCATCACAACCTCTCCCCCCCCATAATAAATGAGCACGCCATGAGGTCTACACAGACCTCTGGCCTGCTCACTTTAGTCCACATTGCTCAGTTATTTATAATTCCTTGTACAGTGGCAGGGGTAGGTCGGCCTGGGGAGCCTATGATTCTTCTTGTCGAGATAGTCCACCGGCGTTCTGGTGTTGGCTTCCCCGCTTGTATTGGATGGAGAAGCTGTAGGGTTGTAAGGACAAGCTCCACCGCAGCAATCTTCCATTGTCCCCTGATACGCGATTCAGCCATGTGAGGGGGTTGTGGTCTGTAACGATTGTAAAGTCTCTGCCATACAAGTATGGCTGCAATTTTTTTAGCGCCCATACGATGGCAAGGCACTCCTTTTCAATGGTGGCATAGGCAACTTCCCGATCCAGTAGTTTCCGACTGGCAAAAGCAACAGGATGTTCTTCTCCGGCGGCGTTCACTTGGCTAAGTACTGCCCCAATCCCAAAGGTGGATGCATCTGTCTGCACGAGGAACCTGCGTTTATAATCCGGGGCAGCCAAGACAGGAGCAGTGACGAGGGCAGTCTTTAATAACGCTGAAAAGGCATCCTCGCATGCCATCGTCCACGTCACATTCCTAGGCATGTTCTTGCGGGTCAGGCCGGTTAGGGGCTTGGCCAAGGTGCTGAAGTTAGAAACAAATTTGCGATAGTATCCAGCAGTTCCTAAAAATGCAAGTACCTGCTTTTTAGTCTGAGGGCTACACCAGTTGCTAATGGCTTCCACCTTGGCAGGCTCAGGCCTTAGTGTCCCACCCCCTACTCTATGCCCGAGGTACTGCACCTCAGCCATCCCTATTTGGCACTTATCAGGGCGAGTGGTCAGTCCTGCAGTAAGGATACAGTCCAGCACTATGCCCAAGTGTTTAAGATGTTCCTCCCAGGTTGTGCTAAAAATGGCAATGTCGGCTAAGTAAGCACAGGCAAAGTCCTGACATTGTTGTAACAGTCGATCCACCAGTCTCTGGAATGTAGCGGGGGCAGTTTTCATCCCAAAGGGCATTCCCAGGAACTCATAAAGCCCAAATGCAGTAATGAAGGCTGAGCGCTCCTGAGTGTCCTCCGTTAGGGGTATCTGCCAGTACCCCTTGCTCAAGTCTAGCGTGGTCACAAATTGGGCACTGGCCAGACGATCCAATAGATCATCAATCCTGGGCATGGGATAAGCATCACTCTTGGTGGCATCATTTAGTTGTCTGTAATCAACGCAGAATTGTGTTGTACCATCCTTCTTGGGGACCAGGACGACAGGAGAGGCCAAAGAACTGTGAGATGGCTGAATAACTCCCAGTTGTTTTATCTCCTCCAGTTCGTTCTTTATCATGCCTTGAACAGCCTCTGGAACCCGGTAGGCAGCCTGCTGGATGGGTCGTTGTCCAGGGGTTTCCACATGGTGACTGGTGAGAGTAGTCTTCCCCGGCTTTGAGGAGAAAGCAGCAGCCCTCGGCCTTAGTACGGCGACAATATCGTCCTTTTGTATATCTGATAAATGGGAGCCCAGGGGCACTTGTTCCAGTGATCCTCCCGCTTGGGCAACCTGGAGGAGATCTGGGAGTTACTCGTCGTCGGCGGTATCACTAGGGGGGTGGCAGACAGCTAGAACAGGCAGAGATCGGTCGTGGTAGTCTTTCAGCATGTTAATGTGGACAGTTTTCTGTCGTCGACCACTAGAGTCCAGGGCAATAACATAGTGTCATTAATTTTCTTGACAACCTGATAAGGGCCTTCCCACACTGCTTGAAGCTTGTTGGCAGGGGAAGCAGTAATCATAAGCACTTGCTGTCCTTCCATAAATTCCCGGTTCCTGGCATTACGGTCATACCAGGTTTTTTGTCTGGACTGGGCCATTCGCTGATGTTCTTTAGCGAAGGTAGCTAGCTGGGCGAGACTGTCTCTGAGCTCTAGAACATAGGGAACGATGGTCATTCCGGTATCTGAGATGTCTCACTCCAAATGTTCTTTCTGAAGAGTGAGAGGCCCACGGACCTTCCGGCTAAACAGTAGTTCGAAGGGAGAGAACCCTGTGGACTCTTGGGGAACCTCCCGATAGGCGAAGAGGAGATGTGGCAGGTAGTTTTCCTAGTCTTTCTCAACGTCAACAAAAGCCCTCAGCATATTTTTTAGGGTTCCATTAAAGCGTTCACATAGTCCGTTGGTCTGCGGGTGGTATGGGGTGGTGCGAATGGCTCGAACACCACAGGTATGCCATAGGGACTGGACCAGATCTGACATGAACTGAGTGCCTTGATCCGACAATATTTCACTAGGAAACCCTACCCCGGTAAAGATGGTAACAAGGGCCTCGGCTACCTATACTGCTAGAATACTGGACAGGGCCACAGCTTCAGGATACCTAGTGGCATAGTCCACCACGGTCAGGATATATTTTTTCCCTGACCTGCTGGGGTGGGCCAGAGGACCTATGATGTCGACGGCTACACGTTGAAATGGTTTCTCAATTATGGGCAGGGATTGCAGGGGTACCTTATGTCGAGCTCCTGGATGCCGCATTCGCTGGCACACATCACAGGTGCGGCAATAATGGGCTACCGACTGCGAGACGCCCGGCCAGTAAAAACTTTGGGTGAGTCTCTTTTCAGTCCTTTTTCTCCCTTGATGCCCAGCCAAGGGGATGTCATGGGCCAGTTGAAGTAGCTGTGCCCTGTACTTCTGAGGGACAATGAGTTGCCTGGTCGTTGCGTCAGGGTTGCCCTGATCACTGCCCTTTGTTACACTATAATACAGTCCGTTTTCTCGAGTGAAGCCATCCCCATTATCTCCCATGTGCCCAGTTTCTGCCTTTCGCCTAAGGGCTGCTAAGGTACTGTCACCCTCTATTTCTCTCCTAAACTCCTCTCTGTCCCAAGACTCTCCCAATGTAGTGGCAGCGAAAGTATTGCTTACCGACTCTGATGCGGTTCGTGGTGGTTGCTCCCCGGTGGGGTCTGGATGATGTAGTGCTTGAAGGGCCTGTAGTCGGGTGACTGCTCCCACAAATTGGCACTGTAACTCCCCAATGTCGTTCCCAAGGAGGATATCTGCAGGAAGTCCTCCCATAACTCCAATCCAACACAACTTTTCTCCACAACCATAATCCAAACGCACAGAAGCTCGCTGTATATATTTGCGGGCACCCCCCGCCAGGACAATGGGAATTCCCGGACCCTGGTAAATTGCCTCGGGTCGAACCACACGGGAGTCAGTGATAGTCAAGAATGCCCCCGTGTCTCTAAATCCTGACACTTTGTATCCATCAATAACGACATCCTGCAGGTGGCGTTGCCGTTGCTCTGAGTAGCTAAAGGACAGAGGCCGGAGTCCGTACACTCCAGGAGGGGTATCTATGGTGCCGTGGTCGGTGGTCCACTCTGGTGGGGGTGGTGGTAGCTCTTCCTCAGGTGTGGTGGCGTGTACAAGATGCACTGGACGAGGTGTGGCTGCGTGGGGCTCCCTCCGAATCCTGGAGGGACAGCCAGACTGCAAATGTCCAGGTTGCCCACACCCATAACACCTCCTCTCTGTGATACCCCCAGGTTGTGGTCGGAACTGTTGGGGCCTAGGATTGTGAGGCGTGATTGTCATCGGCTTGCGACTAGGTGGAAGGGCAGATATAATTGGAGGGGGACGGGGCGCGGTAGCAGGCCGTGGTTCATTGTCCAGAAGCCTCCTCCATTGCGGCCGGATAGTAAGGGCTTCATCGGCCAGGGCTGCAGCTCTATCCATGGTACACAGCGTGCGCTCCCGGACCCATTCCCGTACCTCTGCAGGGCACTTGGCAAGAAATTGTTCTATAAGGAACGCCTGTATAACATCTTCCACAGTAAAGGCGTTTTCTGCTTCCAGCCATCTTCGACATGCCTCTGACATCTTATGTGCATACATCCTAAACGATCCCCCCCCATGGTGCATGGGAGGTCTCGGAACTTGGCCCTATATGAGTCTGGGGTGATAGCATGGTAATCCAGGATAGTCCGCTTTACAATGTTATAATCCTGATTCCGCAGTGCATCAATGGTTCGGTAAGCCTCAGCCATGCTTCCGTTCAGGAGCCCCACTAACAAACGCATCCAGCTAGAGTGGGGCACCTCCATCACAGCACACTGCTGCTCAAAGTCCTTGAAGAACCCCTCCACATCTCCGGAAGCCTCATCAAATGGCTTAAACTCTGTCCGGGTGATCCTTACAGGCTCCCGGATTGTTGGGGTTACACTCCACATTGCGTTGCTCCATTGCTTCCTGTCTCCGCTGTGCCCGGCGGGCAGACTCCTCCTTGTACTCCTGAGAGATGCCGGGGCCCAGAACCGCCATCTCTTCTTCGTACCACACCAACCACTGGCTTTTCTGGAAGAGGATCCCTTTCTCCAGTGCTCGTCCTTCAGACATCTGGGAGGAGGTGGCCGGGCTAGCGCCCACTAGTAGATCGATTAAGGCATCTTTAGTCAGTCCCTGGTAGTCCAGGCCCAGGTCTTTGGCTCTCTCCTGTAAACTGCATACAGTCCAATTTCTGTACTCACTCTGTGGGTGGTTCTCCATTGGGTTACGCTCTGTTGATCCCACTGCTGCCACCAGTTGTCACGGGGTCCTTCTCTGGTATCACACAATCAACAGAGCAAGCGAAGAGTGAACAATTCCAAGACCTTTATTCAGGCAAAAATACGAAAAGGTCCATATTCAGTCCACCACACAAAGGATAAGATAGTCCAGAATAAGAATGCAGTCCAGTAACAGGATACAATGTCCAGGGAAACGAGATTCCAAAACTCTAGCACCAGAGGATAAAATGGGTCCTTCTCCCTGAAATGCAGTCTTTACACGATCCTGTCCACTCCGGAACTGACTTGCCCAGCTCCTGTTCTCCCCCGACCTCCTTCCTTATCCAGGGAAAGTCAACCAAGTTGGGGCGGTCTCCAGGCCTCCCAGAGGAGAACAAAGGGCCTTAGGGGTTAATGCACTACAGGGGGTCATCAAGAGACAGATACAGTGAGGCTGTAGACTTACAATGTAATAAGAAAAACACTATGAAAATAACTGGAATTGTTAAAAATAGGAATATACAAAAAATGATATCCACATATCACACCATCACACAGGGATTTTAACGAGGTATATGATGTAGACTTGGATAAATCTAAACACCAAGCGCCACCTACACGGTCCTCGGGGAGCTTCCTACAGTCTCTCTCTCTGATCATCTAGATCTAGTGGATGTATGGAGGTTACAGCATCCGCTGGAAAAGGATTTTTCCCATTATTCACATGCACAGGACTCCCACGCCAGAATTGACTATTGGTTGTTGAGCACTACACTTTTGTCTCTCATTCAACAGACAAAAATATTAGATATTTACATCTCAGACCACGCACCAGTCACCTTTCACCTCAAACTAAAGCAGCCTGTTCATTATAATAGAAGATGGAGATTCCCCTCATATTTATATCAGTCGGATCACTTCAAGAAACATCTACATTTTGCTTGGAACACATTTAAAGCAGACAACTCAGAACACATTGAAACACCACATTTGTTTTGGGACACCTCCAAAGCAGTTATGCGAGGACAAATAATATCCTTTGTGAGCAATAAAAGAAAAAACCTATTACGCTTAACTTTAGAATCACAAACCGCATTGACTCTTGCATACAAAAGATTTAAAGCCAATAATACGCCCCTCACGAGAAGCCAATACCTAGAAGCGAAGAGAGCAGCGGACGTTCTTGCCCATGAGAGAGCAGTCTTTAATCTTGACTACCAAAAACAAAATATTTCAAGTGGGACAACAAACCTGGCAAACTGCTCGCATCACTTGCTAGGCCATACCGTAAAGCCACAAGAATTCACAAAATTAAAAACAAGCATGGCATCGTCTGGACTGGCAATGAGGAAATTATTGAAGAGTTTAGAGCCTTTTTTGAGTCTCTCTATAGTGCAGCGCCAAAGACGGGGAATGGTGCCTCTGAGTTTTTGAAGCCGGATGTACTACCTAAATTGACAGAGGAGCACAGAGAAACCCTGAATGCTCCGATATCCATAGCGGAGGTCGTCCAAACCATAAGTACCTTAAAAATATCTAAGTCCCCTGGCCCCGACGGATATAGTAATGAGTACTACAGAAAACTGGGTGGAGCACTAGGCCCTCACTTGTGTGCGGGTTTTAATCAAATTGTCCAAATAGGACGGCTACCCAACGGGTTTACTGATGCAGATGTAATTGTACTTCGCAAACCGGGCAGGGACCCATTGCGAGTAGATGGATACCGTCCGATCTCGCTGCTGAACTCTGATTTCAAAATGTTCACGAAAATATTAGCAAACAGAGTCCAAAAACTAATTCCCCAATTAATATCACCACAACAGATTGGCTTTGTCCATGGGAAATCAATAACGTATAATATACGCATGGCTCTGGGGGCTATTTCTTATGGGAGGGTGAGTGGAGATTTGGGGGCTATTGTGGTCAGCCTGGATGCCGACAAGGCATTCTACAGGGTCGCTTGGGACTATCTCCATGATGTCTTGGCACTTAGAGGCTTTGGGTCATGGTTCTGTAAGGCAATCACTATGATATATCATGAACCAGTGTCCAGGCTGGCCATAAATGGGTCGCTATCATCGGCTTTCAGGATTCACCCCTATTATTTAACATAGCCTTGGATCCATTGATTAGGACCTTGCAGGGTATGTCGGAGTATGAGGGAATGACCGTAGGGAACGCTACAGTTAAAATTGCTGCGTTTGCCGATGATATCCTATTTATTTCCAACCCAGCCAAGGCACTTCCCATAATAATGGACGCACTCAAAAACTTTAGCCACTGTTCTGTTTTTAAAATTAACTTTACTAAATCCGAGGCATTGGCCTTGTTCAAACAAGGAAGATCGATCCCTCCCTTCCTTTCAGATGGTGCACGTCCTCTATAAAATATTTAGGAATCCATCTTCCGGCTGATTTAGCTGACTTATACCAAATAAATATAAAACCACTGATTGCTTCGATACTTGGTCTTTTAACCTCTTGAAAACATTACACTCTGTCCTTCTCCGGATGATGCCATCTGATCAAAATGGTTATATTTCCTTTTCCAAACATTTTATTGGGGTTTTAACAATATAAAGGAAGGGAAAGGAGAGAGGGGGAGGGGGAAATTAGGAAATGGGGAAAAGGACCAGGTGGCCCAAAATGTCAAAATAGACAAAAGATAACAAGTCATATAAAACACTTGTAACATATAACAAAATGGTTATATTTCCCAAACTCATGTATTTATTTCAGACCTTGCCTTTATTATCTAGCGCGGATGTTCATCTGCTGAATAAAGCATTCCGTTCATTCATCTGGGGAGCGGGGAAGAGGGCTAGAATTGGTCTGCCAAAATTACAAGCCCCCAAGAAAGAGGGAGGTATCAACTTTCCAGATATTGGGCGGTATAATTTGGCTGCAAATTTACAATATGCTATTGATTGGTTGCGGGGAACTTCTCACTTTGCTAATGTGGATCTGGACCAGCAGTTCTCCCCACACATTGCGCTCTCTGCCTTGTTACACTTAAGAAACGACAGCCTTCCTACCGACGTAGATCAACACCAATCCATATGGCACACTATACGGGTATGGCGAAAATGTAGGAAAATATGTCATATGCACACTGATTCTTCACCTTTCATGCCATTTTTGGGCAACCCCAGATTTCTGCACGTAATCCGCCCTTACTTTATGCAGCTCTGGCCAGACAGGGGTGTGCGAGGGCACTGGACTTGCTGGACGATAAGTTTTCCTTACTTACGTTTAGTAACGCAGTACATTGATTCCCTATATTTGCTAATAGGACTTTCCTCTTCCTTCTGGCTCAAAGTCTAGCCCAAAAGAGCTTGACGGATGGTTAATAGGGGAAGGGGAGCTACAAAATGAACAACTTTCTAAGGAACACTAAGACACAAACCTCATCAACTAGCAGCATCTACGCTCTGATACGTAACAGATGGTCATGAGAGAGTAGAACCACGGGTCTGGCGAGATGGGCGGGGGACATACATGAGAACGGTTGGCGATATTTTGGAAGCCACCAACATACAGAGACAGGTTGTTTCATCTAGTAGTTATACAGACATGGCCCTTTTGCTCCTTCATAGAGCCTATGTCACCCCATATACTAAATCCAAGATGTCGCCCCCAGGGCACGTTCGCTTGTTATTTATCCCGACACTACCTCAGGACACTAGGGACCAGCTCAGATCCCAATTTAAAAATACTCCATGGTACCTTTTTAAAAGAATTGGTGGTCATACACCAATACCATAAACATCTTCTAACCAATCAGAGTGCAGAGGATTATGAAGGGGGTTAGGGTGGGAGGATGGAGGGAAAAGATTGGGTATTTGGGGAATTTATAAGATACTAATGTCTGGCATGTCCAAATGAATTGTATACCTTGAACTTGTATACCTTGAACTTGTTTTGAAATGCCATTTCCTTTCGATTCTGTATGTTATTGAAACCAATAAAATATAATTTGAAAAAATTGATTAAAACCAATTGTTCACATGCTGTTGACTTGTTCATTCTGCCTCCAAAAAATCGCAGTAAGGCTCGATTCCATGTAAATCTCTGAAATACACAGAATCAGATTGAACTCTCTGGCGGAAGATTCCCTCTAATGATACAACTGGAAACTCCGATATAAGTGTTCAGCGTAGAGCACCGGATAAATGTGATCCCGAGCGTTACGTAAAATTTTCCCAATAAAAGCTTCAACTTAATCCCCACAAAGAAAAGCAAGTCCCTACTCAGGTCTCTCATCTGTTAACAGAAATATAGGGGGGCTTCCATGTTGCTGGTAGCACAAAGGCTCTGGAAAGGCAAAATGGCCCTTGCTCCCCAAAAGAAATTTGGCAAATCCAAATGCCCCCTGTCCCTTTTGTGCCCCACAGTGTACCTAAACCACATTTAGTGTCCACATGTTTGGTATTTCTGTGGTGATGAGAGCCCGCCTAATTTACAGATGCGTGTCTCCAGAAACATGAGCTGGGCACTACAATGTACAGTCACTACAATGTACTGGTCACTACTAGAGTTGAGCGACTTTGGTCGGATCGGGTTTCGTGAAACCCGAATGAAACAAAATAAGTTTCAGATGAAACTCGTCCGACTAGAGCAAAACAAAGTCGGAGTTTCGTCCGAAACCCGACCCCAATGCAAGTCAATGGGAAATAAAAGTCGGACGAAACTCCGACTTTTTTTGCTCTAGTCGGACGAGTTTCATCTGAAACTTATTTTGTTTCATTCGGGTTTCACGAAACCCGATCCGCCCAAAGTCGCTCAACTCTAGTCACTACAATGGCAGATTTGCAAGTTTCACTCGGCAACATCCACTGCTGCTTGTTTCTCAAAAACGCCATGAAGTCAAATCGGCGCTACACCTGTAGATAAATTCCCAAAGGGGTATAATTTCCAACATGAGGAAGGTATTCTGCTCTTTTAGCACTGTATATTGCTCTGTACTCTGTCGAGTCCGCAAATTATTCTAGGACAATCTGTGCTCCAGGAGGAAAATAGCGCTCCGTCCCTCGAGTCTCGTGAGTCTCAGTATCTGGATAAGCAGTGGTACTTTACAGACACATATGGGGTATTTCTACTTTCAGCAGACATTGTGTGACAAATTTTGGTGCCATTTTTCCTCATATCTTGCGTGAAAATGTAAAATCTGGGGCTAAAACAACATTTTTTTACTGCCAACGATACCTGTGGTGTCAGTATGTTCACTGGACCCCTAGATAAATTGGGAAGTGTAGTTTGTAAAATGGGGTATCTTATTTGGGTTTCTGTTGTTCTTGCACCTCAGGGGCTCTACCAATGTGACATGGCACCCGCAAACCATAAAAGCAAAATCTGCGTTCCAGTATTCCTTACAAAGCTTTGCACGGTGCCTCAAAAGTAGTTTTCGATTTACTCAGGAGAAATTGCACAACAAACTTTCTATTCCATTTTCTCCTGCTATCTTGGTGAAAATTAAAAAAAAAACAAAAAAAAACAACTTTTGGCTAAAACATTTTTGTGGGAAAAATATACAGGTGCATCTCACAAAATTAGAATATCATCAAAAAGTTAATTTATTTCAGTTCTTCAATACAAAAAGTGAAATTCATATATTCTATAGTCATTACAAACATAGTGATCTATTTCACGTGTTTATTTCTGTTAATGTTGATGATTATGGTTTGCAGTCAATGAAAACCCAAAAGTCATTATCTCGGTAAATTAGAAATTTATAACACCAGCTTGAAAAATTATTTTAAAATCCGAAATGTTGGCCTACCGAAATGTATGTTCAGTAAATGCACTCAATACTTGGTCGGGGCTCCTTTTGCATCAATTATTGCATCAATGCGGCGTTGCATGCAGGCGATCCGCCTGTGGCGCTGCTGAGGCGTTATGGAAGCCCAGGTTGCTTTGATAGAAGCCTTCAGCTCGTCTGCATTGTTGGGTCTGGTGTCTCTCATCTTCCTCTTGACAATACCTCATAGATTCTCTATGTGGTTAAGGTCAGGTGAGTTTGCTGGCGAATCAAGCACAGTGATACTGTCTTTAAACCAGGTATTGGTACTTTTGGCAGTGTGGACAGGTGCCAAGTCCTGCTGGAGAATTAAATTTCCATCTCCAAAAAGCTTGTCGGTAGAGGGGAAGCATGAAGTGCTCTAAAATATCCTGGTAGACGGCTGCGCTGACTTTGATCTTGATAAAACACAGTGGACCTACACCAGCAGATGACATGGCTCCCCAAACCATCACTGATTGTGGAAACTTCACACTAGACCTCCAGCAGCTTGGATTATGTGTCTCTCCACTCTTCCTACAGACTCTGGGATCTTGATTTCCAAATTAAATGCAAAATTTACTTTCATCTGAAAACAACACCTTGGACCACTGAGCAACAGACCAGTTATTTTTCTCCTTGGCCCAGGTAAGACGCTTCTGGCGCTGTCTATTGGTCATGACTGGCATGACACAAGGAATTCAACACTTGTAGCCCATGTCCTTGTGGAGTCAATGATTGCCTTCTGGACATCTGTCAAGTCAGCAGTTTTCCCCTTGATTGTGGAGCATACTGAAACAGACTAAGGGACCTTCTAAAACACTTAGGAAGCCTTTGCAGGTGTTTTTTTTTTTAAATTATTCTAATTAACTGAGATAATGGCTTTTGGGTTTCCACTGGCTATAAGCCATAATCATCAACATTAACAGAAAAATAATTTAAATAGATCACTGTTTCTAATGACTCTATATAATGAGTTTCACTTTACAGTTCAACTTTGTAAAATTCTGTGAAGCACCTGTAGGTTCAAGGTGCTCGCCACACATCTAGATACATTCCTTGAGGGGTCTAGTTTCCAAAATGGGGTCACTTGAGGGGGGTTTCCACTGTTTAGGCACATCAGGGACTCTCCAAATGCAACATTGCATCTGCTTTCGATTCCAGCCATTTTTGTGCTCAAAAAGTCTCTGAGCCCTGCCATGTGCCCAAACAGTAGTATTTCCCCACAAATGGGGTGTATTGGGGTCCATTTTCTCCTGTTACCCTTGTGAAAATAAATTTTACTTTAGCCCCAAATTTTTTTTGTTGGGGGGGGGGGGGGACGTCTTGGATGTGGTTTTGAGGGCTGCAGGTTTTAGAATGTCGTCACTTTTGGATATTTTATTTTATATAGGCCCCCCAAAGTAACTTCAAATGTGATGTGATCCCTAAAAAATTAGTTTTGTTAATTTGGTTGGAAAAATGAGAAATTGCTGGTCAACTTTAAACCCTTCTAACTTCATAACAAAAAATTATGTTTGAAACAAAACTGATGCAGATGTAAAGTAGACATTTTGAAAATTTTATTTATGAAATATTTTGTGTGACATTGCTCTTTGGTTTAAGTGTATAAGAATTAAAAGTTTGAAAATTTCAAAATTTTCAGCAAATTCCCAATATTTTCACAAACGCAGTTCATACTGAACAAATTATCATGAAGTACAATATGTCGCGTTGTAGCGTTCCATAATGTGACACTGGTCAGAATTGTAAAATTTGGCCTGATCATGAAGGTGAAAACAGGCTCGGGGGTGAAGGGGGTTAATATGCTCAAACTTTTGAAAGGTCCTCTTTAAGTGGCTACATTTGCATTTTGTGAGTGACACAAAGTTTTGGCACTGAAGTTTTGTAATGACAATGCCATGCTTTCCTTTTCAGGAACTGATGATATAGTAGGTCCTGAAGGCATGGAGAAGTTCTGTGAAGATATCTGTGTAGAACCTGAAAATGTAAGTCTTTCTATTGTATGGACGTAATTTACTAATGGGGGGACCACATACATAAAGTAGTGTAGGTAAGAGCAGACAACTGTGATTCCAGCTGTTAATCTGATGCTAAACATTGGGAGCAGCCATCTGCTGTAGTTCTTAGAAATGCCCCCACCCCTTGTGCAGAATAATAGAAAAAGAAGCTGTCTTGTAATGGCTTGTAAGTCAGTGGTCCCCTGCCTTTCTCTGAAAGCCACATTAACGTCTGAGAGATGGACGGCAGCCGCATTCAGGCCCTCTTCTCTCCCTATAGTAGTGACACCCAGAGCCCCACATTACCGGTATATTGACAGCCAAAGCTCCCTTGTTGGCAGTATATTTAAATCTAGGGGCTCCCACTTTACACCCATTCGGTATTCTTCCCTCAAGCACTCCCATCACCCTATTGCATATTCTTCAAAACCACCTTTAACTGGCAGTATACTCCTAACCCAAGCTTACCATATTACACAGTTACATAGGTAGAAAAAAAGATCTGGGTCCATCAAGTTCAATCTTTCTCCACCAATTATACAATTATTTTGTCACCAAATTATAAGCCACAATGTTGTATACTAAAGAAATCATAGTACAAAAGAAGCGGGCGGCACCGCTGTTACCGTGCTTGGATCCGTGACTTGCAGCCGGCGGTGAGCTCACATCCAGGATCCCGGGTGCTTGACCTCGTAGCAAACAACTAAGGCAATCCAGAAGAAAAGGGTCGCACTCAACGGGACCCGTGGAAGCGCTCGAGTAGCGCGAAACGGCCGTTGTCA
The DNA here is from genome assembly GCF_039654945.1 of Dendrobates tinctorius. Lineage (NCBI taxonomy): Eukaryota > Metazoa > Chordata > Amphibia > Anura > Dendrobatidae > Dendrobates > Dendrobates tinctorius. The sequence continues at coordinate 10,966,271 of NW_027361747.1, forward strand.
GCCCTTTGACACTCTTGATATCACATCCCCAACGTGACATGTAATTTTGTGTCATTAAATACTCACATTAATCCCGTTGAGTGCGACCCTTTTCTTCTGGATTGCCATACTAAAGAAATCATCCAGCCCTATTTTTTTTAAAGATATTATAGTGTCTGCCATTACTAGCCCTTGTTGTTGGGCTTTCCACAGTCTGGCTGCTCTAACTGTAAAGATCACTTTCCTATTTAGCTGCCGGTATCGCCTTCCACCCGAAATGAGTGCCCTCTGGTCCTTTGTATGGTCTTTGGAAGGAATAAGAACAAAACCGTTGGCACAACCCTGAGAATTGTAGGTGGTGCCCAAGTAGGATCCCAATCCGTGAACTAAATATATATAAACTTGGCACACACCAAAGGTTTCTGATGCAGAAAGGTGATTTTTAATTATACAACAGTACATACATACACAGACGTTTCGGTCTAGGACCTTTATCAATGTACGATATATTGTACTGTGAGATTCTTAGTGACTGGGCTTTGTGAGATAGACCAATCCTGTGAGGAGGCACATGAAGCCGTCCCACTGCGTGGTGGTTTGTGGAGTGTGGACGCAGTATCCGCCGCGAATCCCAATGTACATTGATGAAGGTCCTAGACCGAAACGTCTGTGTATGTATGTACTGTTGTATAATTAAAAATCACCTTTCTGCATCAGAAACCTTTGGTGTGTGCCAAGTTTATATATATTTGGAAGGAATAAGTCATGTAACAGTCCTTTGTATTGACAACACATTTAATCCCCGCATACCCTCAGATCTGTTCTTATGTGCAGGACTACTCACAAAACTCACCATCTGGAGTCCTTCTCTTCATAACTGTTTGATACAATCCACAGGTTGAGGACCGCCGATATAAGGGATCGCATTGGTCATGACCAATAGCTTTGTTTGACATTGTCTTTTACAGATTGCCTTACCATAGTTCTGGTAGTCTGCTGTATACATGGTGTTACGTTAGGGCAGTGACGGCGAACCTATTGCACATATGCCAGAGGGAGCACACAGAGCCCTCCCCGTGGGCATGTGCACCATCTCCTCAGGACGAGTGCCGCCACCACTCTTCTAAGCCCACTCGCCATCTCCCTCATCACTAGCACTGTGGCCATTCTCCTATGCGTGCTCCCATCAGGTCACGCATCCTCCCATCAGTCTGCGTGTGGGCTGAGTGGTGGCGCTTGTGCACACAGGTACGATTCTGATATATAAAGAGACCAGATCAGTGTTGGAACGGGCTGAAGTGAGTAGTTACTGTATATACTTGTGTATAAGCCGAGTTTTTCAGCACATTTTTTGTCCCAGAAGACAGCGGGGAAGGGGGAGCGATGGAGCAGAGGGTCACAGGAGGCTGAAGCTGCGGCTAAAGCCTGTGCCCACTGCTAAAGAGAAATGAATTTTCACTGCACTGGCAGTGAAAATTTTTTTCTCGTAGCGCGATCAGTGTCAGCAGCAGTCGCCGGCTTCAAAGCAGCTGCCGGGCTATCATGGGTACCCGCTCATTAAGGTAATGAATATTCACCTCTCCACTCCCATGCTTTTCTCATGGGGGCCATACATACAATTATGGGGTTGAGGAGCCATGCAGACACGGAATGGGGATGAGGAAGCGGTGCAGACACGGAATGTGGATGAGGAAGCGGTGCAGACACGGAATGTGGATGAGGAAGCGGTGCAGACACGGAATGTGGATGAGGAAGCGGTGCAGACACGGAATGTGGATGAGGAAGCGGTGCAGACACGGAATGGGGATGAGGAAGCGGTGCAAACACGGAATGGGGATGAGGAAGCGGTGCAGGCAAGGATGGGGATGAGGAAGCGGTGCAGGCAAGGATGGGGATGAGGAAGCAGTGCAGGCAAGGATGGGGATGAGGAAGCAGTGCAGGCAAGGATGGGGATGAGGATCCAGTGCAGGCAAGGATGGGGATTAGGGGACAATGCATACCTGACTTATACTCAAGTCAATAAGTTTTCCCAGTTTTTCGAGACAAAATTATGTGCCTCGGCTTATACTCGGGTTGGCTTATACACGAGTATATACGGTTGTTTTTTTGTTTTTTAATGTGAGGCCATTATACTGTATGAAGCACTATGTGGGCACATTATATAGTATGGAGCATCATGTGAGGCCATTATACCGCATGGAGGATCACATGGGGCCATTATACATTATGGAGCATTGTGTGGGGCCATTATGCAGTATGAAACTCTGTGGGGCCATTATATGAGTTAAAATATGGAGCATCACGTGGGGCCATTATATGAGTTAAAGTATGGAGCATCACGTGGGGCCATTATACAGTATAGGGCACCAAGTTGGGCCATTATACTACATGGAGCACTATGTGGGGCCCATTACACTTTATGCAGGACTATGTGGGGGGCCATTAAACTGTATGGAGGACTATGTGGACCCATTGTAAAGGATGGAGGACTTTCTGTGCCCGTTATGCTATATGGAGGACTGTGTGGTGATTACAGTTGGAAAATCATACTGTGATGGGGTCACCATTCTTTGTTAGTGGAACTGAGGGAGGGGGATAAAGTAGGGTCATCTACTGTGCGTGTGGAGGAGTTCACTGTGGGGGTATCATACTTTGTCTGGGAGCACTTTTGTTTGCATCATACTATATTATCTAACTTAAATAGGTACAGTTGGGCTTCAGTGCATAAGAGTTTCAGCAGCATAAACTAGACATTTGTCACCCCAAATGTCAAAATGATAAATCAAGTAAAACCCAAAACAGCATGCGCATAAAACACGAATATAATGGGGTAATATCACACATAAATGCACAGTAATTAGCAAGAGAATAAAATTTCCATAAAAAAACTGCCAAATAGTGCCACAAAAGTTCAGGTATAGTGCGCTTATGTTTAGTCCCAAAAGCGGAGTATGAGTCCAAAAGACGTTAGTCATGTAAACTGGTTTAGAAACTATGCGTCTTCTATACAGCGAAGACTCAACTTCATATCCTAAGGAGGACTTCTGCTGCACCACCAATAAAGGTACATTTCATTAAAAAAACCTCTGGTATGACTACCTGAGGTTCACTCTAATGTGCAAGACGCATTGTTTCTAAACCAGTTTACATGACTAACGTCTTTTGGACTCATACTCCGCTCTATACCTGAACTTTTGTGGGACTATTTGGCAGTTTTTTATGGAAATTTTATTCTCTTGCTAATTACTGTGCATTTATGTGTGATATTACCCCATTATATTAATAAGTGTTTTATGCGCATGCTGTTTTGGGTTATACTTTATGATCTGTTTTATTGAAGATTTTTTATCCTTTATTACATATTTAATTTAGGCCATTGGGCCATATACTTTTCACTGCTTTTACATAACATTATATTTTTCCACTATAATTCCAAAAGTTAATTGTTTCATTTGATAAGGAAAAACGTCCTCAATTGTAGACTTTTTATTAACAAATATCAAGGTTGGCCTGCAACTTTCTGCAAGCTTTTAACTTTGGCCCTTTGTGTATTTGAGTTTGATATCCCTGCCTTAAAGGGTTTGTTCTCATCATGATAAAGGGTTACAATTGCAAAGAGGTTGTAAAAACAACTCTACAATTTTACTTTTGATTAAAAATCCGCTACATTCTCAAGAACCGACCTTCGCTACAATTGGTGGCTAGTATCTTAGGCTTGGAGTGCAGCGCTTACAAGCTCTTTGATATTGACTCTCTAGCTAATGTACGAGTTGTCTTTCTAATCTAAAATCTCAGTATTCAGGGCACTTTGCGAAAAATAAGTGGGTTTTGGATTGTAGTTTGGGCACTCTGTCTCTAAAAGGTTCTCCATCACTGCCTTAGGGGCATGTCAAGGGGGTTTGTGTGTTTTAGAATTGGCTCCCTTATGTGGGTATAAGTCTTTATTCTGTGAGCAGCCCATCACTGTAATTTTTTATTCTCCCACAGGTAGTGATGCTTGTTCTAGCCTGGAAATTGGATGCACAGAATATGGGCTACTTTACATTACAAGAATGGTTGAAAGGAATGACTTCCCTACAGTAAGTCCTTATCTATACATGACCTGTCAAAATGAAATTGCCCACTACTCTGCACTCACAGCTCAGTCTGAGTGGTTGTAATAAATATACCATTACCAAATTGTGCCAAAGCTGGATATATTTATTTTACACAACTGCCTATAAAATGAGAAACTTGCTTAATGTTAAATGACAACTTTTTTTTTCTTTAACTACTTAGGCCCTCAGTTTTATTTTTTTGCGTTTGTTTTTTCTTTCCAATAGCGATAACTTTATTTTTTGCTTTTTTTCCATCAGCATTAGCTAGATGGCATTTTATTTTTTGAAGGAGGCAAAGGGAGTAATTTAGACTTTTATATAAGGGTATTGATATATAGTTGGCCCAGTCTAGACTAAGGGTCCTGTTACACATAGCGACGCTCCAGCGATCCCGACAACGATACGACCTGGTAAGGATCGCTGGTACATCGCTACATGGTCGCTAGTAAGCTGTCAAACAGGCAGATCTATTCAACGACGCAGCAACGATCCGGCGATCCGTATAACGACCTCGGCGGTCGTTGGGACCTTGTCACACAGCAGCTATTCTGACGACTCAGACCTCGATAATCGTGCTTCAGCATTGCCTTTTCCACGCCCCTCTGCTCCAATTGGTGGCCACTACTGCGCTATCACTACTCGGTTTGCTTCAGCGTCCATATGGGTCTGAGTCGCTAGTGCGCTGTTTATAGTCTAGAGTCTGTGTAATACTAAGGAAACCCTAAAAACATGATCTCTCAATGGGTCTAGACTGTAGACCCATTGAGAGATCATGTTTTTAGGGTTTCATTAGTATTACACAGCTGATTAAATGATCGCATGTGAAATATTTAGGACATGCTGAAATCATGATCTATTATTGGTCCATGAGGGCTGGAAAACATGAGAGTTGGGGTGCATTGCTCTATCGAATATGTACGTCAGTTAACCCCTTCTGTGAACAACATTAAAAAAAAAAGCCAAACAATGTTTTATCATACCGCCGAGCAAAAAGTGCAATAAAGCGTGAACAAAAAGACAGATATAAATAAAAAAAGTCATCTTGTCCCGCAAAAACAAGCTGCCATAGAGCTCCAGCAGCAGAAAAATAAAAAAAAGTTTTAACTCTCAGAATAAAGATATGCAAAAATAATTTTTTCTATAAAAGTTTTTATTGTGTAAAAGCGCCAAAACATATAAAAAGGAGGTATCGCTGTAATCATACTGACCCGAAAAATAAAATTGCCTTACCAATCTTACCACATGCGGTATAAACGGAAAATAAAAAGCAATTCCTGAATTGCTGGTTTTTGTTCATTCTGTCTCCCAAACATAAAAACCCGATATAAATCTGGTATCGCTGTAATCTCACTGACCCGAAGAATAAAGTCACCTAATCACGTATACCGCACGAGGAACGTCATAAAAAATAAACCAATTCTTCACATGCTGCCTCCCAAAGAGTGCAGTAAGGCTCGGCGCACATTTATCCTGCGCTCTGCGCTGAGCGCTTACACGGGGGTTTCCGTGTAAATCGCTGAAATACGTGATTCAGACAGAACCTCTGGCTGAAGTTTCCCTATAGTGAGGCAGATTGGAGGTACTGTGGCCACCGTTTGGCCTATGATCTGGCGGTGTCCGTCTTTTTAGGACTGCATAAAAGTGCCATCAGCCACAGTTTTGTGCACTTCTGAAAAGGACACCGTGAAACAGAGGCCAGACAGAGTCCAGAGTAACTCTGCTGCCTCATTATAGTGAATGGATCCATCGGGGGGTTTCATCTGTCTTGTCACTCAGAGATTTAGATGGAAACCCCAAAGTAAGTGGTCAGCATAGAGCGCCGGATAAATGTGATCCCAAACGTTATGTAAAATGTTCCCAATAAAAGCTTCCACTCAATCCACAAGAAAAGCAAGTCCCCGGACTCAGATCTGTCATCTGTTAACGGAAATATAGGGGACTTCCACATTACTGGTAGCACAAAGGCTCTGGAAAAGCGAAATGGCTCTTCACCCAACAAAAGAAATTCAGCAAATTCTTCTATCCCAAATCCAAATGCTCCCTCCCTTCTGAAGACCAGTGTGCCTAAACCACATATAGAGCCCATATGTTTGGCATTTCTGTAGTGATGAGAGCTCACCTAATTGGAAACCACCATGGAGTCAATCGTCACTACATCTGTAGATAAATTCCTAAAGGGTTATATTTTCCAAAATGGGGTCACTTGAGGGTGGATTCTGCTTTTCCAGCACTTAGGGGCTCTTTATATGGAATCCACAAACTAGTCTAGGAAAATCTGCGCTCCAGGAGGCAAATAGCGCTCTGTCTCTCCTGAGTCACTCCGTATGGCAAAGTAGTACTTTACAGCCAAATATGGGGTAGTTCTACATTCATCAGAAATTGCAGGACAAATTCTATTTATATTTTTACCCAATTTCCCAGTGTGAAAATGTAAAACTTGGGGCTAACACACAATTTTAGTGGTAAAAATGTAATTATTTTTTCTTCACTGCCCAATGGTATTAAAGTTTGTGACACACTTGTGGTGTCAGTATAATCACTGCAGCCCTAGATTAATTCATTGAGAGGTTTAATTGGTAAAATGGGGTCACTTATGGGGGGTTCTGCTGTTCTGGCACCTCAGGGGCGCTCTATAAATGTAACATGGCGCCGTCAAACAAGTGCAGTTAAATCTGCACTGTAATATGGTGCTACTTCCCTTCTGAGCTTTGCACTGTGCCTCAAAAGTAGTTTTCGACAACATATGGGTGTACTCAGGAGAAATTGCACAGCAAAATTTGGGGTCCATTTTCTCCTTTTGCCCTTGTGAAAGTACAAAATTAGTATGTAAAGATTTTTGTGGGAAAAATGTATTTTGTTTTTTTTTTATTTTTTTTTCACGTCTTAAAATCATAAACTTCTGTGAAACACCTGGGGGTTCAAGGTGCTCAATACACATCTAGATAACATCCTAAAGGGGTCTAGTTTCCAAAATGGTGTCACTTGTTGGGGGTTTCTACTATTTAGGCACATCAGTGGCTCTCCAGACGCGACATGGGGCCCGCTAATTATTCTAGCATATTTTACATTCAAAAAGTCAAATGCCGCTTCTTCCCTTCAGAGCCCTGTAGATTCCCCCACATATGGGGTATCGGCATGCTCAGGAGAAATTGCTCAACAAAATGTATGGTCCTTTTTCTCCTGTTACCCTTCCGAAAGTGTAAAAAAAAAAAAAAAATTAGGAAAACTTTTTTTGTGAAAGAAAAGTACTGTATATATTAGTGTATAAACAGAGTTTTTAAGCACATTTTTTTTTTGCTGAAAACGCCCCGTTCGGCTTATAGACGAGTTAATTGTCCCAGAAATACGTCGGGGGAGGGGGAGCGGCGGAGCAGCAGATCAGAGGCAGGAGCCGTTGGCTGTGGCTAAAGCCTGTGCCACTGCTAAAGAGAAATAAATATTTGTTTCTATGTAATAGCGCACAGTGACAGCCACAGCCGCCGGCTTCCAGCACACATCCTACTTGCCTTACTGCGCTCCCTCGCTGCATCTCGTTCGTTCCGGCACCAGCAGCTTTTCTGGCCGAGCGATCACGTGGCCCCGCTCATTAAGGTTATGAATATTCATGCCTCTCCACTTCCATAGGCATGGAGTGAATATTCATTACCTTAATGAGCGGAGCCACGTGATCGCTCGGCAGGAAGAGCTGCTGGCTGGTTCTGCAATGAGATGCTGCAAGGGCGCGCAGGCAAGGTAAGTGTTTTTTTTTTTGTTTTTTTTTTTAATGTAGGAACCACGCATACAAGGATAGGGGGGATAAGGTGCCATGCATACAAGGACAGGGATAGGAGAGCCATGCATGCCAGGATAGGAATGAGGGGACAATGCGTACCCGGCTTATACTCGAGTCAATAAGTTTACCCAGTTTTTCGGGGCAAAATTAGGTGCCTCGGCTTATAATCAGGTCGACTTATACTCTAGTATATACGGCAAAAGTTTATTTTTCCTTCCACTTTCCAAAAATTCCTGTGAAGCACCTGAAGGGTTAATAAACTTGAATGTGGTATTGAGCACCTTGAGGGGTGCAGTTTTTAGAATGGTGTCATTTTTGTGTATTTTCTGTCTTATAGGCACCTCAGTCACCAAGTGTGAGGTGGTCCCTAAAAAAATAGTTTTGCAAATTTTTTTGTAAAAATGAGAAGTCGCTGGTCAACTTTTAACCCTTATAACTTACAAAGAAAAATTGTTTCCAAAATTGTGCTGATGTAAAGTAGACATGTGGGAAATGTTATTTATTAACTATTTTGTGCGATATGACTCTGATTTAAAGGCATAAAAATTAGAAGTTTGAAAATTGCAAAATTTTCAAACATTTTTGCCCAATTTCTATTTTTTTTTTTTTTTACAAATGAACGCAAGTCATATCAAAAAAATATTACCGCTATCCTAAAGTACAATATGTCATGAGAAAACACTCAGAACCAGTGGCATCTATTGAAGTGTTCCAGAGTTATTACGTCATAAGGTGACAGTGGTCAGAATTGTAAAAATTGGCCCGGTCAGGAAGGTGAAAACAGGCTTCGGGGTGAAGGGGTTGATGTACTCGCCACTCCCTCCAAGGTCCAGTGCCGGTCTGCTCTGCATCTTGGTGACATTACGGCTCTGCAGACTGTCAGAATCACACTGCGCTCTGTGTGACCTGGAAATCTTTTACAAGGAAAGCCTATGAAGGGTCACCTGAGGGGAATCCTGACAGTGTGACCATTACACACTGCCCCAATTTGGTAATTTGCAGTCAAAAAACTCCCTTAATGGTTTTGATGTCTTTGATTTCTCTGTAGTGGTCGTAAGTAATATGTTCAAATGAAAATGCTCAAATATCCATTTAAAGCTATACCATGCACTGATCCTTGACTTTCCTGTGGCTTTTTTCCCTAAAGCTGGATTCACACCTTGTGCACGTGGTGCTGGTTTTTACACGCAAATTTTTAAACTGAAATCTACATAGTGTCTACGACAGAAATCCATTCATGTTTTCTGATTTTATTCATGTATTTGTATGTGCAATTTTTTTGTTGCGGAAACCACAGGCATAGAAACAAAGCCAAAGGTGGGATTGTTTCTGCTGAAGAAATGGACATGCTAAGGTTTTTAAAAAGTGATGCAAAAATTAACATGTAACAAACATGTGGACGAGATTGAGATAAAACTCATCCACTTTGTGGCTTTAACGAGTGTAAAATCCGCACCAAGTTCGCAATTTGTGCTCCAGTACAGCATGATTGCATGCAAAATCCATGTGATTTCATGTATTCTCCAAATAGGTTTTTTAAGACTGATTTGTAAAAACCAATGCCAAGATATCCCATTCATTAACATACGGACAGTGTAATTTCTTAATGCAAAGAATGTTTCTCTGCTGGTTGTGTTCGTCATTATTGGTATTAGTGAGGTACAACATGAAATGCTTATCTGGGCTCGTTGGCATAGTTGTTTGGCCACCTTTTCTGTGTGGACTTTTCCCATGTTTTCTTGTGGTGTAGTAATGGTGGGGCCCTCATCACATCACCATCGCCGGGTCCCCACACTGTAACTGCTCATATATGACTGTCTCACATTTCATCAGACAAAACTCAGACTGTGCCTTCTCTTTCAGATGTGACGCCACTGAGAAACTTAGGAATACTTTGGATTACTTGAGATCTTTGTTAAATGAGCCAGCTAATTTTAAACTTATTTATAGATATGCTTTTGATTTTGCACGGGTAAGTAACATTTTTTTAGAAGGGTCACATTAGCCATAGATATGCAGGACTGCAATCTAGTGTAGAATTTCACAAGGCTAGGAGCAGAAGACTGAGCGGAGACGGCTAATGATCAGCTTCATGTGATACTGTAATATGTAACATGGATCTGATTGTGCACACGGCACACCTACTGCAACAGCGACCGCAACGTGCTCCGATCCCTGTTGGGTAGCAACGTCTGACAATGACATTTCCTTGTCTCAATCGTGTGGCGTAATCATTCTAGCGCCCATCAGCTTCCCCTACTACGGGGTGACTAATAGTCGATGGGCTGTCAAGATATCTGCAGCTCAGCTTCACAGGAGCCAGTACTACGGTATTACTATATACTGCAATTGCAGTATAGCACACAAACTGTCGCAGCTTCAAGTCCCCTGTAGAAATTAAAAATGTATAATCGGCCCCCTTTTTACAGATCACGTGTTTGTCTTGTTGTAGTAGTCCAATCTATCAAAATGCACAAAATATATACTACACACACATACACGTGTGTGTGTGTGTGTATATATATATATATATATATATATATATATATATATATATATATATATATATATATATATATATATATATATATATATATAATATATTACATACATATAAGACCTGCATGTCCACTGACTGAAAAACAACTAGTCACCCAACGTTTGAATATCATAAAGAAAGCTATTATCACAACTTGAGATGGATCAACTGCACTGCAGATCCACCCCATATGAAGACCTGGAAGAATAACAACCCCCTGAAGATCCTGATCCAATCCTGCAACTAGACAGCACTGTAGCTGATCTGAAAGAGAAGATCTTAGATAAACTAAATACCATCAATACCAGAGATCAACTGCCAAGGCCTAGCAAAGAAACGCCAGCAGACAGTAGAAGAGTAGAAGATGCCAATAGAGCACTTGCATCAATACCTACCACCACCACAACTCAAACTAATAAACTGATCTATGCTACTGCCTCAGAATCATGGAATTGCTTGGCTATATAACCAGCAAGAACAACATAAGTATGTGGGAAAAAAAGACTGGAGACAAAAATCAAGGTGACACGAAGGGAAGTCAGCCAACTAACTGAAATACAGAAGGGTGGAAAAATCAAGAATAAGACCAAACTGGAGAAGTACAAAGGCCTGACCCCAGCTGAAGCCCTAGCGACTGTTAAACAAAGGCTCACAGCACTCACTGCAGGATTAGGGAGATACACTAGAGATGCTGAGACCAAGAAGATAAATGCCCTGTTCTTCAAAGAACCATCCAAAGTGTACTCCCAACTACAGCACAATAGCTGCAACTCCACCAATAGCAGAGGCTGAACAATACTAGAGGAACATATAGGTGAAGGAAAAAACACACAACACCAGTGCAATGTGGCTGCAAGATCTGAGAATGAAACCCAGCAACCATCTAGAACAAGAACCAGTCACCATTACAGAAGCAGACATACAACAGCGGGTTAAGAACATGAAGAGCTGGACAGCACCTGGCCCAGACATGATCCACACCTACTGGCTAAAGAAATTAACAGTGGTACGTGAACGCATGGCAAAGCAGATGAACCAACTGCTAGAAGAAGGCCACCACCCAGCTTGGCTAACACAAAGTAGAACAGTGTTGTTCTTGAAGGATCCTCACAAAGGAACACTTCCATCCAACTACCGCCCAATAACCTGCCTTACAACAACATGGAAACTCCTGTCAGGCCACCAAGCTACAGAACCATATGAACCAGTACCTGAATCCAGCTCAGAAAGGCATTGGGACTGACACCAGAGGCTCTAAGCACCAGCTCCTTTTATAGAGCAGTCACTCAGGACTCAAGATCCAAACAGACCAAACTCAGCACAGCCTGAATTGACTACAAGAAAGCATATGACTCAATGCCACACACATGGATCTGTATATGCTTGGCTCTCTACAATGTCAACAGGAAATAAAGAACCTTCCTCAGAAACAATGGGACAATGGAGAACAACATGGGAAGTCAACTCAAGACAACTAGCTCAAGTGACCATCAAATGCAGCATATAACAAGGTGATGCACTGTCCCCATTGCTGTTCTGCATAGGCTTGAACCCTCTCAGGTAATTAGAGTGTGGCTATGGATACAAGTTCAAGAGTAGACGCACCATCAGCCACCTCCTCTACATGGATGACACCAAGTTGTATGCAAAAACGAACGAGACATCGATTCATTGATCCACCTGACAAGGATCTACAGTGAAGACATCGGGATGTCCTTCAGAATGGAAAAGTGCTGTTGGTTGGTAATAAAGAGAGGCACGGTAGTCAAGACTGATGGAGTGGAATTACCAGCAGGGTACATAGCAGGTTTACAGACATGCTACAAGTACCTCGGCATCCCACAGGGACACGGTAACCATTATGAGGAGGCAAAGAAAGCAGTAATATCCAAATATCATCAAAGGGTAAGGCAGGTCCTGAAGAGCCAGCTCAGTGGGAAGAATAAAAATGTGCGCCATTAATACATATGCCCTGCCAGTTATCAGATTCCCTGCTGCCATAGTGTGCTGGCCAAAAGAAGAGATGGAAGCTGCAGATGTGAAGACATGAAAGCTCCTCACAATGCATGGAGGTCTCCACCCTAAATCTAGCACCCAAAGATTGTATACCAACAGAAAGGAGGGTGGTCGAGGCTTGATAAGCATCCAAGCCACCATCACAAATGAAACAAGGAGTATCCAGGAATGCATCAGAAAAATGGCACCAAAAGATGAGATGCTGAGAGAATGCCTAAGGCAGCAACAACAACAGATCTGGAAGGAAGAACAGGAACATGAAGCGCCATGGCAAGACAAGCCGCTGCATGGGATGTACCATCGACAGATAATGGAGGTGGCTGACATGGAGAAATCCTACCAATGGCTGGAGAAAGCTGGACTCCGAGACAGCACAGAGGCACTACTCATAGCGGCACAAGAGCAAGCACTAAGTAAGACAAGACCCAAGGTGCAGACTATGCAAAGAAACCTCAGAAACCGTCCAACACATAGTGGCAGGATGCAAATTGCAAGCAGGAACAGCGTATACCGAACGCTACAACCCAGTAGCGGGAATTGTATACAGGAACATCTGCACAGCATATGGGCTAAGCCCTCCTAAGTCCAGGTGGGAGACCGCAGAAAAAAGTGGTAGAGAATGAAAGGGCAAAAATCCTGTGGGACTTAAAGATCCAGACGGATAAGCAGATGTTGGCTAACCAACCAGACATTGTGATAGTAGACAAGGATCAGAAGACTGCATTGGATGTGGCAGTGCCAAGTGACAGCAACATCAGAAAGAAGGAATATAAGCATCTGGAGAAATACCAGGGCCTCAAAGGCTGTTTTCTGATCCTTGTCTACTATCACAATGTTTGGTTGGTTAGCCAACACCTATATATGCGTTTTTATAGTGTAGGTATCTTTATTTTGTAAGATTGGATGTTTACAACATGACAACCACCAACTGTGTTTAAATTTTGTTATTTTAATAAAGGGAACCTGTCACCACCCCAGGGCGTTTTTCACTTTAAAGAGCCACCTTCAGCAGCACTAAGGCTGCATTCTGTGAAGGGGGCTCTTCTTTTTCTGACCCCTAGTAACACTGAAATATCTACTTTTATAAATAGCTCCTCATACCTGTAATGTGTCCCATAGGTATGCTGTGTCCCCCTGTATCAGCCACCTACCCATCCGTCCATCATGCCTGTCCGGTGTCTCGGCGCCGCACACCATCTGTCCATCATGATGCCCCTCTGTGCGTCGCTGCCTCCTTCTGTTTTGAATGCAGGCACCTGCGCTGTGACTAGAGTTCTCGGGCATGCGCAGTGCGCGCTGCCCGAGAACCGACATTAGGCTATTGCGCCTGCGTGTTGTATAGGCCCCAGATCCTGCCCCGCAGTGTGTTATGATGTATTCACACTGTGGGGCTGGGGCCTCCGCAACACGCAGGCGCAATAGCCTGATGTCTGTTCTCGGACAGCGCGCACTGCGCATGCCCGAGAACTCTTGTCACAGCGCAGGCGCCGGGATTCAAAACAGGAGGATGCAGCGACGCACAAGGGCATCATGATGGACAGATGGTGGGCGGCGCCCACGCACAGGACAGAGGCATGATGGACGGATGGTAGTCAGCTGATACAGGGGGAAAAACGCCCTGGGGGGGTGACTGTTTCCCTTTAATACAAATGTGTTAAAAGATTCAAAATAGGTCGAGGGGCTAGGACCTTGCCAATTTCTAATTCTCATTTTAATGTAGTAACAAGTAGGATTAGGTTTCTTGATCATGCCATCTACAGACTTTATTTCTTTTCTATTAAGCCCATGTAATAGTAAGATGACTGGTCGTTAGTGGTAATCTGTACTTTTTATTTCTGCCGTAAGTCAATAATTATAAGTAAGATGCTTATTCTGCACATCACTTACTAGGGAATACTGTGAATGCATCTCTAGCTGTCTTAGTTTTATACGTGTAAGATTTTGTTTTCTCTCCTTATTTCTTACATTGTTTTCTCTTTTTTATATTGTTTTTTTTTTAGGAAAAAGATCAGCGGAGTTTAGATATGAATACAGCAAAGTGTATGTTGGGACTCTTATTAGGAAAAACATGGCCTCTGTTTCCAGTGTTTCATCAGTTTCTAGAGGTATGATGCTGTTTTTGAAATCGATAATCTACAAAGTTTTGTTAAGACTGGGTTCACACATTGTGATAGTTGTGCGTGGACATAAAAACACACATTGCTATGTTTGGGTGATGTAGGCAGTGTTCACACTTAGGGCCCCGTCACACATAGCGATGCAACAGTGATCCCGACAAGGATATGACCTTGTCAGGATCGCTGGTGTGTCGCTACATGATCGCTGGTGAGCTGCCAAACAGGCAGCTTCACCAGCGATCAGCACCAATGGCACGCGGGTAACTAGCGACGCATGTCGCTTAGTTACCCACTGTGTACCTTGGTTACCAGCGCGCTGGTGCAGGGAGATGGTAACCAAGGTACACATCGGGTTTCTAAGCGGCGCGCGGCTCTTAGAAACCCAATGTGTACCATGGTTACCAGCTCCCTGCACACATCGGCTTTCTAAGCACTGCACGCCGCTTAGAAACCCTCTGTTTACTTTAGTTGCCAGCGCCTGATCGCTGGTCTCCTGCCTGTCACGCACAGCGATGCGTGCTGGCCAGCGGGAGACCAGTGATCAAAAAAATGTCCTGGCCATTCCAGGATGATCAGCGATAACCGGCAAGGAGGCCGGTCGCTGATAAGTGTCAGTTCACATCGGGTTTCTAAGCACTGCATGCCGCTTAGAAACCCTCTGTTTACTTTAGTTACCAGCGCGCTGATCGCTGGTCTCCCGCCTGTCACACTCAGCGATGCGTGCTGGCCAGCGGTAGACCAGCGATCAAAAAAAATGTCCTCTCCATTCCAGGACGATCAGCGATAACCGGCAGGGAGGCTGGTCGCTGGTAAGTGTCACACACACAGCGATCTCGCTGGTGAGATCGCTGTTGCGTCACAAAACTTGTGACTCGGCAGCAATCTCGCTAGCGAGATCGCTGTGTGTGACGGGGGCCTTAGGAGTTGCGCCGCAGCTTGAAACCGCGACACCCCTGTGCTGCAGGGGTCTTATCACTGTTTCCCTGCACAATCACTTACTTATACAGGGAAACTGCTGTCTATCATAACAGACCGCATAGCCTGTTGTAACGACCACACAAATTTTCAGCTGAATGAGCTGTGTGCCTGCAAGATTGTGATTGTGCAGGGACACTGTATATTCCCCCAAAAAATTTTTTGAAACTCTCCTACGAGCTATGTAAATCCTGCCTGTCCGGTCCCTTAGGCGTCCTTGCTGAGATCCCTCCTCCCAGCCGCTGATCGCTGTCCTCGTGCCCAAGAGCTGTGGTATGATCAGACTATGTCCCTGTACGGTCAGACACAGCCATTACACAGTACACAGCAGGGGCACATTTATAAGATTATCTCGGCACAGGAACATTTTATTTAAACACATCCAATTGTGGAAGTTATCATTCTTCCAAAATATATTGATTAAAATTAACTTGGGAATACCTCTTTATATTAATAAAGAATCATAAAAAAAAATCTTGAACCAGGAGGTGGAAGTGGTGGTGGAGGAGGTAGCCAACACTGTTTTTGTGGGGTGTTTTTTTTTTTTTTTTTTTAATTTGGGTAAGCCCCAAAACTTTGGGAATGGCAAACACAATGAACAAACTGTGGTGGAGTATAACAATGGCTGGATGCGACTGGTATACTTCTCTATTCAGCCAAGGACAAGTCCTGTGGGATCCACGCCTGGTTCCTTTTCATGAATGTTAGGTTACCCACGTTGGCTGTGGACAGGCGGATGCAAAGTTTCAGAACTTTCTATGCTGGATAAAATTCTTAATGGGAAAAAAGAAAATTAAAGTTACTCTTTAAATGTTATGGAGTAAAAGAAAAAACACTATAAAAAGTCATCAATTGCAAACTCTTTTCAAAGGCATTTAAAAAAAAAAAAAAAGTAGAAAAAATGGTGTGAAGCCTGCAAAATCTCCGCTTCCTTGGTTGAGAGTGGGGAATTGGGATTAACTGCGGTTACATTGGGATTTTTGGGTCATATTTATCAGCAACCGGAAACGTGAGCAGCAGACCTCTATGTAACCATAAATGCTGTGACTGTTACGCAGCTTGAGAAAGGCTCATCCAGAGCTGAAATGTCACGCAAACATGGGAGCATCAATGTCCACTTTGTTCCCAGTGACTTGCCTGGAGCAATTCTTGCCTGCATTGCTTTGCTTCCATGAACCTAGATTTCGAGCTCAACTACTGTGTCCTGTCGTGCCTGTGAAAGTCTGAGACTTCAATAGAAAAGATAGATCATCTATAGATAATACCCAATGAACGTTCATGGCTTAGGCCAGTGTTCTGGAGCACAGACCAGAGATGTACGAAGTGTCACTATGCTTACACGTCTGTTCAGCAAAATCTGATCGTAGGACATTAGTTAGGAAATGCGTGATCAGGAATTACTCATGTAATGGATGATAGTACTGTGCCTAAAGCCAGCGATGTACTGCCCTTTGTCCTGACATTTTCATAAAAAAAAAAAAGATCTAAGCGCAGATCTTGTACTATCATGTTACCAGCACTCGCCGGTCTTGTCCGTTTTGCTGCATGTAATACATTTTACCTGACATGGTCACTGCCTGGTTTAATGATCAATTTTTGTTTTCAGCAATCAAAATACAAAGTTATTAACAAGGACCAATGGTGCAATGTTCTAGAGTTCAGCCGCACAATTAACCTGGACCTCAGCAACTATGACGAAGATGGGGCTTGTAAGTACATGACTTTCTTCATACTCCTGATCGTATTAGTAGTTGTAGTAGTGTTTCCTCCATTATAAGTGATCACCTATCACTGTTTTATGAGGTCAGTTTTGGATTAGACGAGGTAAATTCTGCTTAGAGTAGTCAAATAATTGTCTCTTTAATATTCTGTTGATACATCAACTGCTTTATATGCGGAGGATATTTTTTTAGTGAAGAAGGGAATTTAATTTCCGTCTGCACAATATAATTTCTTAGATGATTTCCTTCCAGCCAGTAAACCAGTTTCACGTGCCCAACAATAACTGTCGAGTATGGGCTGCAATGACCCGACCATCTACAGGTCTCCTGACCGAAACCCAACAGACTCAGAGGCCTGTGAACCTCTTGAGTTTGTCAGGAGACCCGCTGCCAGTCCAGATATCATGGTTTGTATTAAAACCGTGAATTCTGGATTTGTTAAACTGGCATAAATTTGTTTAACTAATCAGCATTTTATGATATGAAGTGTAAAAAGGATCCATTCAGCTGTACGCTCCAGACAGTTCAGCACTAAGCCTGTTGGCCTCAATGTGTAGGTGGGCCTTTGGGCCAAAAGCTCCCAGAACCTGTAGCAACTCCTATAAATGCAGCCCATGTATCTCTGACTCTGGTGTTGATACCCCACGGTTGTTTTTTCCCTCTATTGGCTCCATAGATTTTTTTCTTAATAGAACATTAGTGCCCATGCTCAGTTTCTGACTCATTTCAAACATCTCACTTTGGCTGTATAGTGAGGAGGAACGACTTCCTGTCTGTTAACTTTCCAATTCAATTAAGCTTAGATGAGCATTCAGAAGATGGGAGAAAACGAAAACGGAAGGAGCAGAAAGAGTGTGGACTGTTGTGATTTACACTGAGCAGGATTGAGCAGCTTGCAGTGTATCCTAATTCATGCACACTACAGGATTCAAGTTAAAACAAATTAGAGATTTTATTTTGGTTACATAATGCACCTAAAAAAAAAAAAAAAAATCTACATGGGGTCTTAATATTTTACAATGAATTTTAATGCGCTGTTGTTTTTCCCCACAGGGCCAGTATTGTTGGATGAGTTTGTGGAATGGTATAAAGAAAAGCAGATGGCATAACAGATCCACTATGCATTGCAGCTGAAGAGTCCATTGTTAACACACTTGCGTCAACCATTAGCCATAAATTGCTGTTTGTATCAAATGCATGTTGCTTATTTGCACATTATACCCCTCCGGCCGGGTCCCCCCATCCCGGTGTGTTAGCTGTTGGACAGGCCTGGCTTTACGTGTAGCACTGTACTCTTTACAGGCTGCTCTGCAGTTCGTATTCACACTACAGATTGGCGAATATGCCAACGTCCTCACTGTGATAATGTGTATATTGCTGTTCATTTTTTTTGTATATGCTTGTACATAAATGCTTATCTTTTAAACCTTTTTGGTTGCTCACAGGACGTTGTACAAATAGCTTTTTGCCATATTTTGGTTACATTTTTTTATTTTCTTCCAGTTTTCCTTGATGGGGAAAAAAAAATCTTTAAGTTGTTAGAATGTTTATCAGTCTCTTCATATGTTAGAAACCATTCTCTCAGAAGTCCTTAAATTCTTTAACAAATATATTTTTACAGGAGACATACGTAGCGGAAGGAAAATTGGTTGAATAGGGTTAAGTAGGCTGTGTGGCACAGATGCATGGGGAAGGGATTGTCTCACTGCTGAACTGGGCACATTTTCTGGAAAAACTGTGCAGGAACAGTAAAGCTGCAGCTACTGAGATGGGTCTGAAATGCAGCAAGAGCCACTCTGACATATAGTTTTACTTCACATCGACATGGATGTAAAAACGAAAGTGTCTGTTACTTTAATATTGATGGCCTGTCCTTGGATATGGCCTGTCCTTGGATGTGGCTGGAAGGGCGCAGTTGTGGAGCTGGATGGCGGTCTACTCTAGTTGCTGTGGTCCCAGGTTCTGCACGTCTGCTCCTGTTCTAATGAATAAGGGTGGCTCTGCGGTGACCTCTGTGGCCACTATGCAGTAAGCATATCCAGGCGGCATTGGAACAGCTGATCCGTGGTGGTGCTGGATGTCGCACCCCCACCCATCTGGTTTTGATTACCTTTTCTTAGGATAGACCATCAGTATCCCAAGTCCCGGAAGACCCCCTGAATATTAATGGCTGTGTATGGTATCGGTAAAACTACTGTTCACCTGCAAAATTGTGCGACGTTAACAATAAGTTTGAAAAAAGGCAAAACAAGTTTTTGCAGTAAAATCATATATCTGTTTCTTGCGGCTGCTACAAGTGCTGCCATATTAAGTGCTACCCAGATTTGCCTGAATGTCTTATGAAGGCCTTATTCATGCAAACACTTCTTTTTTTGTGTCATCCATTTTTAACAGAGACTGATATACTCCAATTCTGATACAAAGTTTTAAGACCTTATTGTGTAAGAATAGCTCCATTGAATTGTTTGGGTCTGTGTGCTGTCGGTTATTAAAATTGGCAATGCATGGATAAGAAATACTGAGTGTGGACAAGGAGGTCCTGAATGTCTCCTGCCATGGCCCCTGCAGAAAACATTGTATTGTACGGCAGCCATTCACATGCTCACAGGGGGAAAAGCTCAGACTTTGCTCTGTCTCATACAGAAGGATCTTCCAGTTATATTCATCTGCCCTAATTTCCATCTTGTGAAACCACCCAATTGAACAAATCTTTTACGGTTCGGTCTTGAGAATAAATTCAGGATTTCTATGTACCGTCCTTTTTGTTTTGTTTTTTACTGTAAATGCTCTAAGTCACAACAGCCTATGTTTCCAACATATTGAATTAAAGCACTGTGGCACAATATGACACTGAATCTGTAGACCTTTGGATATGCGAAACCTTGTAGTTTTGTTCTGTGCAATTAGTTACTTGTCTTTTCTAACACCCTGCAAAAAGTGCTCTTGTTCTTTGCATACACATTAATACATTTTCCAGATTTAAAGCTGGTCATCCACATTAGGTGGCTGTCGGCCGAACGATGTTTCGACCAGTCATTTAGCTTACAACCATCTCAGCCGATACACCATATTCTCCCATACCCTGGAGTGTTTGTTCAGCCACGCGCTCCTGTGTTCTCTATGAGAAAGCCGCCGGCTGGCATCTTTGACGGTGGCTTAGCTCCAAGAGAACAATGCAGTCGGGACTCGGAGATGTGCAATCAACATTTCCCCTGAGAATCATTCAGGTGGCGCCCTCATACACGTTAGACCATTGGCTCAATCCCATCTATATCGGCTCGGCCACCATTAGCCTATAATGTATATGGGGGGTCTTAACACTGTTACATAGTTTATCAATATGAGACCAATCTGGGCTCGGCACTCCCTCTGATTATCCGATTGCTTACATCCTGCTGCTCCCGAAGCAGATAATCACTTGAATGGGAGATAAACTGCCGCAGCCATTAAATAATAGATGGAGCTGTGGTAATTCGTTCTGTAAATACCAGCTCCATATGTAAGAGATCCTGCCGCCAGATGGAAGCAATCATGTGCATAGGTCAATAGTTGTTTAGTCCCGGACAATTCCTATTAAAGGAGCCATTTCACGAGTTGACCGTTTATTCAGCTTTTGGGTTCGTAAGAAATACATAATTTCTATAGCTAGCCAAAGACCTAGGAAAGTGGAGCTGATCCTGCATGTTCATTCTGCTGGTGAGTAGACTCCCAGAGACTATATTGCGGAAGAAAATAAAGCATGGCTAGGATTCAGAGTTTTTCTTTAGTTTGAGTAACTAGAAACCTCTATGCTGTGATCTGCCATCTAAAATATATACGGTAATTTAAAGAGTGATCCTTTTAAAAGGAACCCGTCATGTGAAAAAACGCCTATTAACCTGCAGGGTAATAGCATTCATACACCTGCCCGTTGCTGGCTTTTAGAGCCCCAGTGTTGGGAGGAAATCAAGTTGTGCAAGCATTGGACAAGTTCAACCTGCAGGTTAATGGCGTTTTTTTTTTTTTTCACGTGACAGGTTCCCTTTATTTAACATCTAATGAATTACTTGGATTAACCTGGTGAACATCCAGATTAGAGGAAAATAGTTGTCCAGACTGAGCAAAATGCAAGGCCGCAAATTTTTTTTTTTTAATATGGCTGTGTGAGGGCTTATTTTTTGCGGGACAAGTTGTATGTTTAAACAACACCATTGGTTTTACCATGTCATGTACTCGAAAACGGGAAAAAATTCCAAGTGTGGTAAAGTGCAATCTCACACTTGTTTTTTGTTTGGCTTTTTTGCTAGGTTCACTAAATAATAAAACTGACCTGCCATTATGATTCTCCAGGTCATTACGAGTTCATAGACACCAAACATGTCTAGGTTCTCTTTTATGTAAGTGGTGAAAAAAAATCCAAAATTTGCTAAAAAAATAATTGCGCAATTTCCCAAGACCCGTAGCGTCTCCATTTTTAGTGATCTTGGGTTGGGAGCGGGCCTATTTTTTTGCGTGCTGAGCTGACGTTTTTAATGATACCACTTTTGTGCAGAAAAGTTCTTCTGATCGCCCGTTATTGCATTTTAATGCAATGTCTCGGCGCCGGAAGTGCATTTAAATGCCCGCTGTCAGAGTTTGACAGTGGCATTTAACTACTTAATAGATGCGGGTGGATCGAGATTCTGCTCGCGCCTATTGGGGAAACACGTCAGCTGTTAAAAACGGATAACATGTCGCGGCTTTGAGGTGGGCTCACCGCCGGAGCCCACCTCAAAGCGGGGGATACTGCCAGCTGACGTACTATTCTGTCAGCTGGCAGTAAGGGGTTAAGAAACAACAGTTTATACATTATGACGTCCGAGACACTACATACATATGCACCGATGTAAGTAGCAAAAGCAATTGTTCAAAAGTGTTTTGCAGACGACTTTCGATTATAATCCGTGTCAGATGCTTCTCGAATAAGATTCCAGCAATAGTCAGCCAGCATTGACGTACTCCACTTTCCCTGGTACCTTTTCTCCATTCGCGCAATGTCTTGGTGAAAACTTTAACCCTGTTCATCGCTAACGGCACCAAGATTGCCTGGAAAAAAGTCCAAGTGAGAATGTAGAAAATGCATGTTTAGTGACATATTTCATTTCATCAAATGATGTGCTGTGAGCATGTTGTTCAAAGTTTGGTGCCCTGCTGTTGCCAAGGAAGTTGAAGGTCACATCTCCATGCCACTTGTTCAGCACCTTGCAAAAGACCATCAAAGCTACTGCCATTCATTATATCTCTGATCTGTGGGCCAATGAAAATACCTTCTTTAATCTTTGTTTACTAAATACCCTTATTATTATTATTATTACCTTTATGCATTATTTGCAGTTTATTTTTTACATTTTATTTGTGTTTGCTTTTTGTTTTCTTCTTTAATCTTTGCATCACTTATTCTTGGAAATTTCTGTTGCAAGTAAGAAAAGGCTTCAGATTCTTTATTCATTTCTTTGACAAAATTCTTCATAAACCCAAGTTTAATATGCAAACAAGAGAGAAATATCTTTGCTGGATCAATGAGAGGATTGTTTAACATTCTTCTGTCCAGCAACCAGGTTTTTGCGGAGTGGCCAGTCCTTTCTGAAATAGTGCACTTCTCGTGCACGACTGTCCCACTCACAAACAAAACAACAATACTTGGTATATCCAAGCTGCAGTCCAAGAAGAAGTGCAACAACTTTAGATCACCACATATGTTCCAGTTATAATTTCTATAATTAATGTGGGTCAACAGTAACTCCATATTCTCGTACCTTTCTTTGATGTGTATGGCATGTCTAATAGGTACAGAAGGATAGATATTTCCGTTGTGTAGTAAAACAGCCTTCAGACTTAAAACTGAGGCATCAATGAACAGTCGTCATTCCTTCGGGTCATGTTCTCATCCAAGAGCACCAAACAACTCCAAGATGTCGTTGCAAAAGGTTAAACTGTCGACATGGTTGAAAAATTGATTAAGGTCTTCTTGACGACTACGAAACACAGAAACTCTTGTTCCTGGTAATATGAGATTCCATTCTTGTAGCCTTGGTCCCAATAATTCTGCCTGCCTCTTTTACAATTTCAAATATCTGACCAAGTCACTCAGATCAGCTTGACTGAACAGATGTGCATTAGATGTAGAAGGCTCAAAGTCTAGGTCTGCAGCTGTTTCATTTCCATTAACATTGTTAGTTCATCTTCGTCGTCCTCCATTGTCCATACTTTGGGCGGCTTTGGAACACGAAGACTTTCATTGTGTGGCTGCAGGAAGATTAGGATATTCTATTGATTTCTTGTTCTTTGCTGAATATCCTGTTGCATTTGTAAGGCAGAAGTAGCAATCTGTTACATGATCTCTGCTCTCTCCATGTCATTGGGACAGCGAACGGCATTGAAGGTCATGATCCATTCAGCCATGCTCTAAGTATGTCAGTATTGTCTTTTGATTCCTCCCCTGCCCATGAGATGTGGTATGCTCCGTACATGGTCAGCCGAATGATTCACTGCGCCTGCGTGGAATTCGCATAATAAATGTTTGCATATGTGTAGATCAGCGATTTGTAAATTTTAGTGGAAAATTCAGAATATACTGTTTCAGAAAAAGTTCACATATAAGTTTTTAGAATTGTAACAGAATATTATGTTTCTTATCATTTCTCAAAAACCTTACGTGATAGGAAACATCTAGTTATTTGTGAAATCCGCATGAAAAAAATCTATCAGGAACACTCAAAATTGTCCGAGGAACAAAACCTTGGTAACACAGTGAATTGATGGTGTAAACTTAAACTGGAGCCTCAGTGATGAATTTGACGGTCTAGTCTAAATTTACACTGTTGAGGGGAAAAAGATTGTTTTACATAAACATTTCTTTGTAAAGTACAAGTTTAAAAATCTACAGGGAGTGGGAGAAGTGGCCCTTGTGTGATTCTCCTCTCTTAACCACACCCAACCTGGCCTGGCTTCATTGACTGATTTTTTTGAATATCAGGTGTGATCAGTTGATCTAGCTGAGTCGGGTGCTGGATGCTTCTCCCGCTGTCCAGCTCATTTTTAGGGTGCAGTCAGAGGGCCGTATTACTCGTGCAAGGATAGCACCGCAATCCTCACACTGGCTGTTGGCTCTCCTGACCTGAGCGTGACCACTGCATAGAAATATATGCGGTCAGATTCCAGTCAGGAGAGCCAACAACCAGTCCAAGGATTGCAATGTGATCCTAGCGCGAGTAATGCTGCTGTCTGACTGCACCCTTAAACTTTTTTTTAGGATGCACAGCAGCGTTGCTGAATAAAACGTAGCTCTTTGTAACAAGGAACCTTCTTGAGGTTTTGTGCTTCTTGAGGTTTCGGCAGCATGGACTGGTCCCCTTTAGGCTTGAAGCTACACGTTAACCGATAAACACATTACATTTGTTTTGTTTCTTTTGGTTTGTTTATGTCATTCATATAATTAACCCCTTAAACGACCAGGGGTATTTTTGGTTTTACATTTTCATTTTTCCCGCCCCTTCTTTCCAGAGCCATAACTTTTTTATTTTTCTGTCTATATGGCCATGTGAGGGCTTATTTTTTGCAGGACGAGTTGTACTTTTAAATGACATCATTGGTTTTACCATATCGTGTACTCGAAAACGGGAAAAAAATTCCAAGTGCAGTGAAATTGCAAAAAAAGTGCAATCCCACACTTGTTTTTTGCTTGGCTTTTTTGTTAGGTTCACTAGATGCTAAATCTGACCTGCCATTATGATTCTCCAGGTCATTACGAGTTCATAGACACCAAACATGTCTATGTCCTCTTTTATCTAAGCGGTGAAAAAAAATTCCAAAGTTTGCTAAAAAAAAAAAAAAATTGCGCAATTTTCCGAGACCCGTAGCGTCTCCATTTTTCATGATCTGGGGTCGGGTGAGGGCTTATTTTTTCCGTGCCGGACTGACGTTTTTAATGATACCACATTTGTGCAGATACATTCTTTTGATCGCCTGTTATTGCATTTTAATGCAATGTCTTGGTGACCAAAAAAACGTAATTCTGGCGTTTTGAATTTTTTTCTCGCTACGCTGTTTAGCGATCGGGTTAATGCTTTTTTTTTTTGATAGATCGGGCGATTCTGAACGCGGCGATACCTAATATGTGTATGTGGGATTTTTTTTTTACTGTTTTATTTTGATTGGGGCGAAAGGGGGGTGATTTGAACGTTTAGTTTTTTTTAATTTTTTTTTTCATTTTTAAACATTTTTTTTTTTTTTTTTTTTTTTTTACTTTTGGCATGCTTCAATAGCCTCCATAGGAGGCTAGAAGCTTGCGCAACCCGATCGGCTCTGCTACATATGGGCGATGAGCAGATCGCCCATATGTAGCAGATTTACTGCTGTGCTTTCAGTGCCGACCACCGTCACGTGACGGGGGTCGGCGATGACGTCATTTCCGGCCCGGCGGCCGGAAATGCTATTTAAATGCCCGCAGTCAGCTTTGACAGCGGCATTTAACTAGTTAATAGGCGCGGGCGGACGGCGATTCCGCTCGCGCCTATTGCGGGCACATGTCAGCTGTTCATAACAGCTGACATGTCCCGGCTTTGAGGCGGGCTCAGCGCCGGAGCCCTCATCAAAGCAGGGGAAGTGTCTGATGACGGACTGTGTCCGTCATTGGACATTAAGGGGTTAATTAAAATACAGAATAACTGATGCGGTATTGAAATTGAAAATGTATTTGCTTTGACAAAAAAAAAAAAATGTTCAGCTAAATTTACATGGCCTTCTATTGTCAGCTTGTTTCTGAAGACTTATAAGACTTACTGGTTTGTTAAATGGATGGTGAGGTCAGAATAATATTGATGACCTATCCTTGCAATAGGTCATTAATATCAAGTCAGTGGGTGGTTGTATACCTGGCACCCCCACTGATCAGCTGTTTCCAACTCAGGCTATATGTTGAAAGGAGCTTCCACAGCAGATTGGTGGGGAAGCCAAGTGTTGAACTCCCACCAGTCTTATATTCGTCACCTGTCATCAATATATTGTAATGGGTACAAAGTATGTTTTCTGCCATTGTCAGGTGCATATGCTCAGGAGATAGGAGTCTGTCGATGGCCACTGTCAGGCTGAATGCCTTGGCATCCAACCACCTTAGTGACCCACTGTAAAGAAACCTGTACCCCATGCTATACGTTTTTTTTTTTTCAGTGTCTTTCTGTCGTTCTTTCCTATACAGTTAGACTGTTTAGCACATGTTGTACCGTATATGGAGTCAACGTTACAGTACACATCACAAAACGTTCTCGTCATATACTGTATGACAAGTGAAACAAACGCGGTGTGCACCACCTAGCCTAGGCGGGTTCAGCTCCTGTCTGTACAGTGCCACGAGGCGAGTTTGCTAGAGTGATTGGTCTTCCACATGTGCTCTGCTGGCATTTACTAACAGTGTAGCAACATTTAATTTATAGAGTCTTTAGAATTTTTTTCACGCATTGATTGTTTTCATTTTATTTATTTGTACATCAAAGTAATGAATCATAAATGTAAGGTGTAATGGCTGTTTTGGTGATCGTATTTTTCCTGGGTATTTCATGAAGTTCTGTCTCCTTCAGTGGCAATGCAGTTGCCACCAAAAGGCAGTTAATTTTTCGATAATGTGATCTACTATTAAGATAAATATAAATGTAATCTGTAACATTGGTGTAAGCGTCATCAATGTGCTAGATTCAATCTTCAAATTCTATGGAAGCTATACAGGAAAGATATATATCTTTGTACCGTGTTAGCCAGTAGATAGAAGAATATTTAGAATTGAGAGTCCTCAGTGGTTGATACCTTTTAATGGCTAACTATAAAGATGGTAACACATTGCAAGCTTTCGAGACTACTCTGGTCTCATCAGGCTAGACTAAGGGTACCCTTCCACCTAGCGATGCACCAGCGATCCCGACTAGCGATATGACGCGGTCAGGATCGCTGGTGCATCGTTAGGTGGTCGCTAGTGAGCTGCCACACAGGCAGATCTCACCAGTGACATCGCTGGGGACGGGGATCGCTACTTACCTGTCAGACGAGGCGATCCTGCATCTGCCCGTGTCCACGCGTCGCTCGTCGACGCCACAGGAAGCCCCAGCAGGAAGTGGCCGACGAGGAATGGTCCAGGAGCTTCTCGCGCGATCAGCGATAACCAGCGGGGGAGCCGGTCTGAGGTAAGCATCACATGCAGCGATATCGCTGCAACGTCACAATATCGGTGACTTTACAGCGATATTGCTAGCGATATCGCAGTGTGTAACGGGGGCTTAATACAACATCTGTAGAATCACATATTTATGCACAAAACAGCACAGAAATAACGCAATAGATAAGACAAGTGATGTGAAGCAGAATTGTCATTATGGGAGAGAGATAAGCATAAATATTGAAACAATTCATAGATAAGGAGTGTGAAAGCTATATTCTCCTCTGATTGGTGTCTGGTTCTCTGTTGTGTGATGACCCCAGAAGGTCTGAAGAGCAAATTCCTTAATTGATGTAAAAAGACAAATCCATGCGACACATTCATTCCTGCACTGAGTGTCAAAGGTCGTCATAAATTTATACTCCCAGACTCTGAGACTTGAAGTTGCCTTTTAATACAAGTAATTTAATGTCCATCATGCTATGACCGGGGATACGAACTGGTAGATCCATTCTTTGCATAGATCCATTGCATGTCTCACACAGATCTGTGTCCGGCCCGTAGATCTTAACTGCTCATTTAGATATAAGGAAAACATGGACGTCTCTCTGGAATAAGGCAACTGATCATAAATATCAAGGTATAATTTAAGTCAGCTTTTTATGACCTACATATAGATGGCTTAGTAGGGTTGATCCCACTGACAAAATCCCTTTTAAGTGCGGATTGAAGAAAGTAGTTAAGGCCCCCCCCATACATTTTAGACTAAAGTTTACAAACCTTCCCAAGTCAGGCTACTAGACAGATGTCTAGGGATGGAAAGATAGAATTCTGAGTCAATCGGCCAGTCAATTTCTTCTCTCCTGCTCCTGTGTATGGGGTATTTGGGAGAGATGACTATCAGCCACAGGATTGTTCGTCTGTCTATATACATATTAGATAGTTGTCAATCGGTTGCAGAATGTGGTCAATAATCGACTATTTTACTATGGAACCCTGACTATTTATGTGCATGGTTAGGCCAGAAGCGTATAGCTGCAGCGCTAGTAATGCAAACGTCTGTATACGGTAGTAGGAATACTTTTCCTGTAGCGGTTTAGTGAATGGGTCAGGCCTGCACATCCATTCTTGTATTCAGTAGTTTTTCTCTTTGTATGAATGTGTGTTGGATATATAACAGCTCAAAATGGAGTTCTGAAGGAAATGGGGAACCGCTGCGGTCACTGACTAACCAAATAATGGCTCTGTAATTTTGGTCAGAAAAGCTATTTTTTTTATGATTGGAAGGTCTATTCGAATAGGTGTATTTTAGAAGAATTGTGTCTATTTTGGATTTTTATTCTCCTGGTAAAGCAATTAAAGGGACACAACTTATATTTGTAATCATATCCACCATTTTTCACTAATTGTGATGTTTAGTGCATCTCCGCTTTGTTGAGCTCGTTATAGGATGAGTCCCTATAATAGTCAAAGTTCTGTTCAAAATGGCTAGCAGTAGCAAGTCCATCAGATCTCTACCTTTAGTCTCAAAATAATTGTTGGAGACATGTTAATACATGTGGGCTCTTTGAATCAGGACATATCTGAAAATGTCGACATATAGAAACTTCCATAGGTCTCAGTGAGACCAGAGCTTTGTGTTCATGTACATTATCTACATGCAATCTTAGCAGATGGGGTAACAATTTTATTGGACGATGTTTCACTTCTATCTTCTGAAGTTTAAGAGTGTGAAAATGGTAATAAACAAAACCTATTTCTTTTTTTTTTTAAACTGGTGACATTATTTACTGATAACTTTAAAAAAAAAAAAAAAAAAAAAAACCTCATCTGCCTAGGGATATTCTTCAGATAATCCTGGTTACTGCTGTATTCTCATGTTGAATGTACTTGTAATTGGGTCTTTCATGCCTCTGCTGTATTGTAGGTGTCAGATAGACCTTATCTCTAGCCCAGACCTAGGTTACTTACAAGTTTAGGATTGACTCACAGTACTGTATACACTGGGCAAAGGGTGTCTGTCAGCACAAAAAGACTGTTCAAACCAAGCACAGGCGCTTGTGCATCCTTGCCATGGCAAAATCGGTCAGTACACTTTCTCCCTCCCTACTTGGTTTCCATCTCTTGATTGACCGCTCTGGCTTCACAGGAGATGGGCTGAGTGGGATGGAAATAAAGTAGGTGGAAAAGATGTAGTGAACTATTTTGCCACGTCAAGGAAACGCCAAACACCTGTAGTTGGTTTGAACAGTCTTTATGCTGATAGGAAAAGATGCAGTTAAAGGAAGCTATATGACCCACAAGACCCAAGATGCAGTTAAAGGAAGCTATATGACCCACTACATCTACTACTACTACTCTCTACTATGACCCACTACATCTACCCACTACATAATATGACCCACTACATCTAGACCCACAAAAGCTAACTGTTGGACAAACATGTTTTACTTTTTGGAAGTGATTGCACATAATCTAATTTTCCATCCCATTAGTTTTCTGCCATCAGTGGTCAGTCAAGACGCCCCTATGCACATTCACTGAAATTGTAATATTCCTGCTATATTAAAGTTAAAATGGATGTTTTGGGCTATAGTAAATGTTGGTTGTGTGGCAGGTAACGTAACGTAATGCCATTTTAACCATCACCGTCTATAAAGTTGGTTAAATTTTACATTTTGTTTTGGCTTATAGTCAGCTGAAAGATCGTGGCTCTGATCTGTTAAGACTGGCATTTCACACACCAGTCTTAATGAACAGGGGCGACTGGATAACATGCGCCTACTACTTCATTAAGAGGTGTACCACACTTATTGAATTATTCCCACCTTAGAAGTGCCAGGCGCCTCCGGCAGAAGTGTCACAGGCTGGAGTACAATTCTGGAGCATGTGACGCCTTAGTGACGTGACTTTTCATTAATATGATGGGTGGGTGTAGCTATGCGCCGTCTCGCCCTTGTGCCACCAATATTGGTGTAGCTGATCCAGGCTGGCGTATAAAGACAAAAGTTGGAATACTTCATCACAGCTTCCATGTTCTGGAATTTTGGCTTAAATGCCTTCATAAATTGTCTCCTTTATGTTTATAAACATTCCTAGAAAGATTTTTTTTTTTTGACCTTCACTTGTCCCAAATGTTTATGACCAGAGTCGATCGACTGTAATAGCCAATGGACTATAATGTGCATTGCTGCATCTGCAAAATGTTTGTGACCTACCCTTGTGTAACACTCATCGCCACCTGTGTGGTTTCTATTTCTCCAGCTGGAAGACTGTTCACACATTCAGGATTTGACATCAGTATTTCTAAGCCAAAACCAGTAGTGGGACAATCAGAGGAAACGTATAATAGACACACTTCTGCATTTCTCGCCCACTCCTGGTTTTGTGAACGTGGCCTAACACTCACAAAGTAGAGCTCTTCGTTTAATCTATACAGTAAAGAGAACATCACATGGGTGCAACTTATTCTCGGTGCTTCTGTCACCAGTTCCATCCCTGGTTCATAGTTTTGCACCACAAGACCAATAGCATACTATATGTTGGACTATAGCTGTAGGACATGTGCTTCAGTGTGCCCACATATATGGAACAAATAGCCGATACCTTATACGAGTGACGTACATATGATCGTATGGTTCTCTATGTCTGAGATTGTTGACTGGTGCTGGTCTAGCTACCTCAACACCTTCTGTCAAACGTGTACAACCAATCTCTATATCATGTTACACATTTTATCAGTTTCTTAGTAAAGTTTCCATCAGTGCAAATATAAGGGACCAAAGTTTCACCTAAATGTTAAGGAGTGGACTCTTCTTGCGTCACAAATTAAAAACTCAAGGGTTTTTCTCCTAAATGGGTGGCTAATGTTAGAGTTTTGGCACTCCAGACAATCTTCCGGTCAGGTAACCCCAGTTGACTTGTGCCCATGAGTTGAATGAGCAGTGTGTAATCCTTTGCACTCGCCATATATCTCTCGAGAGATGCAGCTGTTGGTTTGGGTTTTTATTTTATCTTTCTGAGTTTGTATGGTCTATATAAGGGAAATCGCTTGACAACCTACTAATGGAAGCTATTACAATGGTCACTGTGGTAGTCACCCAGATTTCCAGACACTGAATCACACACACCTTTACATTCAGGTCTTTCTACAAGGGGTATTCGTTGTTGAATACAGTCATTCTTTTACTTGCATGCTTTTTGCTGTTGGACCCTCTAACTGTATGGAAGTAACACTTTAGAAATAGTCATTTTAAGATGATGTAACCCTCTGTGAAGTCTTCCCTATCCTTGTTCTCCTGTTATTACGATAGCTGCTACTTCCCCACACGCCTTAGAAGTACTTTAGCCTTATGACAGAATGTGTATCCGGTGTAAATACAGGATTTTTTTCTACCTGCAAAGCTGTCTAAAAATGAACCAAAATGTTGTTGGATTTTTACAATTCTATATAACCGTTTCTTCCAAAGCTGCTACATTGTTGCTGTGGAAAGCAGTTCCATGCTTCCGTGTCGAGTCCCCTTCATCGAGTACACATTGTGGGCCAACGTAATGCGACTTGAAAACTGTTCATCATGATATTGGCAGCTTTAGTTTTATTTCCAAAACTGTTCATTGTACCCACAAATAAACTATATTTGTGAATGCTGTTCTCATGTAGTTTTTATTTGCGGTTTTCTCAGGTCATACACCTGCTAGAATTTATCCTTTCATCATGACTGTTGAAATACATTGTAGCCAAATACAGCACATTCTAGAGGTTGTCTGAGTTGTAAAATTCACTTTTAAATGTCCTATTACACTATTTTTAGTTAATGGAAAGGAGTCCCTAATTCAGGACCCTCATCTATTAAATGGAGAGTAAATTGGTTCCAAAAGACATAACTCATCCAAGCATTGCATATATGGCTCTATTGTTTAATACTTCAATTTCTCTTTCCCCTATGACGGCACTACGGAGAGAGGGGATCCACCCCACAGGGACAGGAAACCTACAGATAAAAAGGCGGTACCTCTCTCCCGCATCAGTTGGTTTCCTGTCCTCATAGGGAACCTGCAGACTTACCAGTCGTTGTGATGCCGGGGCCGACCAGTTTGGAGGACGCCAGCGGGAACCCCCTGTCCCAGCTGGGGTGGTTACTCGAGGCGCCACCGCTGGGGTCAGCGGGCCTCCAGGGTGTGCGGGGGGGAGAGGCGGCAGAAGACACTCCAGAAGACTGCTTCTCCCGAAGATAGTGTCCCCCCTCAGAAGGCGATATAGTGGCCCGAGGCAGGTACTGGAGGCCAGTGGGTGCCGAACGTGCGGGGCAACATAGGAGGCTGCACCAGCCTCGGCGCAGGCGTGAGGCGGAGCGGCGGCCGGCCACGTGGGGCGGAGCGCTGCTAGTCACGTGGGGCGGCGCAAGGCATTACTGGGAGGCCCGGGAGTGCGCACGCGTGGGGCGCCGCTGGGTCGCGTGGGGGTAGCGCTAGGCATCGGTGCCAGGGAAAGGGAAAAAAAACGCCGACCGCTAGGTTAAAGGGCACAGGATGCACCACGTTGTGCAGGAAGAGCAGCAGCTGCTGGATATGTCCTCGGACGCAGGACCCCAGCAGCAACAGCGGCAATCGCCGCAAAAAACAGCATGAAGGATCCCACGGGGAACCACTCACAGCAACGCAGTAGCAGCCGCTCGGAGTCCCGACGCAGCAAGGAGTATACGACGTGAACGTATATACTGTAACCAGGGCCTGTCCTCTTATAGGGGAAGACGTGCAGGATGCACCACGCTGTGCTGTTCCTCAGAAGATGAGTTTGGCACAGGAAGAGCAGCAGCTGCTGGATATGTCCTCGGACGCAGGACCCCAGCAGCAGCAGCGGCAATCACCGCAAGAAGGATCCCACGGGGAACCACTCACAGCAACGCAGTAGCAGCCGCTCGGAATCCCGACGCAGCAAGGAGTCTGGTGGGACAGGGGACCCAAAAGACAAGCCTCTTGCAGATCCGGGAGCCCCTTCAGACTCGGTATCCTTCGGTCTGGTGGGTAAGTGGACTACGTGAACGTATATACTGTAACCAGGGCCTGTCCTCTTATAGGGGAAGAAGTGCACGCAAAAGGCCAACCACAAGATTTGCCCACTTTGTAAAGAGGAGCTTCCCGCAGGGTGGGGGAAAAGGCTCTGCCAATCCTGCATTGAGCACACTATATGCAAGGAATCTTCAGGTTTCGCCTCTAACCTTAGAAACCTAATTAAACATCATGTAGAGAACACCCTCAAATCCCTCGATGGAGAAGGTAAAAAGCATAGAAAGCCTAAAAGCACGGACCCCGAGTCAGATCACAGCGATAGGGAGAGCGATTCTTCTGCATCAGACACAGACAGCCAGTCATCCGACTCCTCGTCCTCTGCTGAGGGAGGTCGCAGCTGTTTCCTTTTAGAAGAAACAGATAATTTAATAAAAGCAATCAACCACTATGGGACTAGTAGACACCAGGCCCAAAAGGACCATTCAGGATGCTATGTTCCGTGGGTTAGAGCAGAAGAAGAGATCATGCCCTATGAATGATAAAATTCAGGTGCTAATACAGAGGGAGTGGAAAAGACCAGAGAAAAAAGGCCTCCTAGCCCCCCCAAAAATACCCCTTTGAAGACCCTAGCTGTTCATTTTGGGACAAAGCACCAAAGGTAGACGTAGCCATCGCAAAAGCATCAAAAAAATTCTCTCTGCCGATTGAGGACATGGGGACACTGAAAAACCCCATGGACAAAAAAGCGGATACGTTCCTGAAGGGTTCCTGGGAGGCAGCTGGAGGAGGGCTGAAACCTGCCATTGCCGCCACTTGCACAGCTAGAGCCCTTATGGTGTGGCTAGATCAGTTGGAGGACCAGCTAAAAAACAAAACCCAGAGAGGCACAATTTTAGACTCCGTCTCATTGATGAGAGGAGCGGCGGCCATTTTAGCGTACGCATCCGCAGATTCAATCAGGCTAACAGCCAGGGCAGCCTATTTCTCGAACGCAGCTAGAAGGGCTTTATGGCTAAAATGCTGGACGGGAGACCTACAAACAATCAAAACTTTGCTCCATTCCCTGTGAAGGTGAATTCCTTTTCGGACCTACGCTAGACGACATACTTGACAAAGCGGGGGATAAAAAGAAGTCTTTCCCTAACCCATCCAATTTCCCCTTCAAGTGCTTTCGGAGTAGGAAATTTATCCAGAGGAAGCCACCTAAAAATTCCCAGGACAAGAGGGAAAACAGAAGAGGTAAAGGAAAGAGTTTCAGGTTTTGCAAACCAGCAGACAAGAAGCCACCCCAATGAAGGTGTCTCCCAGGTAGGAGGAAGATTGGCCCTCTTATTCCCAACCTGGGAAAACATATCAAACAGTCAGTGGATCTTAAACATCATAAAAACAGGCCTCAAATTAAATTTAACAAGTGCCTGATACTCCACCCATTCAAAATGGAAACAATAAAATCTGCAGTGAAGATGCTGTTTCCGCCCTGTTACATGACTGTACTTGACCTAAAGGATGCGTACTATCACGTCCCCATACCCACGGACTATCGCCAATTTCTCAGGATAGCAGTAACCATGGGGGAGAAATAAAACACTATCAATTCAAAGCTCTCCCATTCGGGCTGGCCATCGCCCTGAGAGTATTCACAAAAATCATAGCAGAGGTCATGGCACATCTAAGGGAGCAGGACGTCCTAATAGTCCCATATTTGGATGATTTCCTGGTAATAGGCAACTCCCCGTCACACTGCAGGGACCTGTTGAGCAGGACTATGAATTCTCTGACCGACCTAGGTTGGCTGCTAAACCTACCAAAATCCCGGACGGTCCCGAGTCAAGTACAAGAGTATTTGGGCATAACCATAGATTCCCTCAGGCAGGAGTGTCGACTCCCAGAAAGGAAAATGCTACACACAAAGCAAATAGCAACAGGGGCAATAACTCACACGGTAACAACACTGAGGAAGGCCATGTCCCTGTTTGGGTCAATGACTGCCTGTATACCAGCCATACAGTGGGCTCAAGCCCATACAAGGGATCTACAGTTGGAAACACTAGCGGCAGAAATTTCCCTTCACTGAGTTTTAGAAGGGCGGTTAGACATATCACCCGAAACAGCTCATTCACTACAGTGGTGGACGGAATCATCCAACCTATCCAGGGGGGTCCCTTGGGTAATACCGGTATCTCGAGTCCTCACCACAGACGCAAGCCCCAGGGGGTGGGGGGCTCACTTGGACAATCAGGGGTCTGGACAGAGGACGAAAGGGCAGCCTCCTCGAACATGAAGGAGCTGCTAGCGGTAAAGCTCGCCCTCCTGTACTTTGTGGAATCTCTCAGATCCCAACACGTAAGGGTGTTTTCAGACAACAGCACGGTAGTGGCTTAAACCATCAGGGGGCACAAGATTCCGCGCCCTAATGACAGTGACAAGATCAATCCTCCAGTTTGCAGAGGGAAACCTAGGCTCACTGACTGCACTCCACATAAAAGGGACAGACGTCACGGCGGACTTTCTAAGTCGCACACAGCTGAGACAGGGCGAGTGGGAGTTGAACCAGGAAATTTTCAACCAGATCACGAAACTATGGGGGAAACCCGATATAGATCTGTTCGCCAACAGGACGAATCGGAAGGTGGAAACCTTCTGTTCCATTGACCCCTCCGGGAATCCCGTAGCCCTGGATGCCCTCATGATCCCCTGGCACTTTCCTCTTGCTTATGCGTTTCCACCAATAGCCCTAATTCCATCAGTTCTGAGGAAGATTCGGGAGGACAAAGCAAGGGTAATATAGCCCCCTTCTGGCCGAGAAGGACGTGGTTCTCGTGGTTGAGGAGAATGTCCATCTCCGATCCTTGGGTCCTCCTGGATATCCCGAACCTACTCTCTCAGGGGCCGGTACTACACCCTCAGGTGGAGAACCTACATATGACGGCCTGGAATTTGAAAGGGCTCTATTAAGCAACAGGGGCTTCTCCCAAAATTTAGTATCCACTCTCCTACGAAGTAGAAAACCAATAACCACTAAACAGTACGGGAGGGTCTGGAGGAAGTTCCTTTCAGTATCAAAGGCCAGTCCAAAGGGGAAGGTACCCGTACCAAAGATCTTAGAGTTCCTGCAAAAGGGTTTAGAGCAAGGTCTAGCTACCAGCACATTAAAGGTTCAAGTGGCGGCCCTAGGGGCCCTATACAACTGTGACTTGGCAGGGAATCATTGGGTGTCCAGATTCATTAAGGCAGCCGGTAGATCCAGGCCTGTGTCTTCCCTGGGATCTAAACTTGGTGCTCTCAGTCCTGACCAAGCCCCCCTTTGAGCCTTTGCAAGAAGCACCGCTAAAATTAATATCTCTCAAGACCTTCCTCTTGATAGCCCTCATATCGGCCCGTAGAATTAGTGACATCCAGGCCCTGTCAGCCTTCCCTCCATTTACACAGATCCTGGATGACCGGGTGGTACTTAGGACAGACCCAGCCTATCTGCCGAAGGTAGCGTCTCAATTCCACATAACTCAAGAAATCTCCCTCCCCTCCTTTTGCCCCAATCCCAAAAACAAGGGAGAAGAGACCCTACACACACTAGACAGGAGATGCCTAATGGAATACCTAGCGGCCACCAGGGAGTGTAGAAAGGATAGGTCTCTTTTTGTCTGCTTCCAGGGGCCAAAGAAAGGGCGAAAGGCATCAAAGAGCACGCTGGCGAGGTGGATAAGAGATGCCATCACCTTGTCGTACTCGTCACAGGGTGCGGACATTCCAGGCAGAATAACAGCCCATTCCACAAGAGCGGTGTCAACTTCCTGGGCAGAGAGAGAGCAGGCGTCTCCATTGAACAGATATGTAGAGCCGCCACTTGGTCCTCTCCTTCGACTTTCTTTAACCACTATCGGCTGGATCTAGTCACATCCTCAGACC
This sequence comes from Dendrobates tinctorius, assembly GCF_039654945.1. Taxonomy (NCBI): domain Eukaryota; kingdom Metazoa; phylum Chordata; class Amphibia; order Anura; family Dendrobatidae; genus Dendrobates; species Dendrobates tinctorius. Next base: position 11,003,564 of record NW_027361747.1, read on the forward strand.
TAACCTTTGGTAGAAGGGTACTGGAGGCAGTGGTCCCCCCCTAATAGATAGTCTCTGCAATTCTCTCCGTGGTGCCGTCATTGGGGAGAGAGAAAAGTGTAGTTACCGTTAACGGTATTTCTCTCAGCGCATGACGGCACCCGTATAATTCCCTCCCTACACGCGTGGGGTGCGCACTTATTGTAAATACAGTTTAGTCAAAAAGTCACGTGGTGTCTCCTCTACGCAGTATTAATGATCATAAAAAAAAAAATTCTCTAAGTTGTTGTGTTAGTATTAGGCTGAAGTTCCGTTAAATGCTCTGTAAAACAACTTATGCTGGAGAGAGGTACCGCATTTTTATCTGTAGGTTTCCTGTTCCCATGGGGCGGATCCCCTCTCTCTCCGTGGTACCGTCATGGGCTCAGAGAAATAAAGTTAACGATAAGTAACTGCGCTTTTCACTGTAGAGAGTGAACACATGATTCACACACAGAATACAGCTGATTAGTGACGGTCTAATCAATGGGATGCCTCATGTTTAGCTCGTCTAGGCTCCCTTTCTAACGCTGTGTGCACACGCTGCGGATTGCTCTGCGGAATTTTCCGCGCGGATTTAATGAAAACCTGCGGTTTATCTGCAGTTTTTCTGCGGTTTTCCCCTGCGGTTTGACACCTGTTATGGAACAGGTGCCAAACCGCTGCGGAATCCACACAAAGAATTGACATGCTGTGGTTTTGCAACCGCAGCAAATCCACGCGGAAAAATCCGCAGTGTCTGCACTGCGGTTTTCATTTTACATAGGTTATAATGGTACTGTACACCACAGCAAAAACTGCTGCGGATCCGCAGGACCAAAACCGCTGCGGATCCACAGCAGAATCTGCAGCGTGTGCACACACCCTTAGGACTCGCTCACATGAGACTATAACACAGCTGAGTGCTAAAACCTTGCATAGCATGGAGACCAGTGTTATTCTATGGGGAAGCTCAGATCTGCAATTATTTTCTCATATGGAATCGGCATGAGAAAACAATTGCAGGATGGTGTGATCGCATCCGGAAATCGGATCAGACGCACCCGTGCAAGCCTATAACTGCGTGAAACATTAGACTTCCCATCGTATATCATCCGAGTGCAGACTGATTACGACGGAAGTTAGCAATGGAGAAGTATGCTGACACTCGGTTCTCGAGTCAAGTATCATTTGTATAAATGACCCCAATTCTGTCGCACAAGACAACATACACTCGTGTGACTGCAGCCTAATAAGAATAAGGGACTGTCCAAGCAGAAATTTTTTTTTTTAGATCACGTTTCGCGCATCCAGCATTCATGGTCCGAGTATGGACCACATTGCTCGACTGGCCATTGGTCTCTTTACCTGAACTCAACAGCTTAATTTATGCTTATCAGACTGTTGAGTTCAGGTCAGGAGGCCATCATATGGTCCATAGTTGCACTGTGAATGTTGGATGAGTAAAACCAGCCTTAGTTTGATCTTTGGTCATTGAGAATGACTGTATTCCGTGTGTTCTAATCTAAATCTGTATTCTAAGTACTGAACATGATAACAGTTAATGAATACAGATATTTTGTTTCTTCAAAATAACTATTCTAGGTTATGCCCATGCTCCGGCAACTATTAGGATCTAAAATTGATAATATTCTTATTCTTGAGTTGACCAAGCTAAGAACTAGAGATGAGCGACTTTGCCTTTTTTAGGGTCGAGTCGGGTTTCATGAAACCCGACTTTCTCAAAAGTCGAGTCGAACGAAATCGGACGACTATCAGGTAAAGTCGAAGGTCCGACTGAAACACGAAACCCAATGCAAGTCAATGGGGAAGCAAAGTCGGCAGGGAGTGGAGGATAGGAAACACACCTACATGTCGGACCGCTTTTTTAAAGTGCGCAAAATCCCTCTCGACGCTGCACATGTCATCTCGTTGCAAGCATTTATGGAAATCCGACTTTGCCGCTCGTTTTGCCGACCGCATGACCGACTTCACGCTGTTGTCTGCTTTCGGTCGGCGAAACCCGACTTTGCCATAAGTCGGCGACTTAAGAATCTGGCCAACCTGTTTCACTCAACTCTACTAAGGACATTTATGTATACTGTGGCCCAATTCATCATTTGCGTTCTTTAAGTCTCTCCTTTTTTGTGTTTCAGTATTAATTGTCATTTTTAGTATCAAATTCATCAAAATGATGCACACGATTCATGAAATTGGAACACAATAAAAAATTAGCTTTACTTCCTGTCAATTTGGGTAAAAAAAAAACAAATTGACAGAAAAAAAAAGCTAATTTTTTACAATTTTTGGAGCCAATAATTGCACCAAAGTACTTGCATATTGGAAATAAACCAGGGGGGGATATTGAAGTGACATTGCACCAAGGTTTGCAAATGTTTAAAAAGTTGCTATTGAGGAATCAGCCGAAAACAAAAGGAACTGCTAGACTCTGCCTAAGAAGAATGCGCAAATGGAATAAAGAATTGCGTGCAAACAAAAAAAATAAACAGCCATGAAGACGATGAATTGAGGCCTGGTCTAAATATCAAGAATATTGTAAGTTGGATTCATGGACAAGAACCATTACACACAATTTTCCACTTTTCCTTGAAATTTAATGCTGAAAACTCATCATCCATATATTACAGATGAAATCTGAACTCTACAGGTCAAAACTAGAAAGGCCACAAGAAATGATAGAACTGAATAGTGGAAGGAGCATTACTAAAATTAAAAAAAAAATAACCCATAAAATAATTTTACTTAACATAAACCTATCAGACTATAAGCTGACGGCAGTATAAGGTAGCTACGGACTCTTGATGTCAGCTTTCTATCGCTTAGTGGTTTATATGCAATAGTTTAGGACTTGCATCTTAGGCCTGTTTCACACATCCGTTTGTGCCCATCAGTCAAAATCCGCCGTTTTGCAAAAAAAGGATCCGCCATTTTTCTTGGCGGATCTTTTTTTTTTCACATTGAGTTGCATTACCGGCGGAGCTTGACGGATGGCCATCCTTTGGATCTGTTTTTTTGCAGATCCGCCAAAATTTTGACGTCCGCCGACATGCCCGAACGGACCATGCAACGTTTTTTCAGGCTGCAGGATCCGCACTTCTCACTGCGCATGCCTGAAAGATTTCACTCAGCCGGAAATTTAACCCTAAACTCTGTTCTGGCGGCTGAAAAATTCTCTCTCACTCTCTCGGCAGCGGTTCCTTTAAAATTCTTCCTTTGATGGATCCGTTAAAATAACGGTCCGGTGACAAATGTTATGGTCAGTACAGGAACGGATCCGCTATCCGCCATTTTAGCGGATTTTGACTGAAGAAAAAAATTGATGTGTGAAACAGGCCTTATGCCTCGCGGTGTCTATGAGAGTGCTATACCACTCAAGTCCAATGATTTATCTCTATGTTCATTAATATCTATAAACGTGTAATTTAGCAACATGAGGGCATTGGATGCCTTAGAAGTAGACCCCCAATGCAGTGCAAGGCATAAGAGGTAATTCATGTGACTACTTTATGTCGAGGAATATACCTTTAAAATAAAGCCATCACAAAAATGTAATTGCCACTTGCTGTGCAATCAATTCAATCTTTGTCTAAGCAGCTGTTTCAAGCTGACTGCAGTGTTCAATGAGCAAGGTCAGAAAAATATCCATTCCCTTCCATTTTGTTATGTTCACTTATTTTTTCAGCTTATCTTCAGTCCTGAGAATCTTCAGAAATAAGCAAATTTCCTCTTCAGAGAAGAAGAGGACTTGAACTTCATCACCACCTGCTGGAAATGTCAATATCGACCCTTTAACGAGCCTTGCTATATGACTTTAGGCTGCTTTCACATATCAGTTTTTTGGCGTCAGTCACAATCTGTCGGATCAATGGATCGCAGATTGTGAAAAACTGATGCGACTGATCCATTTTTTCACTGGATCCGACTGCCGGATCCATAAAAAAAATGGATCAGTCGCATCCGTTTTTCATTCGTTTCTTCCGTTTTTTGACGGATTCGTTTTTAAAAACGCCCACAGACAGATAGACAGATCTATAGATAGATAGATATATCTATGGATATATCCATAAATATAACTACCTTTGATATATCTATGGATAGATATAAATAGATAAATAATATCAAGGCCGATGTTTATTAATGAACAATATTTTTCATTTAAAAAAAACAAATGTCGTGGGCTCCCGCGCATTTATCTGCGCCAGAAGGGGAAAGTCGACGGCCAGGGGGTCAATATTTTTTTAGCCTGGGAAGGGGATAATACCCATGGCCCCTTCCCAGGCTATGAATATCAGCCCACAGCTGTCTGCATAGCCTTTACTGGCTATTAAAATAGGGGGACCCTCCAAAAAAATGATGTCAGGTCCCCCTATATTTTATAGCCAGAAAGGCTATGCAGACAGCTGCGGGCTAATATTCATAGCCTATGAAGGGGCCCCCACCTGGCTTCAAATACCATCCCGCAGCCGCCCCTGAAATGGCGCATCTTAGATTTCTGGCACTTATCCCCTCTCTTCCCACTGCCGTGTAGCGGTGCCATATGGGGTAATAAGGGCTTAATGTCACCTTGCTATTGTAAGGTGTCATTAAGCCCGATTAATAATGGAGAGGCATCAATAAGACACCTATCCATTATTAATCCTATAGTAATAAAGGGTTAAAAAAACACACATAAGAATAAAGTATTTTAATGAAATAAAATACAACACATTTTTTCAAAATTTTTATTTTACGCCTATCCAGTCAAAGCCCTCGATCACCTGCAAAAAAAATAAAAAAACAAACCATTAATATACTCCCTGTCTGACGTAATCCCATTAATAACGATTGTCCCACGACAATCTCCCCTATAGAGCTGTCACATCAGCAGATGCGACCTCTCTATAGGCCTCTGATGACACACTGACCAGAGATAACCCTCCGTCAGTGTGTCATTGGAGATAAGCCTCTCTCTTTACGGCACTACAGCGTGAGAAAATTCCACGGGAGATCGTCGAGGGACAATCGTATTAATTGGATTACGTCGGACACAGGGAGTATATTGCTGGTTTATTATTTTTTTTTTTTCAGGTGGTCAATGGCTTCGGGGATTAGTATATGGTGAGTATGAACTATATGTGTACTGTATGTTTTTTTTTTGCTGTTTTTTTACATTCAACACATTAGCCGGATGATGGGACTACTACTGTCCCATTATTGGCTAATGTGTCATTCACTGTCATTGCAGGAGGCATAGACCAATGGGACTTGAAGTCCCATCGGACGATGCCTGCATACACACACACAAACACATACATGCAGGCCCCCACACAGCCTTACATACCCCCGCACAGACCCCCCCGCACACACCCCCACACACCATACAGGCACACAGTGTTGGCGCATGCGCAGTTAAAAAAAAATGGAATCCAGTGACGGATTCCATCATTTGTCGGACAGCAATGGATCCGTTGCCCATAGGCTTCTATTCTAGCAAAAAATCGGACAGCATCGGATCTGTTGCTGTCCGATTTTTCAACGTAGACAAAAAACATTCCTATATTCATTGTCTCCGGCCGACGGACAAAGAATTTCCAACGGATCTGTCGAACGATGGATGAAACGTGCGGCCATCCGTCGCTAACACAAGTCTATGAGAAAAAAACAGATCCAGTGGATCCAGTGGAATCAATCGCTGGATCCGTTTTTTTGTGACTGATGGCAAAAAACTGATAAGTGAAAGGGGCCTTAGGCTTGTTAAAGGGTCGATATTGACTTTTAGGATTGCTATTTCCAATAGGTGGCACTAGAGTTCAAGTTCTCTTCATCACTAAAGATGCAATTGGCATATTTAATTTCCCAGAGGAGCATTGCATGACTTATAAGCCTCCTTACACTGGCATGTCAAGCATCTCACTCTCCACAAGGAGAAACATTACCCCTTGGATTCCATAAAATATGAGCTTCAATATGTGAATGACCTTAGTAGCTTTTCATAAACTTTGCATTTCACTATTTGGTGATTGATCATAAGTAGCAAATATTAACAATTTGAGTGGCGAAGAGATTAATATACAGGTTTATGATATCATACTTTACAATATATCTACATATACTATAGTGTCCAATATGATGGAGTTGGAATATACTTTGCATTAGATTTTTTTTTTCATTCAAGGATTCAGAAAATAAATAAAGCTTTCTTATGTTTGAAAGCACTGCCTTTGAAAAGTTGGGATGGAATAGTCCATTGTGGGTGAAACCTCCTTTTGTACAGATATATCCAAGTATTGTCATGTGTCATTGGTAAAATCAATCAAATTTCCATCGGTGCTTGTTTCACCAAAATCTGGTAAGAAATAAGTTGGCATGGAAAGGTTCTCTTTTTTAACAATAGTCCTTGTTGTCCATCCTTGGTTGTTCAGGTCCAGCACAAGTTCTTGCTCCGATGTTTGTTTGGTAGGGGTTTTTCTTCTTGTGAATTCAGTATTTGGTCTGTCATTTGTATTAGTGTTTAACCAATGAAGAACATCCTTAGCTTTATTTGGTTCATATTCACCACCAGCAAAGTCTTTAAGCTTTTCATCCCTGTAGACCATATCAGTTTTGGGGTATGTTGTACCATGTTTTCCACTTTTTGCAACCTTTCCTTTGTCCATCTCTTTTTTGCTATTGCGTTTGACTGCCTTTGTATCTATCCTCTCAGATTCATTTGATAATGAGTTGGATTGACTGAAGCTGAAGAAGGAACCATCATCTGATGAACTATCATTGATGGTGTCTGTGTAATATTCAGAAACGGTATTATGTGATAGTCGTTCTGATACTGGTACTTTTGCTGGACTCATCACTGCGTCAGTTGATAAGTAGTCTGGAACTGCAATGCTAATTGGTTTTAACAGGGACATTACATGTCTGAGGTTCAGTTTGTGGCTTGTGTTGTCCCTTTTGGCTGAAGCTGTCCATCTTGGAAGTGGAGCTGAATCTTTTATATCACCCATGTATGAAATGTGACTTAACTCATCTACGGGGAACCTGTTGTAGAAAGAAAAGGCTTCTTCTGAATTAGAGCTATTGAGGCCTTTATAACTTGTATTGTTTAGTTGTTTTTTAGAACTGTCTCCATCAAATTTATAGTCTTGATCATGGTGATGATATGTATAGGCATTTTCCATTCCTTCTCGTGGTTGATAGATGTTAGAAAAATATGTCTGCTCAAGGTTATTCACAGCCACAGTAGTGGTGAAATCTGGAGCTACAATATTAATGGGTTTAAGAAGAGACATTTTATATTTTAGGTTTACTTTCTGATTCGGATTTTCACTATTTTCCCATGTTAACAGCTTTGGATTAACTTTAGTGGCATCAAAATCCTGATTTATCTCATAAACAAAATGTTTTGATTCATTGTCGCTCATTGACTCAGGGCTTTCGAGTTTAGGTACAGGAGGATCGTTATATGTTTCATTATGTAACTGGCTTACTGCTTTATATCTACGTACTTCAACATTATACTTTTCCTGAAAACGTCTTAGCGCTTCAGTCACAGTGCTGTCTGGAGCTTTAATGTTAATGGGTTTCACCAGAGACATTACGTACTTGAGGTTCACATTTGGACTAATATTTTCTGTGTTTTCCCATGTACCACTCATTGTTAGAAGTAAATCAGAATTCATTCCACCATCCTGATTGGAAATGTTATCTTCTCCATTATCGGAGTCATCATCAGATGAAGTGCTGTTAGACAGTACTTCTTTATATCCTTCGTGTTTTGTAGGTTGCCTGGAAATTTCTGAATAAAGGTTTTCATAGTTTGAATCTTGAGGTTGAATTTCAACTCCTCCTTGCTGTTTGATATACTCATGATGATGTGGATAGTATAATTTCACATCTGTCATTGACTCTGGAAATATCATATTAATAGGTTTTAAAAGAGACATTACATACTTGAGGTTTACTGTACGGCTAACATTTTGTTGCTTTTCCCAAGTTGCTTCTTTTATTAAAGAAACAGTAGGAATTCTTCCTCCATCATCTGTACTGTGATCCTCCTTTGATTCATTGTCTGATGAACTGCTGTCAAAAGATGTTTGCTCATCTTCCACATAGTTTGTTTGCCTTGTGGATGGCACAAAACTGTTTTCATTTTCTATATCTTCCTTTCTGTGATCTGGATATCTAGAAATACTTCCTGGTAAACAGTCTGATTGTGAAGGTCTGTTTACTAGATCAGATTTTGGAGATTCTGAAATTGTGATATTAATAGGTTTTAAAAGAGACATTAGATACTTAAGGTTTATAGTAGGGCTAACTTTCTGTCTTGTCCAAGTTTCTTGTGTTGTAAGTGAAACAGAAGGAATTATACTTCGATCATCTGAACTGTGAGCCTCGTTTGATTCCTCATCTGATGAACTGCTGTCTGAAGATGTTTCCTTACTTTTCAAATAGTGTGTTGGACTTGTGGATGATACAAAATGGTTTTCATTTCCTAGATCTTCACTTGAGGGTTCTGGAACTTTAGAAATGCTCCCTGGGAAAAAAAGGATTTCTGAAGGTCTGCTTCTTAGATCTGATTTTGGAGATTCTGGAAATGTGACAATAATAGGTTTTATAAGAGACATTACATGCTTGAGGTTCACTGTGGGACTAACATTTTGCTGCTTGGCCCAAGTTTCTTGTTTTACAAGTGAAACCGAAGGAATTATAAATCCATCATCTAAACGGTAATCCTCCTTTGATTCATCGTCTGATGAACTGCTGTCAGAAGATGTTTCCTTACTTTCTATATAGTCTGTTGGACTTGTGGATGAAACAAATCTGTTTTCATGTTCTTCATCTTCACTTGTGTGTTTTGGAAATTTAGAAATGCTTCCTGGGAGAAACGGTATTTGTGAAGGTCTGATTATTTGATCAGGCTTTGGAGAGTCTGGAATTGTGACATTAATAGGTTTTAAAAGAGACATTACATGCTTGAGGTTCACTGTGGGACTAACATTTTGTTGGTTTGACCAAGTTTCTTGTTTTACAAGTGAAACTGAAGGAATTATAAATCCATCATCTAAACGGTAATCCTCCTTTGATTCATTGTCTGATGAACTGCTGTCAGAAGATGTTTCCTTACTTTCTATATAGTCTGTTGGACTTGTGGATGAAGCAAATCTGTTGTCAGGTTCTTGATCTTCACTTATGTGTTCTGGAAATTTAGAAATGTTTCCTGGGAAAAACTGTATTTGTGAAGGTCCACTTATTAGATCAGATTTAGGAGATTCTGGAATTGTGACATTAATAGGTTTTAAAAGAGACATTAAATGCTTGAGGTTCACTGTGGGACTAACATTTTGTTGGTTTGACCAAGTTTCTTGTTTTACAAGTGAAACCGAAGGAACTATAACTACATCATCTAAATGGTAATCCTCCTTTGATTCATCATCTGATGAACTGCTGTCAGAAGATGTTTCCTTACTTTCTATATATTCTGTTGGACTTGTGGATGAAACCAATCTGTTTTCATGTTCTTCATCTTCACTTGTGTGTTCTGGAACTTTAGAAATGCTTCCTGGGAGAAATGGTATTTGTGAAGGTCTGTTTATTAGATCAGACTTTGGAGATTCTGGAATTGTGACATTAATAGGTTTTAAAAGAGACATTACATGCTTGAGGTTCACTGTGGGGCTAACATTTTGTTGGTTTTCCCAAGTTTCTTGTTTTACAAGTGAAACCGAAGGAATTATAAATCCATCATCTAAATGGTAATCATCCTTTGATTCATTGTCTAATGAGCTGCTGTCAGAAGATGTTTCCTTACTTTCTATATTGTCTGTTGGTATTGTGGATGAAACAAATCTGTTGTCAGGTTCTTGATCTTCACTTATGTGTTCTGGAAATTTAGAAATGTTTCCTGGGAAAAACTGTATTTGTGAAGGTCCACTTATTAGATCAGATTTTGGAGATTCTGGAATTGTGACATTAATAGGTTTTAAAAGAGACATTAAATGCTTGAGGTTCACTGTGGGACTAACATTTTGTTGGTTTGACCAAGTTTCTTGTTTTATAACTGAAACCGAAGGAATTATAAATCCATCATCTAAACGGTATTCCTCCTTTGAGTCATCATCTGATGAACTGCTGTCAGAAGATGTTTCCTCACTTTCTATATATTCTGTTGGACTTGTGGATGAAACAAATCTGTATTCATGTTTTTCATCTTCACTTGTGTGTTCTGGAAATTTAGAAATGCTTCCTGGGAGAAACGGTATTTGTAAAGGTCTATTTATTAGATCAGACTTTGGAGATTCTGGAATTGTGACATTAATAGGTTTTAAAAGAGACATTACATGCTTGAGGTTCACTGTGGGACTAACATTTTGTTGGTTTGACCAAGTTTCTTGTTTTACAAGTGAAACTGAAGGAATTATAAATCCATCATCTAAACGGTAATGCTCCTTTGATTCATTGTCTGATGAACTGCTGTCAGAAGATGTTTCCTTACTTTCTATATAGTCTGTTGGACTTGTGGATGAAGCAAATCTGTTGTCAGGTTCTTGATCTTCACTTATGTGTTCTGGAAATTTAGAAATGTTTCCTGGGAAAAACTGTATTTGTGAAGGTCCACTTATTAGATCAGACTTTGGAGATTCTGGAATTGTGACATTAATAGGTTTTAAAAGAGACATTACATGCTTGAGGTTCACTGTGGGACTAACAGTTTGTTGGTTTTCCCAAGTTTCTTGTTTTACAAGTGAAACCAAAGGAATTATAAATCCATCATCTAAACGGTATTCCTCCTTTGATTCATCATCTGATGAACTGTTGTCAGAAGATGTTTCCTCACTTTCTATACATTCTGTTGGACTTGTGGATGAAACAAATCTGTTTTCACGTTCTTCATCTTCACGTGTGTGTTCTGGAAATTTAGAAATGCTTCCTGGGAGAAACGGTATTTGTAAAGGTCTGTTTATTAGATCAGACTTTGGAGATTCTGGAATTGTGACATTAATAGGTTTTAAAAGAGACATTACATGCTTGAGGTTCACTGTGGGACTAACAGTTTGTTGGTTTTCCCAAGTTTCTTGTTTTACAAGTGAAACCGAAGGAATTATAAATCCATCATCTAAACGGTATTCCTCCTTTGATTCATCATCTGATGAACTGTTGTCAGAAGATGTTTCCTCACTTTCTATACATTCTGTTGGACTTGTGGATGAAACAAATCTGTTTTCACGTTCTTCATCTTCACTTGTGTGTTCTGGAAATTTAGAAATGCTTCCTGGGAGAAACGGTATTTGTAAAGGTCTGTTTATTAGATCAGACTTTGGAGATTCTGGAATTGTGACATTAATAGGTTTTAAAAGAGACATTACATGCTTGAGGTTCACTGTGGGACTAACAGTTTGTTGGTTTTCCCAAGTTTCTTGTTTTACAACTGAAACCGAAGGAATTATAAATCCATCATCTAAACGGTATTCCTCCTTTGATTCATCGTCTGATGAACTGCTGTCAGAAGATGTTTCCTTACTTTCTATATAGTCTGGTGGACTTGTGGATGAAACAAATCTATTTTCAGGTTCTTGATCTTCACTCGTGTGTTCTGGAAATTTAGAAATGCTTCCTGGGAGAAACGGTATTTGTGAAGGTCCGCTTATTAGATCAGATTTTGAAGATTCTGGAATTGTGACATTAATAGGTTTTAAAAGAGACATTACATGCTTGAGGTTGACTGTGGGACTAACAGTTTGTTGGTTTGACCAAGTTTCTTGTTTTACAAGTGAAACCGAAGGAATTATAAATCCATCATCTAAACGGTAATCCTCCTTTGATTCATCGTCTGATGAACTGCTGTCTGAAGATGTTTGCTTATCTTCAAAATCATTGGTTGGTTTTGTAGATGTCAAATTGTTTTCATATTTTGGATAGGGTGACTGATATCCAGGTTCTTGAAGATCTTTATCTTCCATTTTCTTTTCAAAATCTGGAGCTATGATACTGATAGGTTTAAGAAGAGACATGGCCTGTGAGAGGTTTACTGTAGGTCTAGTATCAATGTTGTGTGTCCAAGATTCTTCCTTTCTTGGAAGCAAAACAGGAGTCATTTTAACCCCCTCATTGAAAATGTCATCATAGTCAAAATCTGACCCATCATCTGATGAACTACTGTCAGTAGACTTCTTTTCTTCCCTATCATATATGAGAAGAGTTGGAGGTTTATTGTTTTGTTTGTTTTCTGGTTCTACTTTGAAATCGTCTGTACTGTGCCCTGGATATCTAGGTACACTGGTTGGGAAGAACGGTATTTGTGAAGGTCTTTTCACTAGATCAATAGCAGTAGATTCAGGAATTATAATATTAATAGGTTTTAAAAGAGACATTACATGTTTAAGGTTCACTGTAGGAGCAGTTTTTTCCATTTTTGCCCAAGCTTCTTGTTTTGTAATCGAAACATAAGGAACTAAACTTCCTTCATCTGAACTGTGATCCTTATTTGATTCATCTTCTGAACAACTGCTGTCAGAAGATGTTTGATTACCATCCAAATCTATTGTTGGTCTTGTGGAAGATACAAAATTGTCTTCATGTGTTGGATTTGTTGACAGATTCCCAGGATCCTGATACTCTTTAAGAACAATATCTCTTTCTTCCATTTTTATGTCAAATTCTGGAGCTATGATGCTAATTGGTTCTAGAAGAGAAATGACTTGTTGAAGATTCACTGTAGGTCTAGTATCAATAGTGTTCGTCCATGATGCTTGCTGTGTTGGAGACCAGCCAGAATTCAGTTTAACCTCCTCATCTGAACTGTCATCATAATCAAAAGATGACCCCTCATCTGATGAAGTGCTTTCTTCCTTTATATCCTTTGGTGGTCTTGATTCATATGGGTAAAACATATCCTGTGAAAGATTTCTTTCTACCTCACTTACTGTAGATGGGACTATGATGTTAATAGGTTTCAGTAGAGACATTACTTTTTGAAGGTTCACTGTAGGACTAGTATCTGTTTTGGTTTTCTGTGGTGCTCGCATTGTTGGGAGCAAAACAGGACGTAATGTAAATGCCTCATCTGAACTATCATCATAATCAATCGACCCATCATCTGACGAAGTGCTGTCATAAAATGTCTTTTTACCTGCTGTATCCTTTGTGGCTTGATTTTCAGGAGCTTGATTAGAATAATAATCCATATTATATTTAGGATATCTTGGTAAAACAAAAGGAAACATTTGCTTCTTTGTTGGACTTTTTACTATGTCGTATGCTGTAAATTCTGGTACTATTATATTAATAGGTTTCAGCAGAGACATTGCATGTTTAAGATTGATTAAACAGCTGTTGTTTTCTTTGTTTGCCCTTATGATGAGTATAGATTCTTTTTTGGAGTTGTGATCATCAACAGAACTACTAGATCCATCATCAGACAAACTATTATCATATAAGTCTTGATCACTTAACTGACTAGAACTATTTGAAAAATCTTCATAATGGTTTTTAGCTATCTCTGGTTCTGTAGTTACTGGAACAATAAAGTTGATAGGTTTCAATAAAGACATGACGTGTCGGAGGTTTACTGTAGGAATAACATGTTCTTTACTTGTAGATCCTACTTGCTGTGTGGAAACATATTTCACTATAATATCTTCATCTGGAAGCCGATCTTCTGCATCCCAAAACTCCGAATCATTGGAAGAAATGCTGTCTGAAAAACTTCCTTTAGTTTTTTTGAGAATGTCAGATGGCATTGTGTTTTGATAATGGTTATCTGTATTCTCCATTTCACTTGCTGGAACTATGATTTTAATAGGCTTTAGTAATAATATTACACTTCTAAGGTTGACTTTAGGGCTACTCTCTTTATCACTTGCCCATGTTACTGTTTTTGAATGTGAATTACTTGTGGAATGGACATTTTTATGTTTAACCACCACAATTTCAGGTGCGTCACTTCTCTTTTGAACTTCACTATGTGTGGGTATCTGAGTGTCGAGATCATACGGTTCATCTTTGTAGTAGATTTCTCTTTCGTTATATGTAACGTTCTCATGTTTACTACCGTCTGGCTCTTCAAAATCTGAATCACTTCCAGAAGACTTTTCTTTAGGCACGTGCATGGGCAACCTACTACCTGCACTATTTGAAGAGTGCCTCCTTGATACATTTTCCTCTGAAAAACCTTCATTGTCATAAGCCTCGTCTGAGGTCTTATTCTTTGAGGCTTTGGATTTGCAAAGCTTATTCCATAATTTTTCCAAGCAAGGTCTAAGAAACACACCAAGTACAAAGGCACATATAAATGAGATGACTACAGAGAGGACAACTGCCCGAGTGAAATCTTCGTCTGTTCGTATTCTGGTGTCCAGTTGTAGCACATCACGTGGCCTCCTTATAGGTGTCTCTGCTTCTGTCTGGAAATGTACCTGGTACACAATTCTTTCCATGCCAGCAATGCAGATATAATGCCCTTCACGAGAACGGTCAGGCCTAGTTAGTATGAAGTTATTCATGTTGTCAATGTAGTGGTTTGTTACAGAGGGTTCTCCTGAGATAATACCTTGTGGTGTCCACCAAAATGTTTTCATACATCCTGCAAAACAAAAACGTATAAATACATTCGATCATACATTTTTACTTTCAGAAACTTAAAAAACAGGGTGATCCATTTCTATGGATACACCTAAATAAAATGGGAATGGTTGGTGATATCAACTTCCTGTTTGTGGTACATTAGTATATGGGGGGGGAACTTTTCAAGATGGGTGGTGACCATGGCGGCCACTTTGAAGTTGGCCATTTTGGATTCAAGTTTATTTTTTCCAATGAGAAGAGGGTCATGTGACACATCAAACTTATTGTGAATTTCACAAGGAAAACAATGGTGTGCTTGGCTTTAATGTAACTTTATTCTTTCATGAGTTATTTACAAATTTAGGACCACTTATAAAATGTGTTCAAAGTGCTGCCCATTGTGTAGCATTGTCAATGCAACCCTCTTCTCTCACTCTTGACACACTGATAGCAACACCGCAGAAGAAATGCTAGTCTAAGAGGGTCAGATTCCTTGTAGGAATGCTCCAACCTGACACCCATAATGTGGTGGTGCACCATCTTGCTGGAAAAACTCAGGGAACGTGCCATCTTCAGTGCATAAAGAGGGCAACACATCATCATGTCAGTAGCGTTGAGGATTCCCATTCAAAATAAAACATAACCTTTAATAATTCATTAAAACCTGAGACATCACATAAACAACACATAAACAGGCATAATAGTGCTCGTGCATATCAGTGCTCATTTAAAAAAATGGTTAGGTCTCACCATTACTCATGGACATAGACGCCCTGCGTATTTTTCAGAGGTCCCCTGCCGGGTATTCGGGTCCATATAGCAGCACAAGACAGCGTGTGGAAAAGGAGGTTAAAGGGTTACAGGTGTGCAGTTTTCCCTATCCTCCCTGTCGTGCCCAGGTATTACTCCTGCCCTTACAAGGACAGGGCCCAAATGGACCCTATAGTGTCACCCCCATTTGTCAGAAGGGGTATTTGCTCCCTACGCGTTTCCTCCCCAATAGCGGGGATTCATCAGGGGAGTTATACAAATAGATATAAGGTGTTTTTTGGCAGTGATATGGACAGTCACTCTGCTAGTTGAGGCACCCAGCCATTGCGGGGCCTTCTCTTTTTCTTTATGGACAAATATATATAAACCCCCTTATATCTATTTGTATAACTCCCCTGATGAATCCCCGTTATTGGGGAGGAAACGCGTAGGAGCAAATACCCCTTCTGACGACTGAGGGTGACACTATAGAGTCCATTTGGGGCCTGTCCTTGTAAGGGCAGGAGTAATACCTGGGCACGACAGGGAGGATAGAGAAAACTGCACACCTGTAACCCTTTGACCTCCTTTTCCACACGCTGTCTTGTGCTGCTATATGAACCCGAATACCCAGCAGGGGACCTCTGAAAAATACGCCGGGGCGTCTATGTCCATGAGTAATGGTGAGACCGAACCATTTTTTTAAATGAGCACTGATACGCACGAGCACTATTATGTCTGTTTATGTGTTGTTTATGTGATGTCTCAGGTTTTAATGAATTATTAAAGGTTATGTTTTGTTCTGTCCAGCCATATAATTGCTGTCTAGAAGGTCTAGTCATTTTTTATGTCTTCGATTATTACAGACATTGTATTTTTGTGTGTATTAATCCTTCATATATTTTATACTGTAAGGTAACAGCACCACCTGCTGGCCGTTTAATGCATAGATGCTAGTTTAATTTGCAATGTATTGTGGGATTGTTCCTGTTACATCATAGTCTTGTTTATGACACTGTGAGGGGAACAGCAGCCATTATTCCTCCATGTGTTTTAGGAGAAACTACACCATTCGTCTTCTTCATGCTTCTTAAACAGCCTGCTCTAAGCATAGTTGGTAAGCACTAGCTAGGTGTTATAATCCTGTGTTTATGATGTTTGTTGTATTAAATAGGTAATCATCAGCTATGTATTACCTCATGGTACCTATGTATTACCTCATGTTACCTATGTATTACCTCATGGTACCTATGTATTACCTCATGTTACCTATGTATTACCTCATGGAACCTATGTATTACCTCATGGTACCTATGTATTACCTCATGTTACTGTGTATTGCAGACTATCTGTATTTTATGCTCTGTGCAGTTATATATTCTGAAATGCTCCTGTTATTGCATCCTATAGTTTCACCCTTTCCTGTCACATCTGCAATCAATAAAAGAAGGTAACAATTTTACAGCCTCTTTTTTTAAAGAAGACAGGGGGTTTAGCTACATGTCTCATTGCACACCCTGCTAACGTGTATGAGGACAGTATAGTGAAACAACTGCTGAGAACAAGCTCAGAAGATCTGACATTACAGAGCCCGCCATTATCTAAGCATATGGTTATTGCATACGGATATTGCAGCAACCTCCTAACGGTCGGACCGAATAATCGGACCATACGGAGCCCGCCATTATCCACGCAGAGCCGACAAAGGGATATCACAGCGGTCGCCTAACTGTTGAATCATGTCTCAAGGACGAGCATCCTCTTTCAAGATGGGATCATGAGTTGGTTCCTCCAAGACATCATCTGTCAGCAATGCTGCCGCTATTGCCCACGCAAAAGCAAGAAGCAACTTTGCTGAGCAAGAGATAGAATTGAAACTACAACAATCATGCCTGGATGCAGAAAAAGTACGCCAACAAGCATGCCTGGATGCAGAGAAAGTGCGCCTTGAAGCAACATTACAGAAACTTGCTATTGAAAAAGAAACAGCAGTTGCCATAGCAGAAGCCTTAGAAGCTGCCGTATATTCTGACGACGAACACAGCAGACGCAGCAGTGTGCTAGGCCTACAACAAGTTACTCACGATCCATTGCAGCGTACTGCAGAGTACGTCCATCAGCATTCCAAATCAAATGACGATCCAGACCCACAGGCGAAGACAGAGCATTTTGTCAACAAGTCAAGCCAACCAGATAATTCGGACCCCCAGAAAGCCAACTATCAGTCTCCCTACCAAAAGCAAGGAAATACACATTGGGATGATACTGACTACAATAATCTTTCTCCAGAACAGAAGATCCGGAATCTGTCCCGGCTTAAAGAGAATCCCTTCGCTTCAGAAAGGTACTACAGCAGTTGGACCAAACCAGAGACATCTAACAGGTATGATTGCACAGCACACATGTACTCTGACAACACTCCATCAGCTGGCATCAGTGCCAATCAAGCCACGATGGACTTTGCCAAGTTCCTTGCTCGACGTGAGTTGGTCACTAAGGGACTTGTAAAGTTCAGCGATCGCGCTGAAAACTACATGGCTTGGCGAGCCTCCTTCAAAAATACCATAAGAGACATAGGTCTATCATGTAGTGAAGAAGTGGATCTCTTTTTAAAATGGCTAGGAAGTGAGTCTGCCGAACACGCAAAGAGAATCAGAGACACTAATGTAAATTATCCAGATGTCGGCCTCAAAAGAATTTGGAATAGACTTGATGAATGCTATGGCTCAGTAGAGGTTATAGAAAGTGCCTTGTTTAAAAGAATAGAGGACTTTCCTAGAATAGCGAACAAGGATTATTCAAAGCTCAGAGAATTAACTGACTTGTTAATGGAGTTGTGTGTAGCAAAAGCAGAAGGAGATCTTGTGGGGTTGACATATCTCAACACTGCTAGAGGTGTGAACCCCATAGTTCAAAAACTCCCATATAACCTGCAAGACAAATGGGTTACATATGGTTCTAGGTATAAACAGACTTACAATGTACCATTTCCTCCATTCAATGTGTTTGTAGATTTTGTCTCAGAACAAGCAAAAATTAGAAATGATCCTAGCTTTGATTTCATGCTGTCATGTGCCAATAACTCTGTTAGTAAACCTCGTAGAACAACTGTAGAGGTCCACAAAAGTGTCAGCCATCATAAACGCCAGACCGTTGACTTTAATTTCCAGTGATCCTGATGACCCAACTGTTCTCACCCCAGCCTTGCTGCTTACGCAGAAGACCGACCCTAATTGCTCTCCACCTGGAGAATTTAATGTTAAAGACTGTTACAGGAGTCGATGGAGACAAGTACAGAGTCACTCCAATGCCTTTTGGGACAAGTGGAAAAAAAAACAGTACCTGCCTACTCTGCAACAGAGGAGAAAGTGGCAAACCAGCAAGCCTAACCTCCAGCTTGGCGGTATACACTGTGTTCCAAATTATTATGCAAATGATATTTTTCTATGATTTTCCTAACTAGTCAGTGCAAATGACAGTCAGTCTAATAAAAGTCATCACCCGTTAGAGTATACATCAAATTTTATTGAAGAAACCTCCCAATGATAACAGTATAATCTCCAAAATGAATAAAAACTCAAATTGCACTGTTCCAAATTATTAGGCACAGTAGAATTTCTAAACATTTGATCTGTTTTAAAGAACTGAAAATGTTCATTTGTGGAATTTGCAGCATTAGGAGGTCACATTCACTGAACAAAAAGCTATTTAACTCCAAAACATCCTAACAGGCCAAGTTACATGCTATCATAGGAACCCTTCTGTGACATCACCTTCACAATTCTTGCATCCATTGAACTTGGGAGTTTTTGGAGAGTTTCTGCTTGGATTTCTTTGCATGAAGTCGGAATAGCCTCCCAGAGTTGCTGTTTTGATGTGAACTGCCTCCCACCCTCATAGATCTTTTGCTTGATGATACTCCAAAGGTTCTCAACAGGGTTGAGGTCAGGGGAAGATGGTGGCCACACCATGAGTTTATCTCCTTTTATGCCTATAGCAGTCAATGACTCAGAGGTATTCTTTGCAGCATGAGATGGTGCATTGTCATGCATGAAAAGGATTTTGCTCCTGAACGCACATTTCTGCTTTTTATACCATGGAAGACAGCTGTCAGTCAGAAACTCTATATACAGTACTTTGCAGAGGTCATTTTCACACCTTCAGGAACCTTAAAGAGCCCTACCAGCTGTTTCCTCATGATTCCGGCCCAAAACATGACTTCTCCTCCTCCTTGCTGAAGTCGCAGCCTTGTTGGGACATAGTGGCCATCCACCAACCATCCATCTGGACCATCCAGGGTTGCTCGACACTCATCAGTAAACAAGACTGTATGAAAAATAGTCTTCATGTATGTCTGGACCCACTGCTACAATTTCTGCTTGTGAACACTTTTTAGGGGTGGCCGAATAGTAGGTTTATGCACCACAGCAAGCCTTTGAAGGATCCTACACCATGAGGTTCGAGGGACTCCAGAGGCACCAGCAGCATTAAATATCTGTTTGCTGGTTTGTAATGGCTATTTAGCAGCCGCTCTCCTAATCCGATGAACTTGCCTGGCAGAAACCTTCCTCATTCTGCCTTTATCAGCACAAACATGTCTGTGCTCAGAATCAACCACAAATCTCTTAACAGTACGATGGTCACGTTTAAATTTTTGGGAAATATCTAATGTTTTCATCTCTTGACCAAGGCATTGCACTATTTGATGTTTTTCAGCAGCAGAGAGGTCTTTTTTCTTTCCTAAATTCCTTGAAACCTGTGCCCTGCTTAATAATGTGGAACATCATAAGTAGTTTTCCTTTAATTGGGCTCACCTGGTAAACTAATTATCACAGGAATTTGAGATTGATTTCAGTGATCCAAAGAGCCCTGATACACAATACCATCTATGAGTTTATTTGAAAAACAAAAAATAACATCTTTATGACACTTAATAATAATAATAATAATAAATTTATTTTTATAGCGCCGACATATTCCGCAGCACTTTACATTTCAGAGGGGATTTGTACAGACAATAGACATTACAGCATAACAATAATCACATACAGTAGATTATAACAAATAACAAGAGGAGTGAGGGCCCTGCTCGCAAGCTTACAGTCTATGAGGACTGTAAGCACTTAAATCCAATTTGCATAATAATTTGGAACGCAGTGTAGTACTAATGAAAGACTGTCCGTCTCGAAGAAATGAATGGCCATTAGGTCTCATTACCCAGACATTCCCAAGTAAGGATGGAATCGTACGTAAGGTGGAAGTAAAAATAGGAAAACAAGGCGAGACCAAATTGTTCCTCAGGCCAGTAGGGGAATTCGTTCTGCTGTTCTCGTCCAACAAACACAATAGTGACGTCAGCTGACGTCAAGCGGGGAGTGTTCTATCCAGCCATATAATTGCTGTCTAGAAGGTCTAGTCATTTTCTATGTCTTCGATTATTACAGACATTGTATTTTTTTGTGTATTAATCCTTTATATATTTCATACTGTAAGGTAACAGCACCACCTGCTGGCCGTTTAATGCATAGATTCTAGTTTAATTTGCAATGTATTGTGGGATTGTTCCTGTTACATCATAGTCTTGTTTATGACACTGTGAGGGGAACAGCAGCCATTATTCCTCCATGTGTTTTAGGAGAAACTACACCATTCGTCTTCTTCATGCTTCTTAAACAGCCTGCTCTAAGCATAGTTGGTAAGCACTATCTAGGTGTTATAATCCTGTGTTTATAACGTTTGTTGTATTAAATAGGTAATCATCAGCTATGTATTACCTCATGGTACCTATGTATTACCTCATGTTACCTATGTATTACCTCATGGAACCTATGTATTACCTCATGGTACCTATGTAATACCTCATGGTACCTATGTATTACCTCATGTTACCTATGTATTACCTCATGGTACCTATGTATTACCTCATGGTACCTATGTATTACCTCATGATACCTATGTATTACCTCATGTTACTGTGTATTGCAGACTATCTGTATTTTATGCTCTGTCCAGTTATATATTTTGAAATGCTCCTGTTATTGCATCCTATAGTTTCACCCTTTCCTGTCACATCTGCAATCAATAAAAGAAGGTAACAATTTTACAGCCTCTTTTCTTAAAGAAGACAGGGGGTTTAGCTACATGTCTCATTGCACACCCTGCTAACGTGTATGAGGACAGTATATGTTTTATTTTGAATGGGAATCCTCCAAGCTACTGACATTTAACCCCTGAGGGTTGTACATGTGGTATTAAGCATTCTTTGCCACAGCTGATCTTGTCAACACATCATCATGTAGCAATTACAGATCTCCAATGGCATTGAGGTTTCCATTGATGAAGAATGGCCCCACTATCTTTGTACCCGATATACCACACCATACCATCAATTATGGGTGTCAGGTCCAAGCATTCCTACATGAACAGCTTCCTGGAAAGTGGATTGGTCATTGTGGACCAGTTGAATGGCCACCAAAGTCTCCCGATCTGACCCCATTAGACTTTTATCTTTGGGGTCATCTAAAGGCAATTGTCTATGCTGTGAAGATACGAGATGTGCAGCATCTAAAACAACGGATACTGGAAGCCTGTGCTAGCATTTCATCTGCGGTGTTGCTATCAGTGTGTCAAGAGTGGGAGAAGAGGGTTGCATTGACAATCCAACACAATGGGCAGCACTTTGAACACATTTTATAAGTGGTCATAAACTTGTAAATAATGCATGAAAGTATAAAGTTACATTAAAACCAAGCACACCATTGTTTTTCTTGTGAAATTCTCAATAAGTTTGATGTGTCACATGACCCTCTTCCCATTGAAAAAAATAAAGTTGGATCCAAAATGTCCGACTTCAAAATGGCCACCATGGTCACCACCCATCTTGAAAAGTTTCCCTCTCCCATACACTAATGTGCCACAAACAGGAAGATGATATCACCAACCATTCCCATTTTATTTAGATGTATCTATATAACTTGCCCACCCTGTAGATTATTTTACAACTTTCCCATTATTTAAAAAAATCTATTTCCCTTTTTGTGCAATAATACTTGTATTCTGCATTATGAATTAAGCAATAAATGCTGTATCTTTAAAGATATGGACATGATTGGAGGCATTGCGTTTTACCTAAATGCATGTATTATTGTCTGAAAGGCAATTTGCAATAAAGTTTTATGATACATTTTGATTTGCCTGGGATCTGCAGCTTCTATGTATCACAGTACATAGTAAACTGTAGAGCACTCATCTGATGGCAGGATTTGTCATCTTTATCCCTTTTCCCCTGATCCATCTTCCAACTTTATTTATTAACAAATCAGAGTTGAACCTTGATTTGGGAAGAATCAGCATAGAAGATCATTCAGGAGAGGAGAGAAAGAAATGACCCCCAAACCTATACATAGTAAATAGAATGAAGATCATAGGATTTCACAGGGAATTTGTCAGCAGGTTTTCACCATGTAATCTGAGAGCAGCATGATGTAGGGGCTGAGACCCTGATTCCAGTTATTTCTTGCTTAGTAAGGCTAGTTTCACACTAGCGTTCTCAGGCACAGCGCAGGGCCACTGCTTAGCTCCGCCCCCGGCTGCGCCCCCTCCGGTCAGCTCCTCCTAGGACCGCATGACGCTGCATGTTATCAGCATACTGTATATTTAGCGTTGGGTACGCTGACCTTGCGTTGGTCGTGCGCTGGTCTGATTTTGCTGGCCCTGCGCCCTTTTGGCGCCGCGCCCAGCACACAAAAACGCGCTGTGTTGCATTTTTGTGCGCTGGGCGCAGCGCCAGCAAAATCAGACCAGCGCACGGTCAGCGTACCCATCGCTAAATATACGGTACGCTGATCGCATGCAGCGTCATGCGATCCTAGGAGGAGCTGACCAGAGGAGGCGTGGCCGAGGGCGGAGGTAAGCGGCGGCCCTGCGCTGCGCCCAAGAACGCTAGTGTGAAACTAGCCTAAACTGTGAGCAAAAAAGCACAAAAAGTTAAATGAGAGTGGTACTCGCCACTGTTATGTGGAAAAAAGCAGCGCTTTATTGTGGTCGTCACATGAGGAGAGGAGACATAGGAAGTTAAGTTTCCCATAAACTATGCTTCTTCCAGCTAAATACAACATAGAATACACACCCGTTTTATATTCTACTCCCAATGCTGTGTGCAGAAAAGAAAAAAAAGGGGAGGTAGGGGGGGGAAAAGGGAAAATCAAAACAGAATAAGTAAAAAAGAAATTTGAATAAACAAACATAAAAACATTCGATATCAAGTACTAAGCACAATAAAAAAAATTCAAGAAAAAAATGGACTTAAATCATGTCAGTCATTTAGTTAGTGCCTCTGTGATACAGAGATGCTTTAAATCAAGAAGAATAGCACAAAAAAAAGATTACTGGTGTAAAAGTACTGAAAGGAAACTATATGTGTAAACACTGAAATTAGTGCAAATATATGTTTTCAGGTAACCAAATTAAATTAGGCAGGTATGTTCATAATATTAATGACTTTTTCAGCTGTCAAAGCAAATATGTGTTTTATGCTGTTATTTGTGATCGAGGGAGATTTTACATAGGTAACATTATTCTTCCTCTACGTCAGGGATGGGGAACCTCAGGCCCCAGGGCCATTTACGGCCCTCGATGACCTTTTATCAGGCCCCCGAGCAGATTCTCAGGGACAGCATTCTTGGGCAGGGAGCTGTATTTTGTTTGCCACAAGCTCATTAATTTCTTCTTGCTCTGTGAGCAGACATACGCAGTGTTCACTACTGAACACTGAAGGGCATGCAATGAAAGATTAAGTCATGAAACCAGAGCCAGAGTCAGGATCTACTTTGTGGGCGGAGTTTGTACGACCCCCGAAGGATGGTATAAATATCCAAATGGCCCTTGGCAGAAAAAAGATTCCCCACCCCTGCTCTACGTAAACATTTTAGTGAATATGTACATTTGCTGGCCTCAGATAAAGGATCTGCCAGACTTATTGCACACATGAGAACCTTAGTAATCCTAACTGCATGCGGTTCCCAGGCTTGTGGTCTAACCCGGCACCTATAACGGGCTCTAGAACCTAAAGGTTTAATAACTGTCATGATTTAAGTCCAATTCTATCTTGAATCTTTGAATTGATAATATAGAATGTTTTTATGTTTGTATATATTATGTTCTCAAATTCCTTTTGTACTTATTGGGTTTTGATTTTCCCTGCTCTCTGATCTTTTTTCTTTTCTGCGCTTAGAATTGGGAGTAGAGTATAAAAGTGGTGAGTATTTTATGGTATTTTATGGTGTAATTAGCTTGAAGAAGCGAAGTTTATGCGAAACAGCTATCGCTTACTTACCTCCCTTTGTCTCCTCTCCTCATGTGACGACCATAATAAAGTGCGGCTTTTTCCACATACCAGTGGTGAGTGCTGCTCTCGTTTACTTTTTCATGCTTTTTGCACACAATTTTGTACTGCTTTATCTCAGGCTGAGCACCACTATATCCGGTAATCCTCAATTAATGTTTGCCTTAACGCATTCCTGGAGGGAGTGTTAGCAGTGCCAGCATTTCTGCTTTTTATTCTTTATGTGCTGGACTTTGACATTGCATGCTAGGGCACGGGAAGGACAATACGGGAGCAAATTTCGACTATTGCAGATGATCTGGCAAACAATGCGGGAGCACTAATAAAAGGTCGTGAGGATGTGGAGACTTTTTCAAACTAAGAGGAATTGCAAGTTTTAAGCACAAAAGCATTGGAATTTCGGGTAATGACTCTAGCAGAAAAAAAAAGAAGTCCGATTATTTTGGACTACAAAGTCCTTAAAATCATACTGTGATGGCAGAAGATCTCCACGTGGATTAAGAAAATATAAAGAAATTAGCAATTTCAGGATGATATGGATTTTGTAGCAGAGTGGATGGAAGCACATGTGCATTTTTTTGTTGGAATTAGCACAACTCATCCTAAGATGCACTGAAATCTAATAGACTATGATAACAGAGGAGCGAATCGAAACCAAAATGGAACATCTGAGATTCATTACAATACCATTCTAAAAAAAAAAAAAAGGATAAAAAGCCGATTGTGGTACAAGCTGAAGTTAAAGAAAATAAAAAAGACACATTTTTGCATAGCAAACGAGATTTTTGGATTCTAATAAGATCTTTCAATGGCAAAATAATAAACACAATAACACTATAAAGTAGGAAAAAAAACAGGAAAATGGATATTTGACCACTGACTCAGGATCCGACTCTAGTACTACAGAGTATTTGTCTCACTATATTCAAAAAAATGGACATCACAGATAATGTGAACTGTGGCAGACGAGATATCCCATTAGAAAATCCATTAGAAAGGGGTGCCAAAGGCAAAAGAGGCAACAGAGGGGGCACCAAACGCAAACAAGTGTCTTAGAGGCATTAAATTATCGTATGCATTCTGTGCAGCCTTTTAAGCATATTGAAAATATACAATCTTCTGTTGTGAGTTCATTTTCCCCTCCGTCACTGAGGCCTGGTGAACTCCCTATTCTGATGAGGGAAGGTAGTGAGCCTGATTATCAGGTACCTGGGACTAATGAAGACGATTGGCTGAGTGGAGTCACTGACTGGATTTAAGGCAGCCTACGCCCTTTCTGCCCTGCGGGTGATTTCTCTTTGGACTCTTGGACACCAGTCTGATTCCTGCTCTCCTAAAGCTAAGTTTTCTGTTTTGCCTTTTTGCATTTAAGATTTGTTTTTGTTTTTCTTGCTTTTTGGATTCTGCCACTCCCTGCTGGAGTGTGCAGTGTTCCGTTAGCTCTGTCTTCTGAAAGTACCTTAGTGCTGATTTAGTTTTTGAAGCTTAGTTGCTTCAGGGCCATTTTTATATCAGCTTGTTGGCTTTTGTCTCTGATAGGGTTTTGGCAGATTGCAGACAGCAGCCTTCCTATCCGTTCCTATCTAGGTAGTTTTTGGGCCCCGTCTTTGCTCAGCCTGTCTTTCTGTCTGTGTGAGTGTTTTTGTCTTGCTTCGCCGTCATTGTGTGTGGGGGGCTGCCTATTGCTTTGGGGTTTGCTCTGGGGCAGTTAGATTTCCCCTTTCCTTCTTTAGGCCTATGTATCTCTCCGGCTGTAATCGAGAGGTCTGGGTCATCGTGGGGGCCCCCCATGGCTACTGCTAGTTGTGTTGATAGGTTCAGGGGTCTGCAATCTGATAGTTGCCAACTTCTCTGGTTTTCTGGACTTAGCTAGCATTTCTGTTTTTGCCTCCTACGGTGACTCAATCATAACAGAATCACCCGCCAAACCGCAGATCCTGGGGTACTCAATAGCAGGAAAGAATTGTGTTTAAAAAAAAAAAAAAAAGTGTGTATTTTCTTTCCTCTATATCTCTGAGGCCGTAGGGGGAATTTTTTTTTTCTCTCAATGGAGATAAAGCAAGTGTCTGATCGTGTGGAGCAGCTCGCTGCTGAAGTGCGAGGAATTTCCGCCTATCTTGCTCGTTCACATGCTGTTGAACCAAAGATCCCCACACCTGATGTATTTTTTGGGGATCGATCTAAATTTTTGAGTTTCAAAAATAATTGTAAATTATTTTTTGCTTTGAAGCCTAACTCGTCAGGGAGCCCCGCACAGCAGGTTAAAATTGTCATCTCTTTGCTGCGCGGCGATCCCCAGGATTGGGCGTTTTCTTTGAAACCAGATGACCCTATTCTGACTAATGTGAACGCATTTTTTCAAGCCTTGGGGTTGCTGTACGACGAACCTAATGCTATTGATCAGGCTGAAAAGACCCTGTTAGCATTGAACCAGGGTCGAGAATCTGCAGGGTTGTACTGTCAAAAGTTCCGAAAGTGGGCGGTCCTTACTGCCTGGAATGATAGTGCCTTGGCTGCTCTCTTTCGGAAGGGTTTGTCAGAAGCCGTAAAAGATACTATGGTGGGATTTCCTGTTCCCTCTGGTCTGGACGATTCTATGTCTTTAGCCATTCAGGTTGATCGGCGTTTGCGTGAACGCAGGATTACACGAGAGGTGTTGCCACCGGTTGAACAGACGTCTGAACCTATGCAATGTGATAGAGTTTTGTCTAATGCGCAACGTCAGGAATTCAGAAGGCGCAATAAGCTGTGTTTTTTCTGTGGAGATGCCTCACATATTATTTCTGTTTGTCCTAAAAGTGAGAAACGCTTTGCACAAACGTTTTCTGTTGGTGGGGTTCAGCCTAAGTTTCTTTTGGCGATTACTCTGATCTGTTCCCTGTCCACATTTTCCGCCAAGGCTTTTGTGGATTCGGGAGCAGCGCTAAACCTAATGGACTTGGATTTTGCTAAACGTTGTGGATTTCCGTTGACACCTCTGCAGACGCCTATCCCTTTGAGGGGGATTGATGCTACCCCTCTGGCTAAAAATAAACCTCAGTTTTGGACCCAGTTGGTCATGCGGGTCGCCCCAGACCACCAAGAAAATTGCAGATTTTTGGTGTTGTATGGTCTGCATGATGCCGTTGTTCTGGGGTTTCCCTGGTTGCAGATTCATAATCCAGTTTTGGATTGGAAGTCTGTGTCTGTGGTGAGTTGGGGTTGCCGGTGTACCTTTAGTGAGGCTCCGTTTTTTTCCACCTCTCCTCAGTCGCATGAGGTTCCTGACTATTTGGCGGACTTCTATGATGTATTTAGTGAGAATGAGTCTGCATCCTTGCCTCCTCATAGGAGTTATGACTGTGCAATTGAACTAAGCCCGGGGTGTAAATTTCCTAAGGGTCGGCTCTTCAATTTATCTGTACCCGAGCACGAGGCTATGCGGTCCTATATTAAGGAGGCGTTGGAGAAGGGTCATATTAGACCATCCTCTTCACCCTTAGGTGCCGGTTTTTTTTTTTTGTGGCCAAGAAGGATGGTTCTTTAAGGCCTTGTATTGATTATCGTGCCCTCAATAAAATTACTATTAAATATCAGTATCCGTTACCCCTGATTTCGGATCTATTCTCTAGAGTCAGAGGTGCTTGCTGGTTTACCAAGCTTGACTTCAGGGGGGCGTATAATCTTTTCCGCATTAAGCAGGGGGATGAATGGAAGATGGCGTTTAATACTCCGGAGGGACATTTTGAGTACCTGGTGATGCCTTTTGGGCTCACTAATGCCCCTTCTGTCTTCCAGTGCTTCATGAACGATATTTTCCGAGACTTTGTCGATAAAATTTTGATTATCTATCTGGACGATATTTTGATCTTCTCCAAGGATTGGGATGCTCATGTGGAACATATTCGGACTGTGTTCCGGATCTTGAGAGAG
Source organism: Dendrobates tinctorius (assembly GCF_039654945.1). Lineage (NCBI taxonomy): Eukaryota > Metazoa > Chordata > Amphibia > Anura > Dendrobatidae > Dendrobates > Dendrobates tinctorius. Next base: position 11,032,119 of record NW_027361747.1, read on the forward strand.
AATTCTCTGTATGTCAAAGGATCAAAATGCCTTTTTGGAGTACAGAGGATTTCTTTTTTGGGATTTATTTTGTCTCCGTCAACTATTGAAATGGACCCGGCCAAGGTACAGGCCATTTATGATTGGGTTCAGCCCACTTCTTTGAAGGCCCTCCAGAAGTTTTTGGGTTTTGCTAATTTTTATCGGAAATTTATAGCAAAATTTTCTAGTATTGCCAAACCATTGACTGACCTGACCAGGAAGGGTGCGGATGTGTTGAATTGGTCTCAGGAGGCGGTTGCTTCCTTTCAGGAGCTGAAGCGTAGATTTACCTCCGCCCCGGTTCTGCGGCAACCTGATGTCTCCCTCCCGTTTCAGGTAGAGGTGGATGCTTCTGAGATTGGTGCAGGAGCAGTGTTGTCCCAAAAGGATCCGGTAACATCTAAAATGAATCCCTGTGCTTTCTTTTCCCGAAAGTTCTCTTCATCTGAACGTAACTATGATGTGGGGAATCGGGAACTGTTGGCCATGAAATGGGCATTTGAGGAGTGGAGACATTGGTTGGAGGGAGCTAAACATCAAGTTGTGGTCCTCACTGACCACAAGAATTTGATTTACCTAGAGTCGGCTAAACGCTTGAACCCTAGACAGGCTAGGTGGGCCTTGTTTTTTACACGTTTTGATTTTGTAGTCTCTTTCCTTCCTGGAACTAAGAATGTCAAGGCAGACGCCCTCTCTAGGAGTTTCTTTGCTGATTCTCCTGTGGTGACCAAGCCTGCTACCATCTTAGGCGAAGGGGTAGTTCTTTCTGCCATCTCGCCCGATTTGAGACTTGCTCTGCAAGAGTTCCAGGAGGACAAACCTGAGCGTTGTCCCAGTGGAAAGTTGTATGTTCCTGACCAGTGGAAGAAGAGAGTGATGTCTGAAGTTCATTGCTCTGCATTGGCTGGTCATCCGGGTATTTTTGGTACTAGAGATCCGGTGAGTCGCTCTTTTTGGTGGTCCACCTTGTCTCATGATGTCAGGAATTTTGTGCAGTCCTGTGGGACTTGCTCCCGGTCTAAATCTTGTTCTCGCTCTAGTGGGTTGTTGATGCCTTTGCCGGTCCCCAGGAGGCCATGGACCCATATTTCAATGGATTTCATCTCTGATATGCCGGTCTCTCAAAGAATGACTGTTATTTGGGTGATTTGTGATAGGTTCTCTAAGATGTTTCATCTTGTACCACTCCCTAAGTTGCCATCTTCCTCTGAGTTGGTGCCCCTGTTTTTGCAACAGGTGGTTCGCTTGCACGGGATTCCTGAGAACATTGTATCTGACAGAGGAGTTCAGTTTGTTTCTAGATTTTGGAGGACGCTCTGTTCCAAGTTGGGAATTCAGTTGTCCTTCTCCTCTGCTTTTCACCCTCAGACCAATGGGCAGACAGAGAGAACAAACCAGACCTTGGAGTCGTATTTGAGATGTTTTATTTCCGCTGATCAGGATGATTGGGTTTCATTTTTGCCCTTGGCCGAATTTGCTTTAAATAATAGAGCTAGTTCTGCCACTTTGATGTCACCTTTTTTTTGTAACTTTGGGTTTCAGCCTCGATTTTCTTCAGGGCAGGTGGAGCCCTCTGCCTGCCCAGGTGTTGACACTGTGGTGGAGAGAATGCACCAGATCTGGGACCAAGTGGTGGATAAGTTATCTCTCTCCCAGGAAAAGGCCCAGCGGTTTTCCAATCGACATAGGACCATTGGTCCCCAGTTTAAGATTGGTGATATGGTGTGGTTATCATCAAAAAATATTGCTATGAAGGTGGCTTCTCCTAAGTTTAAGCCTAGATTTATTGGACCTTACAAGATTTTGGAGATTATTAATCCGGTCTCTTTTCGTTTGGCCCTTCCTGTCACATTTAAGATCCATAATGTGTTCCATAAGTCCTTGTTGAAGAGGTTTGTTGAGCCAGTTGTGCCTGAGGTGGCACCTCCGGACCCTGTATTGGTTGAAGGTAACTTGGAATATGAGGTAGAGAAAATTCTGGATTCCCGTGTGGCTAGACAGAGACTCCAGTATTTGGTTAAGTGGAAGGGTTATGGTCAGGAGGATAATTCCTGGGTCTCTGCCTCTGATATTCATGCCAAAAGATTGGTGCGTGCCTTTCATCGGGCTCACACTGATCGTCCTGGTAGCATTGTTGAGGGTTCGGTGACCCCTCCTCAAGGGGGGGTACTGTTGTGAGTTCATTTTCCCCTCCGTCACTGAGGCCTGGTGAACTCCCTATTCTGGTGAGGGAAGGTAGTGAGCCTGATTATCAGGCACCTGGGACTAATGAAGACGATTGGCTGAGTGGAGTCACTGACTGGATTTAAGGCAGCCTACGCCCTTTCTGCCCTGCGGGTGATTTCTCTTTGGACTCTTGGACACCAGTCTGATTCCTGCTCTCCTAAAGCTAAGTTTTCTGTTTTGCCTTTTTGCATTTAAGATTTGTTTTTGTTTTTCTTGCTTTTTGGATTCTGCCACTCCCTGCTGTAGAGTGCAGTGTTCCGTTAGCTCTGTCTTCTGAAAGTACCTGAGTGCTGATTTAGTTTTTGAAGCTTAGTTGCTTCAGGGCCATTTTTATATCAGCTTGTTGGCTTTTGTCTCTGATAGGGTTTTGGCAGATTGCAGACAGCAGCCTTCCTATCCGTTCCTATCTAGGTAGTTTTTGGGCCCCGTCTTTGCTCAGCCTGTCTTTCTGTCTGTGTGAGTGTTTTCGTCTTGCTTCGCCGTCATTGTGTGTGGGGGGCTGCCTATTGCTTTGGGGTCTGCTCTGGGGCAGTTAGATTTCCCCTTTCCTTCTTTAGGCCTATGTATCTCTCCGGCTGTGATCGAGGGGTCTGGGTCATCGTGGGGGCCCCCCACGGCTACTGCTAGTTGTGTTGATAGGTTCAGGGGTCTGCAATCTGATAGTTGCCAACTTCTCTGGTTTTCTGGACTTAGCTAGCATTTCTGTTTTTGCCTCCTACGGTGACTCAATCATAACAATCTTCTATTGTAAATATATTAGTGACACATTGCTTGAATCAGGGTCTCTGTTTCTACAACATGCTGCTCTTAGATTACATAGCAAAAATCTGATCATAGATTCCCTTTAAACCTCTGACTTTATCATTTTATATGTGTATAATAATGTTAGTAATAATAGTATCTATAATTGATTTCCTTACATGAAACTATTGTTTTAGTTTCGTTAAACAGGGTGATTCACTCGCTACTTTAGCCAGAAAAATTGCTGTAACTTCTAAAAGTCATGGTCGACCATTCTGAAATTTGGACTGTACATACTTCGGTTCATGAGACGTGAGAGTGCAATGAACCTCAGCAACAGTGATGAGAAACATCCTATCGCCGAGGGTCTCGCTGACTTGTCACCCCACCGGTCGTTTCCACTATGAGGTAGACTTGCTGCACGCCTTTCTGCACATCGGTAGTTTGTGTGTGGTGCTTGCATTTCCTGCCAAATTCTTTCTTCATTTGTTTACAATGTACAGATACAGTTTGGAGGAGCGTGTTTTCATTGTGAAAATTTATTGGAAAACTGAGTCCTTAAAGAAGTGCCAAAGTGAGTTTCTAAAGAAGTTTGGAGGTCAAAATCCAGCATTCAAGTCGTGTATTCTGTCATTGGTGAATAAGCTAGAATGTACAGGAACATTACTGGATAGGCTTGATGGAGGACATTCCCTTTTGGGTCAGGAGTACGGTAAGAAGCCATGAACATTACAGGTGCTATGAGAGAACATACAGTGAGAAATTCAGGCTACGACCCCAGACTTGCTGTTGAAGACATTCAACAATATGGAACAGCGCCTGCAGGCGTGCTTGGATGCAAAAGGTGGACATTTTTAACACCTGCTTTAAAACATCAGTGTGTCATGTACCAAGGTATATACTGTCCAAATTTCAGTACAATAGATGGTGTCTTTTAGAAGTTACAGTAATTTTTCCAGGTAAAGTAGTGAGGGAATAATCACCCTGTACAACATGCAATCATTGTAATATACACAAAACTAGCTTTTTTTTAAAGGCAATATTAAATACATACCAGTTTTGTCTGTGATGTTACAGGGCAAATATATATTTTCCATTTTCTTAACTACAATTTTTCTGGCGTAGATATATTTGTCCACAGGCAATCGGCAGGATCCATTTATATAGTCTATTGAAAGAAGATGAGTTCCTGCCCTTGATAGCGGTGTATTGCATGTCACGTTCCACTCTTTGCTTATACCCACAGGCAAAGTAGTAAGTAAATGCTTCAAAGGCAGAATTCTACAATCACAAGCCCAGCGATTGTAAGATAGATCAATATCTGCCCTTAAAATGTGGCCGTACAAGAAGACCAATGGGGTAATGCTGACCAGCGCATTGTTGCTAAGCCTCAGGATCTGAAAAGTAGAGATGAATAATATAAATTAATATTTAAAGACATATAACACTTATTTATTGCGCATTTCTACTAGATTTGTGCAAAAAAAAAGTTTTTAATGCATTCAAAAATTTTAATTTATTTCTTAAAGGTGTTGTCCACTCCTGAAAATTAGCAGCACACTGTTAAACAAAGAAGTAAAACGTGCTCACTAGTGTTGAGCATTCCGATACCGCAAGTATCGGGTATCGGCCGATACTTGCTGTATCGGAATTCCGATACCGACTTCCGATATTTTTTCAATATCGGAATTCGGCATCGGAATCGGAAGTTCAAAATGATTGACAGCCTGACGTCATCATGATGCGCGGTGTGTGCGCATCATGATGCGCCGTCATTTCGGGCCTTCCGGGGGTCTCTGCCGGCCTGCCGGGGGGCTGTGCCGGCCTGCCGGGGGGCTGTGTGGACTGCCCGGGGTCTGTACCGGCCTGCCGGGGGGCTGTGCCGGCCTGCCGGTGGTCTGTGCACCCTGTGGGGGTCTGTACCGGCCTGCCGGGGGGCTGTGCCGGCCTGCCGGTGGTCTGTGCACCCTGTGGGGGTCTGTACCGGCCTGCCGGGGGGCTGTGCCGGCCTGCCGGGGGGCTGTGCTGATGTCCGGGGGTCTGTGCAAGCATCGTCCGATGGGACTACAAGTCCCATCTGGCGATGCCTGCTACCATGACAGTGATTGACACATTAGCCAATGATGGGACAGTAGTAGTCCCATCATCCGGCTAATGTGTTAAATGTTAAAAAAAAAAAAAAAAAAATACTACATACATACTACATACATACTACATGCATGCTACATACATACTACATGCTACATACATACTGCATGCTACATACATACTACATGCATACTACATGCATGCTACATACATACTACATACATACTACATATATACTACATGCATGCTACATACATACTACATGCTACATACATACTACATGCTACATACATACTACATGCTACATACATACTACATATATACTACATACATGCTACATACATGCTACATACATACTGCATACTACATACATACTACATACATACTACATGCATACTACATACATACTACATGCTACATACATACTACATGCATGCTACATGCATGCTACATACATACTACATGCTACATACATACTACATGCATGCTACATGCATGCTACATACATACTACATGCTACATACATACCACATACATACTACATACATACTACATGCTACATACATACTACATATATACTACATGCATGCTACATACATACTACATGCTACATACATACCACATACATACTACATACATGCTACATGCTACATACATACTACATATATACTACATACATACTACATACATACTACATACATACTACATACATACTACATGCATGCTACATGCATGCTACATGCATGCTACATACATACTACATGCTACATACATACCACATACATACTACATACATACTACATACATACTACATGCTACATACATACTACATATATACTACATGCATGCTACATACATACTACATGCTACATACATACCACATACATACTACATACATGCTACATGCTACATACATACTACATATATACTACATGCATGCTACATACATACTACATACATACTACATGCTACATACATACCACATATATACTACATACATACAATACATTCATACAAAACATACATAGACATACAGTACATATAACATAGAGTAACATACTTACCAATACTTGTCACATTGTTCCCCGAAGCCATTGTCTTTTCCGGAATAAATATTAACATAACAAACCACAAAAATACTCACCCACGATCCGAAGCAGTCCACGAGTGTGTCCCACGACGATCTTGGGTAGAGAACGGCAGCATCAGCTGTTGCTGCCGTTCTCTACGGGCTGCAGGAATCCAATGACGGAAGGTAGGTATCCTTCCGCACTGTATTCCTCCGCCACTTAAAAAAAAAAAAAGTCCCTAGTCTCACTTTATGCCATTGCTGCGTGGGAAATTCCCACACAGCAATGGCATAAAGTGAGACTAGGGACTTTTTTTTTTTTTTTTAAGTGGCGGAGGAATACAGTGCGGAAGGATACCTACCTTCCGTCATTGGATTCCTGCAGCCCGTAGAGAACGGCAGCAACAGCTGATGCTGCCGTTCTCTACCCAAGATCGTCGTGGGACACACTCGTGGACTGCTTCGGATCGTGGGTGAGTATTTTTGTGGTTTGTTATGTTAATATTTATTCCGGAAAAGACAATGGCTTCGGGGAACAATGTGACAAGTATTGGTAAGTATGTTACTCTATGTTATATGTACTGTATGTCTATGTATGTATTGTATGAATGTATTGTATGTAGTATGTATGTAGTATATATGTGGTATGTATGTAGCATGTAGTATGTATGTAGTATGTATGTAGCATGCATGTAGCATGCAGTATGTATGTAGCATGCATGTAGTATATATGTAGTATGTATGTGGTATGTATGTAGCATGTAGTATGTATGTAGCATGCATGTAGTATGTATGTAGTATGTATGTAGCATGCATGTAGTATATATGTAGTATGTATGTAGCATGTAGTATGTAGCATGCATGTAGTATATATGTAGTATGTATGTAGCATGTAGTATGTATGTAGCATGCATGTAGTATATATGTAGTATGTATGTAGCATGTAGTATGTAGCATGCATGTAGTATATATGTAGTATGTATGTAGCATGTAGTATGTATGTAGCATGCATGTAGTATATATGTAGTATGTATGTAGCATGTAGTATGTATGTAGCATGCATGTAGTATATATGTAGTATGTATGTAGCATGTAGTATGTATGTAGCATGCATGTAGTATATATGTAGTATGTAGCATGTAGTATGTATGTAGCATGCATGTAGTATGTATGTAGCATGCATGTAGTATGTATGTGGTATGTATGTAGCATGTAGTATGTATGTAGCATGTATGTAGTATATATGTGTTATGTATGTAGCATGTAGCATGCATGTAGCATGCATGTAGTATGTATGTAGTATGTATGTAGTATGTATGTGGTATGTATGTAGCATGCATGTAGTATGTATGTAGCATGTAGTATGTATGTAGCATGCAGTATGTATGTAGCATGCATGTAGTATGTATGTAGTATATATGTAGTATGTATGTTGCATGTAGTATTTATGTAGTATGAATGTAGCATGTATGTAGTATGCATGTTGTATGTATGTAGCATGTATGTAGCATGTAATTTTTTTTTTTTTTTTATTTTTTTTTAACATTTAACACATTAGCCGGATGATGGGACTACTACTGTCCCATCATTGGCTAATGTGTCAATCACTGTTATGGTAGCAGGCATCGCCCGATGGGACTTGTAGTCCCATCGGACGATGCCTGCACAGACCCCCGAAGCCTGCACAGACCACCGGCAGGCCGGCACAGCCCCCCCGGCAGGCCGGCACAGCCCCCCGGAGCCTGCACAGCCCCCCCGGCAGGCCGGCACAGCCCCCCGGCAGGCCGGCACAGCCCACCGGAGCCTGCACAGCCCCCCGGCAGGCCGGCACAGACCACCGGAGGCTGCACAGACCCCCTGGCAGGCCGGCACAGCCCCCCGAAAGGCCCGTACAGACCCCAGAGAGGCTGTACAAGGCAAAAACAGGGTTTTTCTTATTCCGATACCGGAAGTCCCATAGACTTGAATGGGACTTCCGGTATCGGAATCGGCGATACCGATACTTTTTTTAAAGATCGGCCGATCCATTCCGATCCGATACTTTGAAGTATCGGACGGTATCGCTCAACTCTAGTGCTCACCTTACCAGTCCCCCGCTTATTATCTTATAATGCTGATCGTGTTCTGTACTGCCACTTCTGCCTCAACAGGTATGTGACCACTGCAGCCAGTCACTGGCCACAAAGGTGACTGCAGCCAATCACTGGTCACTGCAGTTGGATGTAATTGGCTGCAGCAGTCATATGATTGTACAGCCAAAACAGGATGTACAGAGGCTGGCCGTGAACATCCTATCCCGATTATAAGGATATGTGGCCACTGTAATCAATAACTGGTCATAGTGATGATGCCCGCCCCTGCAGGAAGAGGAAGGACAGAGACTGGCAAGGAATCCAGTGAGTGGTAGGAGAGCAATGGTGGGAGATTACTAAGGTGCACATGCTCAAATTTGTTTTTATTTTTCTGCACTCTGGATGGCTTTAAAAAATGAATTTGGGGGTGAACAATTCCTTTTACATCATTTTATTGTTTGTGCTCTTTTTAGAATCTCTCTTTAGTTCCCTTCTCTAACAGTGGTGCATATCAGATATTCATGGTACTCACTGGATAGATTGGTTGTGGGCCTTACCATGAGGGTGCAGTAAGTAGATACAAAAATAATAGTGGCCCAAACCTACTAAGTCTGGTGTGTTATACGCAAGCAAAAGTAACAGAGGTGGTCGGTGTAATCTGCAGCACGGTTGTAAAAAGGCACTCATCTTTTAATACATTTTGGAACATTGATGTAAAAAACCAATTAATTCAGAATTGCTCCTGATCTCCATAGTAGAGTTAAAAGGATTGTCGAGTCTGAAAGGAATAGTCAGCGGTCTCTCTGTGACTTCAGACTTATAAATTCCCACAACACGCATTGATTCGCTGGTTTCTGAGCCGTGAATGGCAGTGATGTATGAGATATGCATACTCCCAGGCAGAAGCCATCTGGTAAATGTGGCCTAGCTCCATACAAGTGTATTGAGAGAGAGTGTGGCCATCTAGTGTCGTGGCCTTGCTCTATACACTTGTATGGTGCGAGGCCACGCTTACATCACAAGTCACCACCATTCCTGGCTCAGAAACTGGCAAATCATGGCAGTGCACAGTGCGTGTGCTTGGAGATTCATACGTCTGCAGTCACAAAGAGTGACTGCAGACTTTTCATTTTAGACCGGACAACCCCTTTAATAATGTGGCCAGCTTCTTGGAGATCATGCCCAGTTTTCTCATCACATCTAAAATTTGATTTGTGAGAAGTATTGCAAATGTTGTGCAAATCTACAGCACATCACAATACAACTTTGGGCCAATGTGTCTAATTCACCAGCAGCAATGAGGAATATTTTAGTGTTAGGGACGGCGGAACGTACTAAATATAAATAATAGGAAGTGTGTTGGCCGCCCGGGGTCCACCGTGCAGTAGGTGTAACAATCGCTGCTGAGTAATGGCAGACTCGCTATATGGCGGTATACTGCGCTCGGGTTAAACGTCACCCGAGGTGCGCAGAGCGGACTCTGTTAAACTCACAGAGGCGCTTTAGTATAAATAAAGCATAATCGCCAAGCCTGTTAGCTTAACAGGTCTCAGCTGGCTTGCACACATGGTATATGATCACAGGACACGGCCCAAGGCAGAGGTCGGTGTCCGTCTTGACCTACCGTGTGTGCGGCGTCGCTACCGCAGACGCCGGTAAGTGCTGCTAACTGCAGCGTGGCGGTAACTACTGCCGCTGTACGACAGTGCTGTGAGGCATAACACTATCGGACGCTAGAGTAGCGGTGCCGTATGCACTGTGGCGTATGGCTTGCCACTGACTGGCGCTGACTATAACTCTAATTCCCTAACCACATACATATCAGAGGGAAGGGGTTTCAAATGAGTCAGTCACCAGAATCATACATCCGTCACCATTCACACATAGCAAGTATAGTCTATACTAGCGCGTGGCCATGTGGGCCTTTTATAGCCATGCGCTTCCGGGACCTTCCAGGCCTCTGAGATGGGCCAATCAGATCAGGAGAAGGACCTGAGCACGTGACCCCCGATCTCCACTGGGAGATCGTCTCGTGGGCATGCCCAGTAGCGCGGCGAGAGGACTTAGCCTCTGGAGTGGTTTCCTGCAAAGTAGGTTGCGCTACCATTGCTGTTCCAGAGGTGGCAGCAACATCCAGACCCAGACAGCTGGTCTGAACAGGGTGCCTGGATCGCCGAGATTGCTGTGCAGGTCCCTGAGCGGTCGGAAAGGAATGGGAGACAGCTGGATGTACGCTCCGGATTCCTGCTGTGCAGCTGCAGGAAACCGACGCCTAATATTACCCCCCCTCCTAGGGCCCCACCTCTGAGCCTTGCTACACTCAAAGGCAGCGATCAGGAGCGGAGCGTGAATGTTCTCCACTGGCTCCCAGGTCCGGGCCTTTGGACCATGACCCTTCCAGTTCACCAAATAGAACTTTTTGCCACGCACAATCCTGCGTCCCACAATGGCGTTAACCTCAAACTCGTCCGAAGACAAGTCTGATGACCCGGCAGATGACTCAGAGAACCGGGCCATGTGAACAGGTTTGAGAAGGGACACGTGGAAAACGTCAGAAATGGCTAAATGTGGAGGAAGAGCCAGGCGGTAGACCACCGAGCTGATTCGCTCGAGAACCTTAAAAGGTCTGATGTATTGCAGCGCGAACATGGTGGACTCGGCCCGCAGCTTGATGTTTCGAGCAGAGAGCCTCACCAAGTCGCCGGGGGAAAAGGTTGGAGCGGGTCACCGATGTGTGTCGGCGGATGCCCTCATTCTTTCTTTAGAGGCATGAATTGCATCCTGAGTGCGATCCCAAATGTCGCGAGCCTGCACTGCCCAGTCTGCCACCCTGGAGTCAGTGGAGGACACTGGCATCAGGACAGGGACGCGCGGATGTTGGCTGTAATTTAGAAGGAATGGCATCTGACCAGTGGAATCAGCCACTGCATTATTCAGGGCAAATTCAGAACATGGTAGCAAGGATGCCCAATCATCCTGCCTGGCGGAGACAAAATGCCGCAGGTACGTGACCAAGGTTTGGTTGACTCTCTCAACCAAGCCGTTCGTCTCGGGATGGTAAGCGGAGGACAGGTTTAGCCCAATGCTGAGTAGGCTGCAGAGCTCCCTCCAAAACCGGGACACGAACTGGGAACCTTGATCACTAACAATTTTGTCCGGCATGCCATGCAGACGGAATACATGTTTTATGAACAGTGTGGCAAGACCACGAGCGGAAGGCAACCGTGCGAGTGGCAGCAGATGCACCATTTTAGAAAAATGGTCAGTGACCACCCAGATGACCGTACTGCCACCCGACTTGGGCAGGTCAACCACAAAATCCATGCCAACCATCTCCCAAGGTCTATCCGCCACCGGCAGAGGATACAATAACCCAGCCGGCCTCTGTCTAGAGGACCTGTTCCGTGCACACGAGATGCATGCTTGTATGTATTCCTTAGTGTCTCGAGCCATGTGCGGCAACCAATATGACCTTGCCAGGAATTCTGTGGTCCGCTTATTGCCAAAGTGACCACCGACCCTGGACGCGTGTGCCCAGGCGAGAACCTCCGGCCGTAGCTGAGGAGGCACAAAGGTCTTGCCCAGTGGCACTGACTCGAGAGCAACTGGAGCCATGGTCGTAAAGCTCTCCGAAGGGAGAATTAGCCATGGCTCAGCCTCCCCTTGCTCCGCTGAGACCACCAAGCGCGAGAGAGCATCCGCACGGACGTTCTTCTCTCCAGAGAGATAGTGCAAGGTGAAGCGCAAGCAGGAGAAGAGCGACCACCTAGCTTGACGAGAGTTCAAGCGCTGGGCCATTTTTAAATAGACCAGATTTTTATGGTCCTTATACACCTGTAAGGGAAACCAGGCTCCCTCCAGGAGATGTCTCCACTCGGAAAAGGCTAACTTCATTGCTAGCAGCTCCCTGTCCCCGATGGAGTAATTCTTCTCCGCCGGTGAGAAGGCCTTAGAGAAGAAGAAGCAGGGATGCTTCCGACCTTGAACATCCTTCTGGAAAAGGACTGCTCCTGCACCGATGGAAGAGGCATCTACCTCCAGGATAAACGGTTTATCCACATCGGGGCGGTGTAAGATGGGAGCGCCAGCAAAATGGGATTTTAGAGACGAGAAGGCCTTGGAGACCTGTTCAGACCAAGTGTTAGGATTAGCTCCTTTCTTTGTGAGAGCAACCAAAGGAGCTACCAGTGTGGAGAAGTGAGGTATGAACTGGCGGTAATAGTTGACGAACCCTAGGAAGCGCTGCACCGCTTTGAGTGAGTGTGGTTCCTGCCAGTCCATTACCGCTTGCAGTTTGGCCGGATCCATTGCCAACCCCTGGGCTGAGATGATGTAGCCCAGGAACGGCAAGGACTCCTGCTCAAACTGGCACTTCTCCAGCTTGGAAAAAAGAGAGTTCGCCCGCAGACGGTCGAAGACCCTGCAGACGTCTCTCCGGTGAGAGGTCAAATCTGGAGAGAAGATGAGGATGTCATCCAGATAGACCACCACCGAGGTGGAGAGCATATCGCGGAAGACGTCGTTGATGAAATCCTGGAAGACAGCAGGCGCATTACAAAGGCCAAAAGGGCATGACCAGATATTTGTAGTGGCCATCCCTGGTATTAAAGGCTGTCTTCCACTCGTCTCATTCATGAATGTGGATCAGGTTGTACGCCCGCCTCTGTAGTCAATGCAGGGATGTAACTCTCCACTCTTCTTCTGCACGAATAAGAACCCTGCACCAGCCGGCGACACCGACTTTCTGATAAAACCTCTAGCCAGGTTCTCCCGGATATCTTGAGACATAGCTGTTATGAATGAGTCACCGGAGGAGGAAAAAACAAAAACACAAGCTAAGTCCAGAAAACTGGAGAGGTTGGTAGCTAGCGGATTGCAGACCCCTGATCCTATTCACCACAACTAACAGTAGCCGTGGGGGGTTCCTACGGTGCCCTAGACCCCTTGTCACAGCCGGAGAGCTAAATAAGCCTAAAGAAAGAAAGGGGAAATCTAAACTTCCCCAGAGCAGGCCCCAAAGCAATAGACAGCCCCCAACATGTATTGTCGGTGAAAAACAGATGAAAACACAAACACAGACAGAAAGACAGGCTGAGCAAATGATGGGGCCCAACTAACTAGATAGGAAAGGACAGAAAAGATGCTGGCTGCAATCATGCAAAAAACCCTGCCAAAAATAATGTCCATCACGTCTGATAGAAAAGGCCCTGAAGTCACTAGACTTCAAAATCACTATATCAGCACTCAGGTATATTCTGAAGACAGAGCAAAGAGATCAACTGATCAGAGACAAAAATGGAGTTCAGCCCGTCCCAACCAGGGCAGGCTGAACACAAACACTAAGTAAACAGACAAAATCTCATGGAAAAATAGCAGAGCAAAAACTTAGCTTTTAGTAGACAGGAACTAAACTGGATGCCAGAGCTCAGAGCATAAAGGATCACCAGCACCCCTGCAGGGCGTCGGCTGCTTTATATCCACTCAGAAGTTCCGGATGTCCAATCACACTCCACCTGTTCAGATGACAGGTTCTTCCCATCCAGATCAATTTCACTACCTCCTTTCACCAGCAGAGGGAGTTCATCAGACATCAGAGGTGAAGGAGAAAATGAACTCATAACACATAGCCTTTGTCTCAGGGAGTGACAGCGGATACACACAGCCTCTAGGAGGTTCCGTGCCTGGCAGAAGATCTATCAGGCCATCGTAAGGACGGTGCGACGGGAGTGTCTCCGCAGATTTTTTAGAGCAGACGTCCGCGTACTGGTGATAAGGTTTAGGAAGCGCGGAGAGATCCGCGGGCACTTCAGTGGAAGCTACCTGAACACTGCCCCTCAGGCACCTTCCCTCACAGTCCTTGCTCCAACCAGTATATTCCCCGAAGCCCAATCAATATGAGGGGAGTGACAACGGAGCCAGGGAAATCCGAGAAGCACCTGGTCGATGCCATCTGGCAAAATGAACAAGGACACAATCTCACAATGAGAGGGTGAGATTGAGAGGCTGAGTGGGGCTGTCTGGTGGGTCACCTGAGATGGTAAAGGTGCACCATTAACCACCCTGATGGTCAGAGGTTGGGGCAGTAACACCAGTGGAATAGTTTTGGGAGAAAAGAGTTTCATATTTGTCTGACCACCACCTACGACCACTGGACGTGATCGTTTTTCCGACCGCAGAGGACACGTGCTAGCCGAGTAACCAAACTGCCGGCACTGGTAACAACGTGCGGAGCTTCGCACCGGACGAGGCTTGGGGCCAGCGCAAGACACCTCCATAGGTTCGGAGGATGTAAGCTCCTGAGCAGGAGGGCTTAGCGGCTCGGTGAAGGTGGGAGCCAAGTTAACCCTTCGTCTGGATTGTGCACGTTCCAGCCCGCGCTCCATAAACCGGAGATCAATGCGGGTGGAGATGGCAATCACTTCCTCCAGACTTGCGGGGACCTCTCTGGTTGCTAGAGCATCTTTGACATGCTCAGCTAACCCTCTCCAAAACACAGGGATGAGTGCTTTATCAGGCCACTCTAGTTCGGAAGCCAATGTCTGGAATCGGACGGCATAATGGCTGACCGAGAGAGACCCCTGTGTTAGGGCCAATATTTGGAGAGAGGTGTCGTGCATGATCCGTGGTCCCAAAAATACCTGCTTCAGAGCCACGAGGAACTGAGCAGCGCCCTGAACCACGGGATCATCACGCTCCCACAACGGCATAGCCCACTCTAATGCCCTGCCAGATAAAAGAGAAACAATAAACCCCACCTTAGCCCGCTCTGTAGGGAACCGTGCAGCCAGTAACTCAAGCTGGATAGAGCACTGACTCACAAATCCCCTACAGGTGGCGCTGCCACCCGAAAACTTGTTGGGTAGCGGGAGGCGAGATATTCTCGGCATAGGCGTGAGTGTGGGCACGCGTGAGACAGCCTCTGCGACTGCCTGAGCAGCGGCTACCGTAGCATTCGCAGCTGAGGTGGAGCTCTCGATAGCTGCCAACCTGCTCTCCAGCTGCCGAATGTACCGCTGCAGCTGCTGCAGGTCCGCCATTACTAGCCAGACCCTGGCGCTAGTATAATGTTAGGGACGGTGAAACGCACTAAATATAAATAATAGGAAGTGCGTTCGCCACCCGGGGTCCACCGTGCAGTAGGTGTAACAACTGCTGCTGAGTAATGGCAGACTCGCTATATGGCGGTATACTGCGCTCGGGTTAAACGTCACCCGAGGTGCTCAGAGCGGACTCTGTTAAACTCACAGAGGCGCTTTAGTATAAATAAAGCATAAACACTGAGCCTGTTAGCTTCACAGGTCTCAGCTGGCTTGCACACACGGTATATGGTCACAGGACACGGCCCAAGGCAGAGGTCGGTGTCCATCTTGACCTACCGTGCGTGCGGCGTCGCTAACGCGGACGCCGGTAAGTGCTGCTAACTGCAGCGCGGCAGTAACTACTGCCTCTGTATGACAGTGCCGTGAGGCATAACACTATCGGACGCTAGAATAGCGGTGCCGTATGCAATGTGGCGTATGGCTTGCCACTGACTGGCGCTGACAATAACTCCAATTCCCTAACCACATACGTAATAGCAGAGCGAAGGGGTTTCAAATGAGTCAGTCACCAGAATCATACATCCGTCACCATTCACACATAGCAAGTATAGTCTATACTAGCGCATGGCCTAGCGGCCATGCGGGCCTTTTATAGCCATGCGCTTCAGGGACCTTCCAGACCTCTGAGATGGGCCAATCAGATCAGTAGAAGGACCTGAGCACGTGACCCCCGATCTCCACTGGGAGATCGTCTAGTGGGCATGCCCAGTAGCGCGGCGAAAGGACTTAGCCTCTGGAGTGGTTTCCTGCAAAGCAAGTTGCACTACCATTGCTGGTCCAGAGGTGGCAGCAACATCCAGACCCAGAGAGCTGGTCTGAGCAGGGCGCCTGGATCACTGAGATTGCTGTGCAGGTCCCTGAGTGGTCGGAAAGGAATGGGAGACCGCTGGATGTATGGCTTCGGATTCCTGCTGTGCAGCAGCGGGAACCCGACGCCTAACATTTTAGTATGACCATTTCGCAGCACTGCAGGGCACGCAATATTCCCCCCCACCAGGAAGTCCAACATACGAAACATGCGTCGGGGCGACACTAGGAACGTACATCATCTTTTCTTCCCATATGGGTAAGCGCTATTTTGCACCTTATGTATACTAAGGGACTTCGGATCTTGCTCTACCATCTACACTCACACAAACGTACCCTCTTTCTTTGACTATACATCTGGACAAGTGTTGTGAGAACAGTTTTCTTAGTTATATGCCATCTTGTGGCCATAACCCGGTACTGTCCAGTATGTATATATCCTTCTTTACTAGAGAAAACAAAAAGCAAAAAACACAAATATCCTGAACTAAAAAGTAAAAAATATACTGCAAATAATTCATAAAGGTAATAATAATAATAAGGGTATTTAGTAAACATAATTTTGATCAAAATAATGTACAAGCCATCCCGCCACGTCACGGCAACCCTTTTTTTTTTTTTTTTTGTTTTTTATTGTTTTTTATCCTTCTTTACTAGCAGGATTTCATATTTCCTATTTCCTATATTTTCCTATTTCCTATATTTCCTATATTGGCTTTTTGTGATATGTTAGTTCCAAGTCCAGTATTCTTCAATATTGGGATATTTACTGTAACCCATGGTGAAGTGCATGCCTGGTGAGGAACATAACTGTGCGTCTCCCGCAGACCATTTCATCGTATTTTCAGCTCAGCATTCAGCCTTACTACTTTAGTGTAATAATACAAAGAAATACAACCACTGACTAGAAAAAAATCATATATAAAGTGAAATAAATCACCTGCAGATTCCTAAGGTCTCTGAACGCATCGGGATCTATTTTGTGAATTCTGTTGTCTCTCAGATCGAGGTTCTGAAGTTGGGTGCAGTTGGCAAAGTCATCCCTCTGTATCCGCACAATACTGTTAGCAGATAACTGCAGAGTCTGGAGGGAGGTCAGTTTCCCAAGGCCTTTAATGAAAAGACATAAAATGTTAGTAAAAAATTATATTTGAAGTTTCGTAAGACATGATATATAAATTACATTATTCCAATATAGGCAGCATCCCACAGGACCTATGAAATGTTCCAAATACACAGAAGTAAATAGTAATAGATTAGGAATATATATGCCGATTTAAAAAAAAAAAAAAACATGTTAAAATGCTTCCAAATATTTTCAATAAGTACATATCAATAGCGGAACGCATGTAGCTACTCCATTTGATTTAATAATAATTGCTTGATTTTAATACGTATCAGTTTTTATATCTGTTTTCTACATACAGTGACATGTAAAAGTTTGGGCACCCTTGGAGATTTGTGTACTCAGATAACTTTGACGAGGTTTCAGACCTTAACCCCTTAGTGACACAACCAATTTGGTACTTAAATGACAAAGCCAATTTTTACAATTATGACCACTGTCACTTTATGAGGTTATAGCTCTGGAACGCTTCAATGGATCCCACTGATTCTGAGATTGTTTTTATTGCAACATATTGTACTTCATGTTAGTGTTAAATTTTCTGCGATATGACCTGCGTTTATGAAAAAACGGAAATTTGGCAAAAATTTTGAAAATTTTGCAATTTTCAAACTATTAATTTTTGTACCCTTAAATCAGAGCATCATATCGCACAAAATACTTAATAAATAGCTTTTCCCACATGTCTACTTTACATCAACACAATTTTGGAAACATATTTTTTTCTGTTAGGAAGTTATAAGGGTAAAAAGTTGACCAGTGATTTCTCATTTTTCCAACAAAATTTGCAAACCCTTTTTTTGGGACCACCTCACAAGTCATTTTGAGGGGTGTACATGACAGAAACTATCCAAAAGTGACACCATTATAAAAACTGCGCAAAACCACATTCAAGAAGTTTGTTAACCATTCAGGTGCTTCACGAGAACTAAAGCAATGTGGATGGAAAAAATGAACATTTTACTTTTTTCACAAAAATTTAATTTGCAATCAAATTTTTTTACTTTCACAAGGGTATCAGGAGAAAATGGACCACAAAACTTGTTGTGCAATTTCTCCTGAGTACGCCAATACCCCGAATGTCGAGGAAAACCACTATTTGGGCGCATGGCAGGGCTCACCGTTTGACTTTTTGATTGCAAATTTGGCTGAAATCGATGGCTGCGCCATGTCACATTTGGAGACCCCCCTGATGTACCTAAATAGTGGAATTCCCCCAATTCTGACTCCAACCCTAACCCCAACACACCCCTAACCCTAATCCCAACTCTAACCACAATCCTAACCAAAACTCTAACCCCAACACGCCCCTAACCCAAATCCCAACCCTAACCATAACATACCCCCTAATCTCAATTCTAACCCTAATCACAACCATAACTCTAACCACAACCCTATCCCTAGCCCCAACCCTAACCCTAACTTTAGCCCAACCCTAACTTTAGTCCAACCCTAACCCTAATGGAAAAATGTAAATAAATATATATATTTTTATTTTTTACATAACTAAGGGGATGATAAATGAGGTCTATCACAGTGATCAAAATTAACCAATAGGAAAAATGTCCTATTGTTGCCGGGTGCTGGCCGACAGATCTCGGTGGGCGCACTGTGCATGCACCCGCCATTTTCTTCATGGAAAAAGATCCCGCACGCCGGGTGACTTCACAGGGGGTTGCAGGGCCACTGGAGGTACCGGGGGGATCGAGGGACCCCATTTCTTTCTCCTCTGATGCACAATCACATCAGAGGAGAGAGAAATTAAATGGGAAATCGTACATTTTTTTGTTCGGTCGCCGTTATTCCGTTAAAGCCAACCTGAATCATGTTCTCCAGGGTCTCAGCTACCCCCGGAAGCCGAGTCCCTGGAGAAATTCCGACACTGGGGGGCGCTATACACTTATTTCTCAGCGCCGTTAAAAAGCAGCTCTGAGGCTGCCATCGTTAAAAGGCGTATTGGCCCTACTTTCTTTTTATCCTGCAATACTGTGGTATAGTAATATTGTTGATCGTAGGTTACAAACCCCTGAGGAGTCTAATAAAGTACAAAATAAAAAAGTTAAAAAAATGTGAAACATAAAAATCCAAAATTAATAATAATATTAATAATAATAATTTTATTTCTGTAGCACCAACATATGCCATAGCACTGTACATTTTAAAGGGGACTTTTACAGACAATAAAGACATTACAAAATAACAATAATCACATAAACAACAGATACCAAGAGGAATGAGGGTCCTGCTCGCACACTTACAATCTATGAGGAAATAGGGGAGATGCAATAGGTGGATGGTAACAATTGCTTGTATTGTACGTACCAGCCATAATATTAGAAATCAGGTGTTCATATAATGCTGCATGAACCGGTTATCACTCAGCCAGAATATGTAAAAGTACAGCCACAGAGGGCTATTAAAAGCATAAAGCTTTGAGAACATGATACGAGGAACCTGGTTATGGTGAAAATTTTGAATGAGCAACATAGGGATAGTTAAATAAATGTGTTGAGGTGGTAGGCCAATCTGAAGAAATGCATTTTTAGGGCACGCTTAATCGAATTATTCTGGGTAGTGCATTCCAAAGAATTGGCGCAGCACGTGAGAAGTCTTGGAGACGGGAGTGGGAGGTTCTGATTATTGAGGATGTGAGCCAGTGTTCGGATGTGGGGGGTGAATGAAAGCTCTGAATCAAGTATGACCCCAAGACAGCAGGCATGTTGCTGGGGAGTAATGGTAGAACCATACATGGAAAAGGCAATGTCGGGCATAGGTAGGTTAGTAGAGGGAGGAAACACAAGGAGTTCAGTTTTTGACAAGTTCAGTTTCAGATAGAGGGAGGACATGATGTTGGAGACAGTGGTAAGACAATCATTGGTGTTTTGTAATAATGCAGGCATGATGTCAAGAGTAGAGGTATATAATTTGGTGTCATCAGCATAGAGATGGTACTGGAAACCAAATCTACTGATTGTTTGTCCAAATTACCCCATACCACACTTAAAATTGAGTCTTTTTTTCTGTCTCCACACCTCTTTGACCAAAGTGCAATAAAAAGCGATCAAGTGCAAAAAATTCCAGGTGCAAAAATTAAAGATGTGTCTGACAGGATATCAGGACTCTTCAGACCTACAGATGACTACCCATTCCTGCTACTACATGTGGGGACAAATGACACCGCAAGAAACGACCTGGAAACCATCTGCAGAGACTTTGAAGACTTAGGCAAGAAAGTGAAAGAACTGGGAGCGCAGGTGGTCTTCTCTTCCATCCTCCCAGTGGATGGCCATGGAACAAGGAGGTGGAATAAGATTCTGCAGGTGAACAACTGGCTACGTCGATGGTGCCGTCAGCAACGATTTGGATTTCTGGATCACGGAGTGAACTACTTATATGATGGACTACTTGCTAGAGATGGGGTGCACCTTACGAAGACTGGAAAGCATGTATTTGGAAGTCGCCTTGCTACACTTGTAAGGAGAGCTTTAAACTAGAACAACATGGGAAGGGAAGCAAAAGACCAGAAAAAGCCATACACCTGACAAATGCTATTGAGAACTCTGCTATTAGAAGTGGAAAGGAAGAACAAAGACGAAAGAATCTAATTAATAAAAATATTGGAGAAAGAGAAACCAATCACAAACTAAAATGTTTCTATACTAATGCACAAAGCATGGGCAACAAACAAGGAGAATTGGAACTACTAACACAGGAAAAGAAATATGATGTCATTGGAATCACTGAAACTTGGTGGGACAATACACATGATTGGAATACAAGACTAGAAGGATACAACTTATTTTCAAGAAACAGACTTGATAAACGAGGAGGGGGTGTTGCATTGTATGTTCGAAACGCGTATATCTGCACAGATATTGAAGCTTCAGAGACTGGGAGTTCTGTGGAAACTGTTTGGGTAAGAATACAAGGACAGAACAATGGAAAGGACACCATTGTAGGCATTTACTACAGGCCGCCTGTGCAAGCCGAAGATATGGATGAACTCTTTATGCATCAGATGGCCAAGCTCTCCAAAAAATATGACATAGTTGTCATGGGAGATTTCAACTATCCAGACATTTGTTGGGAATCTCTCTCAGGCAATACTAACAGGTCAAGGAAATTCTTATCCTCTCTTGCTGACAACTTTATCTTCCAAAAGGTAGGGGAGAAAACAAGGGGAACTGCTACCTTGGATCTAATCCTTATAAACAGGGAGGAAATGGTTGAGGAGGTAAAAGTGGCTGGGACCCTAGGAGGTAGCGACCATGCTATTTTAGAATTTTGGATAACTAGAGGCGGAAGACCTGTGAAGACTCAGACGTCAAGGTTAGATTTCAGAAAGGCAGATTTTAAGGGATTCAGAAAGAGAATTGGAGGGATCCAATGGCTGGATATCCTTAAAGACAAAAATGTCCAGGAAGGATGGGAAATCTTGAAAAATGAAATTCTCAAAGCACAGTTGTTAACAATTCCGAAAAGAGGGAAGAATAGGAAGCATTTAAGGAAACCAGGATGGATGAACACAGAACTTAAGCACATGCTAAAAAGGAAGAAAAAAATGTTTATAAAATGGAAAGAGGGAGGCATATCTAAAGAAGAATATAATGCTGTCTGCAGAACCTGCAGGGCACAAATCAGATTAGCTAAAGCTGAAAATGAGCTGAGGCTTGCAAGAGATGTCAAAAGCAATAATAAAGGATTTTGGGGATATGTCAAAAGTAAAAGAAAAGTCAAAGATGCTATAGGATTTTTACAGGATGAAAATGATGAAATGGTAAGACAGGATGTTGAGAAGGCTGAACTTTTAAATTCCTATTTTGCATCTGTTTTCTCTCAGAAAGGAAATGCAACATCAACTGTTATTCACTGTCCTATTAAGGGAATAGAAGAATCCAGGATATCTATAAACAGAAAGATAGTGAGGAAACACTTAGCTAACCTAAATGAATTCAAGTCTCCAGGTCCAGATGAATTACACCCCAGAGTACTGAAGGAGATAGCAGAAGAAATTTTTGAACCCCTCTCCATAATCTTTGAAAATTCTTGGAGAACAGGAGAAGTGCCAGAAGACTGGAGAAGAGCAAATGTTGTTCCTATCTTCAAAAAGGGGAAGAAGGTGGACCCAGGAAACTATAGGCCGGTGAGTCTGACTTCGATACCAGGAAAGATCTTTGAACAAATTATTAAACAACATGTATGTCAATACCTGGATAAGAATGAAGTGATTAAACAGAGTCAGCATGGGTTTGTAACTAATAAGTCATGTCAGACTAACTTAATTTCCTTCTATGACGGTATCACTGATTGGGTGGATCAAAGAAATGCTGTAGATATAGTATATCTTGACTTCAGCAAAGCATTTGACAAAGTCTCTCATACAATCCTTATTGAAAAAATGATTAAGTATGGAATGGACAAGGCAACTGTTAGGTGGATTCATAACTGGCTTAGTGATCGGACCCAAAGAGTGGTCGTAAATGGCTGCACATCCAGTTGGAAGAATGTCTCAAGTGGGGTACCACAGGGCTCTGTCCTGGGCCCTGTATTGTTCAACATCTTTATCAATGATTTAGATGAAGGAATTGAGGGTAAACTGATTAAATTTGCTGATGACACAAAGCTAGGAGGGATAGCTAATACTAGAGAAGAGAGAGAGGATTCAAAAAGATTTAAATAAACTGGAGAAGTGGGCAGCAACTAACAGAATGGTTTTTAACAGGGAGAAATGCAAAGTACTACATCTGGGCAATAAAAATGAAAAAAGCATATATAGAATGGGAGGAATAGGGCTAAGTGACAGCACATGTGAAAAAGACTTGGGTATACTAATAGATCACAGACTGAATATGAGTCAACAGTGTGATGCAGCAGCAAAAAAGGCAAATGCAATTCTAGGATGTATTAACAGAAGCATACAGTCTAGATCACGTGAAGTCATTATTTCCCTCTACTCCTCTTTGGTCAGACCTCATCTGGAATATTGTGTCCAGTTTTGGGCACCACATTTTAAAAAAGACATCAACAAACTGGAGCAAGTTCAGAAAAGAGCGACCAGAATGGTGACCGGTCTGCAAACCCTGTCTTATGAGGAAAGGTTGCAGGATTTGGGAATGTTTAGTTTGCAAAAGAGAAGACTGAGAGGAGACTTAATAGCTGTCTACAAATATCTTAAGGGCTGTCACATTGTAGAAGGATCAACTTTATTCTCATTTGCACAAGGAAAGACTAGAAGCAATGGGATGAAACTGAATGGGAGGAGACACAGATTAGATATTAGAAAAAACTTTTTGACAGTTAGAGTGATCAATGAGTGGAACAGGCTGCCACGAGAAGTGGTGAGTTCTCCTTCAATGGAAGTCTTCAAACAGAGGCTGGACAGACATCTGACTGGGATGATTTAGCGAATCCTGCTTTGAGCAGGGGGTTGGACCAGATGGCCCAGGAGGTCCCTTCCAGCTCTACGATTCTATGATTCTATGATTCTAAGTGATCAAATTGAACACAAATTGGTAGCAATAAAAATATCTGCTCACCACACAAAAAACAAGGCCCCTACATATCTACATCAATTGAAAAATAAAAATATTATGGGTCTCAGAAAATGGCAGCAGAGACTAATTTTTTATTTATTTATTTTTTTAGAAATTTCTGAATTTTTTAAAAGTTAGATTAGAAAAAATATATGTTTTGCATTGCCGTAATTGTACTTTCCTTGAGTATTATATTACCATGAAAATAAAAAAATATATACTGGTCCAATTTCTTTTGCATGCAAAAGAAGACTGAACATCTGAATGAGGCCTTAGCTGCAGTGAAAGCCAAATCTTTAGTCCACCCAATGTAATGTTTGCACTGCTGATGTACATGAGCTGTACTGGCAGCTTTCTCTCGCTGGTCAGAGTATAGGGAGGTAGCTGTGATTAGGCAGCCAGACTGCATAGTGATCACACAACATACAGCATAAATAGCAATACTTCATCCTCAGATCCCGCTGCAGCTAAAAACAAAAGATTTTATAGGAAATATAGCACCAACAAGTGAATGTGACACATCATTACTTTGTACTGCCCTTAGATAGGGAAGCATAAACCTTGTGACAGATTCCCTTCAAATGAAGATTTTTCCTATGGGAGTATCTTTTCCTAATGTGATTCTTCACATTTTGGGACATAAGTGTTCACACATTTCTCATGTAAGTCGTCACACCTACACCTTGTGTTTGCCCCACTGCTTCTTTTGGGTACCGTTCCTTCAGCTTCCAAGATGGCCTCTGCAGTGGCATTGGAAGTGCATTGGTTAGTCTAAACAACACCCTCCTGGCCTGTGCTATGCAGTGAAGTAGTCTGTTTAGATAAGAAGAGATCTTGAATAGGGATGAGCGAGTATACTCATTAGGATTCGTACTCGGCGAGTAATGCAGTACTCGCGGTACTCGAATCCTGGCGAGTAAATTTCACTACTCGCCTTGCAGTATTCGGCACAGCCCGCACAGTACCCGCACAGCCCAGCACAGCCCTGCACAGTCCCCGCACAGCCCAGCACAGTACCTGCACAGTCCCCGCACAGCCCAGCACAGTCCCACACAACCCAGCACAGTCCCCGCATAGTACCTGCACAGCCTGGCACAGTCCCCGCACAGTACCTGCACAGCCCTGCACTCTCCCGCACAGCCCAGCACAGTCCCGCATTGCCCGTCACAGACCCCGCACAGTACCTGCACAGCCCAGCACAGGCCAGCACAGTCCCCGCACAGCCCAGCACAGTACCTGCACAGTCCCCGCACAGTCCCTGCACAGCCCAGCACAGTCCCACACAACCCAGCACAGTCCCCGCACAGTACCTGCACAGCCCTGCACTCTCCCGCACAGCCCAGCACAGTCCCGCATTGCCCGTCACAGACCCCGCACAGTACCTGCACAGCCCAGCACAGGCCAGCACAGTCCGGCCTTTGAAAGTAGCAACCCTAAATGTTATCATCGACCCTTTAACAGGAACTAGAGGCATTCCACATGGCACTATGAAAATATGAAAATAGGCAGAAAGGACTGCCAATATGAGCATAAACGGCAACGGAGTACCTGGTAGGATGACTATACATGAGAAATGTATAGTTATTATTAAGTCCCAGATTGGAGGATCATTTAAAGTATATTTTCTTAAATAGGGATCTTCAAAGGTTGTAAAATCAAAATTTGTCTATAAAATCCAATAAATTCTAGATTCTCTCTGTATCTGACTTTCTTCTGCATGGTTTGCCCCCTATGAAACTTTGGTTGCACAGTACATTTATGATATGACATGAGGTAAAAAATACATTTGCTACTAAACTAGGTGATCTTACCTTTTGGGACAAAGGTAAGTCTGTTCCTGGTAATCACAAGGCTGTGTAGAGACGCCAACATTACATCTTTTCCCTCCTGCTCATAATTTATAGAAATCATGGAGATGTAATTATTACTGATATTTAAAGTTTCCAAAGACGAGAACTTGTAAAAAATATTCAGATGAAAAGATGATATTAGGTTATTGCCCAGGTTGATATGTTTCATGGTCTTCAGTAATCTCGGTGCTCGAGGCCAAGAAGGTGATTTCTGTAACTCTTGAAGATTAGTAATTCCAGCTGAAGTGCATCTCAGAGAATACACGTGGTCCCATTGACATCCGGATTTGGTTTTCAATCCGAAATTGGTTTCTAGACCGCTAAGAGATCCAGCAAGAAGAAAAGATGTCGCCACGAATAGCCAGGAGATCCCCATGGTATCTTAAACGAGCAGAAACAAAATGATAAAATCTATAGTTAGATAGAAGCTAGAATCTAGCTACTGGTATTCTGCGGTAAAAAAAAGTAGGAGGTAATTAAACTGGCCCCAAAAAATCCACAAAATTCACAAAATAATGAAGTAAATTATACTGACCTTACCATTGCTACATTTCTGCTCTTTCAGTGCTGCCTGGGAACCCTGCCAGTCTCCAAACAAAAAGTTCTGGCAAAATAAGTTTTAAGGATAACATATCCATACATAACAAGATATATAGAGCTCCTCTCAGTACGTTCTATTCTGACAAAGCAGACATGACCGCTGTAGTCAGTCACATGCTTGTCCAGCTGGGACAGGATGTACAATAACTGAGAAATAGGCAACATTGAAATAAAAATTGGACCAGCATAGGGAGCATGGTAGTGTAAGTATATTTTATTACTTTAGAGAATGGTGAATTTATTTTTATTTAAAAAAAAAAAAACAGTTTACAGGTGGACAGTCCCTTTTATCAAATACACTGCTCAAAAAAATAAAGGGAACACTCAAATAACACATCCTAGATCTGAATGAATGAAATATTTTCATTGAATACTTTGTTCTGTACAAAGTTGAATGTGCTGACAAAATCACACAAAAATCATCAATGGAAATCAAACTTATTAACCAATGGAGGCCTGGATTTGGAGTCACACACAAATTTAAAGTGGAATGTAATGTTCTTAAAACAAGTTAAAATGATGCTCAGCATTGTGTGTGGCCTCCACGTGCCTGTATGACCACCCTACAATGCCTGGGCATGCTCCTGATGAAGTGGCGGATGGTCTCCTGAGGGATCTCCTCCCAGACCTGGACTAAAGCATCTGCCAACTCCTGGACAGTCTGTGGAGCAACGTGACGTTGGTGGATGGAGCGAGACATGATGTCCCAGATGTGCTCAATTGGATTCAGTTCTGGGGAACGGGCGGGCCAGTCCATAGCTTCACTGCCTTCATCTTGAAGGAACTGCTGACACACTCCAGCCACATGAGGTCTGGCATTGTCCTGCATTAGGAGGAACCCAGGGCCAACCGCACCAGCATATGGTCTCACAAGGGGTATGAGGATCTCATCTCGGTACCTAATGGCAGTCAGGCTACCTCTGGCGAGCACATGGAGGGCTGTGCGGCCCTCCAAAGAAATGCCACCCCACACCATTACTGACCTACTGCCAAACCGGTCATGCTGAAGGTTGTTGCAGGCAGCAGATCGCTCTCCACGGCTTCTCCAGACTCTGTCACATCTGTCAAATTTGCTCAATGTGAACCTGTTTTCATCTGTGAAGAGCACAGGGCGCCAGTGGCGAATTTGACAATCCTGGTGTTCTGTGGCAAATGCCAAGCGTCCTGCATGGTGTTGGGCTGTGAGCACAACCCCCATCTGTGGACGTCGGGCCCTCAGACCATCCTCATGGAGTCGGTTTCTAACCGTTTGTGCAGACACATGAACATTTGTGGCCTGCTGGAGGTCATTTTGCAGGGCTCTGGCAGTGCTCCTCCTGTTCCTTCTTGCACAAAGGCGGAGGTTGCTGCTGCTGCTGGGTTGTTGCCCTCCTACGGCCCCCTCCACATCTCCTGGTGTACTGGCCTGTCTCCTGGTAGTGCCTCCAGCCTCTGGACACTACGTTGACAGACACAGCAAACCTTCTTGCCACAGCTCGCATTGATGTACCATCCTGGATTAGCTGCACTACCTGAGCCACTTGTGTGGGTTGTAGAGTCCGTCTCATGCTACCACGAGTGTGAAAGCACAACCAACATTCAAAAGTGACCAAAACATCAGCCAGAAAGCACTGGTACTGAGATGTGGTCTGCGGTCCCCACCTGCAGAACCACTCCTTCATTGAGAGTGTCTTGATAATTGCCAATAATTTCTTTCTGTTGTCTATTCCATTTGCACAACAGCATATGAAATTGATTGTCAATCAGTGTTGCTTCCTAAGTGAACAGTTTGATTTCACAGAAGTTTGATTTACTTGGAGTTATATTTTGTTAAGTGTTCCCTTTATTTTTTTGAGCAGTGTATATAGGATTCTCAAAATATTAATCTCTTTATCTTAATATAGTGTATAGTTTCAGTCAATGTAATCTTCGATTCTAACTACAAAACCCTACCCTTCCCCCCGGTATGATTTGCCGCCATTTACCTTTGTATTATACGCTTAGTGAAGTGTACCAATTTTTCCTACTTTTCTGCAGTTACTTGAATAAAGAGTGCGGGCATTCCAGTTTATGAAGAGGGCTACCTTGGTGAGACAGCAAACAATGGTCATATGGCTTGATCTTGTGGATGTGCCATAAATCTATTTGATAGTAACTCCCATTTACAGAGGAAATCAAGCAAGAAATTAAATTCTGAGACAGAAGACATCACATTAGTAGAGTGCATCTTCTAGGACCACCACCAATCTCCAGAAGGAAATGTCTCTACAGTGTGCTCAACCCCCTTTCACATTGCTCAGAAAAAATCTTTGAAAAGTGTTATTTTGATTGCTGGAAAATAGTTTTCTAATCATGCCGATGCCAAAAGTGACCCTTGGGGCAAGCATTGTCTTAGGGCTGATCAGTAGAATGGAATCAATGTTACTGGACTAATCTCTGAATATGAACCAAGGGAGGAAAATATGAATAATGGTCAGGAATGGATTAAAAGTACCAAGATAAATACAATAAAACACCTTTATTGAGACAAATGGTGTAAAGGTGGCACTATTACACAGGAAATGTGCCTGCACATACATACAGCATATATAAAAAAAGGATGGAAAAAAATGCAAATAAATATCATATATTCAGATTATACACCATGAGACATAAAATAATTAATATATAAGGGGGGCAAAGAGAGTAGTCCATGAAAATGTGTAACAGCAATATATAGAAATCAATGTGCTGAGATACGCAACAGGTGTATAGATGGTAGAATGAAGCAGCACCAATACTAGGAAAATAAGAGCCAATATAGGAACTAAATCACACCACAATGGAAAGACAATATATGACTATCAAACAAATTATATAGAAGGTATAAGTGAAATCATGATCAGATAGCAATAGTAAGATGATGATCATTGTGCCTGCAGTGTAGAGAGAAATTCAAATATTATCTGGGTGTTGGGTAGTATGTGTGCAGCATGCACCCCGGCGCACGTTTCAGATCTCGTTCCTTCATCAGGGTACCAACACCCTCTGACAAAGGACAAGGTACGAAATGCGTGTCGGCATCTCAGCACATTGATTTCTATATAGTTCTGTTGCACATTTTGAAGCCTACTCACTTTGCCCCCTTATGTATTAATGTTTTTTATGTCTTATGGTATATAGTCTGGATATATAATATTTATTTGCATTTTTTCCATCCTTTTTTATATATGCTGTATGTATGTGCAGGCACATTTCCTGTGTAATTATGCCACCTTTCCACCATTTGTCTCAGTAAAGGTGTATATTGTATTTATCTTGGTTCTTTTAATCCTGACCATTATTTGGATTCCCCTCCCTTGGATCTACTGAACTAACTTGAATGGTCTGCCATTCTTTTCCATGCACATGTATGTCACCACCACCATTGTCATCTCACATAATATGATTAGATGATATACATGAATTGCTTTGTTCCAGTGTGTTTTGACTTTAATCTCTGAATATGTAAATTCCTCTTACATGGAAAGCTAACAGCTTTGACATGTTGATGGTTTAATTATCTCAAGCCTAGTGATAGGTTCCTTCTAAGGCTATATTCACATCATGTTTTGGCCACACAGTCGAAGCTTCATCAGGACCTCCATGTGAATACCTCAAAAAACAGGATTTACGCATATCTGTCGACGGGCCTTTTTGTAATTTTGTACTCTGTCTGACCTCATTTTAGACAATGCTTTTTTTCGGAGATGCACAGAAACACAATCATGTGCCTGCCTGAAAAAAGTTTAAACTAACGTAAATGAGATTAGACAGAGCACAAAATGAGTCCATCTGCTTCATTAAAGTCAGTGGCCCTGGGGCGTAGCGTAGTGGAGCTGAGAGGACGCGTCCAGGCAGAGCTCCCATAATCCTGGCTAAGATCCTGACTTTATAACACTGAGTGAGGTTTATCTGCAAGCAGTGTGGTCCTCTGGGCTCCTCGAGGTTTCCGGCTCCTGGGGAGGTGCGGTTCGCACCTCCGGTGAGTCGGGCTCTGGGGAAGATCCGACGGGAAATAAGGCCTGTGGAGGACGGCGGCTATCTTCAACTGTGTGCTCCAATAGAAGGAGGCACAGAACTGTGGATTCCATTCCTGGAGGGACTGACGGGGCGGTGCGGCTGTCTCCTGGAGGTACCTGAGAGGGAAGCGTGGTGTGAGCTCTGAGAAATGAGCCCCACGCTGCCTCATTAATAATATAACTGGTCCATTGGTTCCTGCCATTTTAGGGTCTCTGGACTCTTATTGCTGTCCCTGCAGATGCTGCAGCTCATTCTGCAACACAGGACTTGTGCAACAGCTTCAGACTCGCCATAGAGCTCAGCACTCCACTTTATTAATTCGCTCAGAACTGTCTGCACTCCTCTATATTACTGTACCAAGACAAGTGTATATATACTTTATAATAGTACTGTTGCAACTGGAAACAGAGGAAGAGGGGACTCTATAAATATACGTTTGCTCAACTTGCCATACTACATTATTGTTAACTATGAATCATTCAAAAGGGTCAGGGATGGCTGAAAAACTAAAAGTTTGCAAGAATTGATCCATCTGATAATGCACAGTCTCTTAGGAATAATTCATCACAGGTTAAGGCTGCGGATCAGCGTAAAAACCACGTTTCTGAAAGTGAAGAAGGTGGTGATCAAGAGGATCTAACTCTTAGGCAGGCATCCGAACATTTAAACAGTTAATGCAAGCCATATCTTTAACTAGAACATCCCTGACCTGGAAAATAGAGGATGTGCACTCTGAGGTGGGGCGTCTCCGGCAGGATATGCAGGCCATGAGGGCGCGCATTACAGAAATTGAATCAAGAGTATTCCACTTGGAGGACAATCTTACACCTATAGAAACCAATATGACAAAAGTGGCTCGCTCCTTAAATGCCTGGAGGCAAAAGGCAGATGATCTGGAAAACAGACTGCGCCGGAATAACATTCGAATCATTGGATTGCTGGAACGCTCAGAAGGCCAGCAACCTGAGCAATTCCTGGAAGGTTGGCTTAAAGATACTCTGGGAGATGGATTCTCCTCCACGTTTTCTGTGGAAAGGGCTGATAGGGTCCCTACAAAGCCTCTTCCCCCGGGTAGTCCACCTAGACCTTTTCTGGCATGTCTCCTCAATTGCAAGGACAGAGATGATATTCTATGTATGGCACGTCAAGAGTCCTATTAAGTTCAATAATGCCACGATTTCAATATTACCGGATTTTTCTATGGAACTCCAGAAACAACGGGCACAGTTCATGGAGATCAAGAAGCAGCTCAGAGATAAGAATGTTCTATATTCAATGATCTATCCAGCTCGACTCTGAATTGTCCATGAGGGATCCTCCATATTTTTTACGGATCCAGCGGAGGCAGCTGAATGGTTACGGTCCCATATGGGATCTCATGAAAAGAAGTCCTGATATGCTTGCAGCTAATTGGAACTCTCCTAATAATTGTATGATTGGAGCTCTTTCTACTAGCATCCAATTTAACAGCAATACCAGACACTGTGTTCAGTGAGGGTATCCCCTTGATCAAAACATGATAGGAGCAAGGGACTCTGCTCCTTCATTTTTGGATTTTATTTTGTTCTCTTTTTTATATATTAGTTCTGTTTGTTGTTGTTTATGTAGACACTGCTGCCAAGAGTTATTATATGATGCCTGTAAATTTTACCTGTGTGATAATGTATATCATATTCGGATGAGAAAACATGGGTTCTGGAATTATATGTATGACCTGGAATGTGAGGGGTCTCAAATCTCCTTGTAAGAGAATTAAGGTATTTTCCCAGATTAAGCGTTATCACCCTCACATTGTGGCTTTGGTTGAGACACACTTGACCAGAGATTCAGCTTGGTGCATACAGAAACCATGGGTGCAATAGTTCATTCACGCGTTCCATACTAGTTATTCAAGGGGGGTTTCATTGTTGATACACAGAGACATTAGGTGGGAGGTCAAGGAGGCTCGGAGAGATCCTGAGGGCTGCTTTATTTTTGTATATGCATTGATAAATTCAAGAAGGAACGTTATATTGTGTATTTATAATCATCCCCCAGCCAATGTGTCAGTTCTTCAAATGGCTATGAGCTTTGCTTTAAATTATGCGGATGCACACGTTATATGTATGGGAGACTTTAATCTAGTCATGGATAATTGCCTTGACAGAATTAGGTTGGATGATGGGATATCTGGGGGACTCCCTCTCCATCTTCATCTCAACTAGCTCTGTTCATGGAAGGTAGTGGTTGGCTGGATATGTGGATAGTGTGTCATCCTAAGGTGAGGGAATACACTTGTCACTCGTCTACCAGACGCACTCTGTCCCATATAGTCTATATATTTAGATCCAGTAGTTTAGCAATGTGGGTAGATGACATAGAGCATGATAATAAGAGGGTCTCAGATCACAGTCCGATTGTACTTAGACTTAGATTTGGCCAATCAAATCAATAACATATTCTGGAAGCTAAACCCATTCTGGCTGAAACTAATAGGTTCTAATGATAGAACTATAGATCAATTAGATTGTTTCAATTCGTCCCACCCTGAACCACAGAATATTAACCTAATTTGGGATTCCAAAGGCGTACTTAAAGGGAATCTGTCACCCAATTTTCGCTGCCTGCACTGCCAACAGGGGCTTATCTACAGCATTCTGTAATGCTGTAGATAAGCCCCCAATGTAACCTGAAAGATAAAAAAATGAGTTATATTATACTCACCCAGGGATGGTCCGGGTCCAGTTCGGGTTCGGAGGGTGTCACGGTCCGGCGCCTTCCACCTTGTAGCGGTGACATCTTCTTTGCTTCCCGGCGCAGGCGCACTGCTCTGCACTGTTGAGGGCAGAACAGAGTACTGCAGTGCATAGGCGCCGGACCAGGTCAGAGAGGTCCAATGCCTGCGCACTGCAGTACTTTACTCTGCCCTCAAGAGGTAGGTAAAGTATGCCTGCGCCGGAGCCATGGCGGGAAGCATAGAAGAGGATGTCATCGCTACAAGATGGGAGGCGCCGGACCGGACCGCGACACCCTCCAAACCCAAACCGCACCCGGACCGCCTCTGGGTGAGTATAATATAACTTGTTTTTCTTATCTTTCAGGTTATATCGGGGGCTTATCTAAAGCATTACAGAATGCTGTAGATAAGCCCCTGATGGCTGTGACGGCAGCTGATAGTCCAAAAGTGGGGTGATAGATTCCCTTTAAGAGAATGTTTATCTTCTACAATTTCTTATATTAAATGGATAACTTCAAGGGAGGATGATGAGGTGGAACAACGACTGAAGGACTCAGAAGCTGCATACATACTGTATCTAGTCAGACTAATGAGAATAGAATTGAGTGGCTGACCTCCCAGAGGATATATACCCAATACATGGACACCAAATCTAAACGCAAACTATTTTTTACCCGTCAGTCCTATTTTGAACTGGGGAAGCAGGCAAGTAAATTTTTGGCTTTTTTGGTGCTCCAGCATAACACATCTAATACTATACTCCAAATTCGAAAATTGGATAGTTCAATGGTGACCTTAACTGAGGATATACTTCATTGTTATGATTATTATAGAGCATTATACAGCTCTAGGAATGGTCTTGGTATCCTAGAATGTCTGGATTATTTATCAGACATAAAATTCCCCACGTTGGATTCTACTCAGCTGGCCTTTCTGGATGCTGATTTTACTATACATTAGAAGAGATAGAAAGTGCCATGATGGATATGGCCTCTAGGAAGGTTCCTGGACCAGATGGGATCCCCATTGAATTGCACAGAAAATATCGGGATATATTGGCACCCCTTCTAAGGGTGTTTCGGGGAATCTGGGAGGAAGGATCTCTGCCGGACTCCTTTTATGAAGCAAATATTATTTTACTTAACAAAGAGGGGAAAGACCCTCTTGCGAGTGGATCTTATTGCCCCATATTGCTGGTAAATGTAGATTAAAATTTTTACTAAGGTTCTGGCCACTAGACTGAACTCAGTTAGGGTATGTTTCCACTTGCCGGATTACATCCGGATTAGCTGCGGGTTGACCGCTGCATACAGCCGCAGCGTTCAATCCGCAGCATCTAGATGTTACAGCATAGTGGAGGGGATTTTATGAAATCCCATCTCCACTATGCGTGCGAACACGCATCCTGTGGCCCTGCATTTCCAGACATGCAGCACGTCTTTTTAGTCTGCAGCATGTCTGTTTACCTTGTGGAGATGCTCAGTCTCCGCATGGTAAATAGCCTACTCTATGTATACGATGTGGCGATTCCGAATGTGTTCAATGAACACATCCGGAATCACCGTGTGTACAGAAGGGGGTGGCGGTTTTGGTGGAGCGGGCTTTCGGCTCCGACCAAAGCGCAAGGAATGCACTAAGTGGAAACATACCCTTATATTGGATCTTATACACCTCGACCAGACTTGTTTTGTGCCTGGTAAGAGTACCTCAATTAACATTAGAAAAGTCCAGTCGGTGGTTCAATATAGTTCTTTGATGCCGGATAATAACTGGACTTTGGCATCGTTGGACGCGGCTAAAGCCTTCGACTCCCTTGAATGGCCTTTCCTCTCTGCATGTTTACAGAGATATAGTTTTGGTGCTAGATTTCAAAAGTGGATTGGCGCAATATACGCGAAACCTAAAGCTCGTATAATTATAAATAATTCTGTATCAAAACCATTTTCTCTGTCTAGGTGAACACGTTAGGGGTGCCCCCTCTCCCCGGGCCTCTTTGCTCTTGTGATTGAGGCTTTGGCAATACGTATAAGGTCCTCTCCAAATATTAGGGGTATAAATACAGTATAGCAGATCGTCTAGACACTATTGGCTTATATGCTGATGACATGGTGATATTTATGGATAGGACAGAAGAGACGATGGTACAGGTGACTACTACATAGATAAATTTAGCAAATACTTGGGATTATATATAAATTGAGATAAATCCACCTTATTGCCCCTCTCCCATAGCCCAATGGCCCACCATGATACCTTATCTTCGTTGCATATTGTGTCTCATTTTAAATATTTAGGAATTAATATATCTAAATACAGTGAACTTGACCTACAACTTAATATTCTCCCATTATTGGAACTAGTCAAGCTTAAATTTGCCTCTTGGAGTAAACTCCCATTATCTGTCACCGGTCGTATAAATCTAATTAAGATGATTTTACTTTCTAAGCTTAGCTACTCCCCTCAACATAGTGCTGTATTAATTTCTAAATCCTTCTTCACAAACCTAAATTCTCTGACCACGTCTTTTATATGGGGTAAAACTAGACCCAAGCTTAAATTATCTACTTTACAGAGGTCTAAACAGATGGGGGAAGCAGCATTGCTGGTTTTCTTTTTATATTATCTGGCCAGGCAGGTTAAGGCTTTGAGTAAGTGGATGCCCGATAATTATCTACCTAACTCGGAAAGCCATCTGGCCCATGCTGCAAAGGTTGCTTGCCCTTTGGGTTTCCTGGAAACAGATTATCCTAATGTTCCTATTACTCTTTCTTCGATTAGCGTGGTCATTTTGGAGACAAATTAAAAAAGTAATCCGCTTTGAGGATATTATAGCTCAAATGCCGTTATGGAATAATACTTATTTCCCAGTGCTAGTAAACCACCCATCCACTGATTTCAGGATTTTACATAATGTTTCCTCGGTCAAGGATTTATATGATCATGATATCCTAATGCCCTTTGAACAAATACAAACTAAATTTTTTTGCTACCTTCAGCTTAGATCAGCTTTCCAGTCGCATTTACGCTATACGAATACGATGCAAACTATCTCATCTCTCCCTTTAATAGGAATCCTTAAATCACAGGGTCCCCAGGGTCTCATCTCTTCTTTATACATGTACATGTTGTCTGTGGGAACTGACTCTGCTATAATGACAATTAGGGGGAAGAGGGAAGGTCTCATCCCTGATGTACAAGATGAGGATTGGGAGGAGCTCCTTGAATCTCCAATTAGGGTGTCCCCATCCGTCAATAATATAATGAGTCATGACTCAATTATATATAATATATCAATCATATGTGACTCCGTTACGGCTTTTCAAAATGGATCGGTTCCAATCCTCAGAATGTTTGAGATGCCACTCACTAGAAGCAGATTTTGTACATACTGTATGATATGGGGCTGCCCTATTATCCTTTCCTACTGGAGTGAGGTAACATCGCTGTTGAAATCCTTAGTACAAATTCCTGTTCTTCTCAGTCCACTAGCTTGTTCATTTGGGGTGTTGGATGAAGAGACATGGGGACACTATGTTAAAATTTTCCTGCGTGAGACACTTTTTCTGGCTAGGAAGGTGTTGGCATTACATTGGATGGGTGGTTCACATCCCAATCTCAAAGCCTGGATTGAATTGGTAAATTCAGTTATATCATATGAGGGAACACCATATCAGAAAAGGGGTTGTTTAGGGAAATTTGACAATATTTGGGACAGGTCGAACTCTTCACATCTTACTATACTAGTACGTAGTGGTCCATTTCCACAGTGAATGTTATGGTTAAAATACATCGTCATATTCTATGGCATCACATGGCTGTTAATATTGTGTAACTGTGCTTGGCAGGGGGATAGTTGTAGTTTCATTAGATGCGCAGAATCATTTTGAGGTGTATATTACCAAACAAATATAAGGTTAAATAATGTTTTCTGCTCACTTGTTAAAAGGTCTATTATCCATTCGGCAATATATGGACTTGTGAAATTAACATTGTACAGACAGTTTAATGTGCAAATTTGCTGTTCTCTCAAAACCGCCTTGACAGGTGCACATGTATTATTTTGGTTGTATAAAAATGTGTACATTTTGTTTTGTGGTTAATAAACGATTTAAAAAAAATAAGTCAATGGCCTTGTTGATGGTTATGTCTGAATCCTATTTTTCAGGGCTTCAGATGCAAGCCTCGATGGAGCAGCTGATGTGTGGCTAAAACATGATGTGAACCAAGCCTTATTCTGTAAATCAACGGTGGGGTATCTCAGATATCATTATGCAGATAGACAGATATACACATTACATTTTTAGGTCTTTCTTGAATAAAAAGGATCTATCCAAACAAATTCTTTTCTCAGTACAGTCATGCAGTATAGCCTTCATGTTATCAGCTAAGCTGCAATGTCGTCTGTCCGTGACAGGCAGATTGGGTGGAGCTGGGCAGGGCTAGCTGCTATGTTGGCAGCTCTGTGGGTACAGGTGACGTCTATTCCAAAAGTAGGACAGAAATCATATTTGTAGACTCTGACATATGGGTGGATTGGGCGGTCATGCTTAATAGCCCACAATAAATAATATCACTGCACTCGGCATGGTGATATCACTAGTCCCAGGCTGGAAAGCTTAGGTGGTCCCACTCCAATATTACTTTTACCTTACTGATATCAAAAAATATACATATCTTAAACTACTTTTATTCATACAGACAAAAGTGATTCAATTATTTTAAATATCTATACGCAAACAAGGTTAAAGTCAGGCGTACCTGCATGTCTGCACATCTCCGTATGAAGATTCTTGGATTATTGAGGCTGATTCTCCATCTTTCCTTATCCTGCTATCTATACAAGAGGAGTTTGATCCTGGTTTTGTTGAAAGCTGGTCTTGTTGTAGGAGTGATATATTGGAGAATCGGAGGCACCTGCTCTGGTATTGACAGTATCCAGTGTAAGAATATCTGCTGGGTGCACACACTTTCCCTCCCCTCCTACTCGTTTTATTACTGGACAAAGTCTAGCACAATAATTACCTGGAATATATCTAATGTGCGATCAATCACATAGTTTCAGCTAATAAAGTCTTAGACTAGAAGACAATTATTAGCAGACGTACAGCTCCTTTCTGGTGAATAAGGTTACATTTTTGTGCCTTGTTTACAAATCAGATGGTGAAAATCTTATCAAGCAAGGCCCTTTGTTAGATCTAGCTCCATATACACAGGTATTGTTGGTAACCTGCAAACAGCTCTCCAATGCAAGACCTATAGCAGGATCACCATTTACTAATAATACTATCGTCTTCATATATGACCTTCTCAGGCACCAGGTGTGATTACTACCTCTGCCCCCCTACAGTTAAACCTCGGTGTGCCTAGAGTTACTCCAGGCTCAGAGTTATGCACCTGTCCCGGATTTTGCTACTCTCACCACTGTCTGTTGAACTCTGTTCTGCTCCATATCAAGCTTTGCAAATGGTGTGATCCCATTTGATCATCTGCCTGGGCCTATTTAAGGCCTACCAAAAAACACACTTGCATCTTGGTATTAAGACTTTTAGAGGTCTTGAGTCTTGATTGCCTGAGGCTTCCAGAACCTGTTACCTGTTCCCAATCTTCTGTTTGCCTGCAGCATCCAGGAAGTCTCCTGTCCACCTGCAGCTTCCAGAACCTCTGCTAATTGTTCCCAGTCTTCCAGAACCTCTGCTACCTGTTCTTCTCAGGCCTCCAGAACCTCTGATACCAGTTCCAGGACATCTGGGACCTGTTTCTGGGCTTCCATCTGTCTGTGGCTTCCAGGATTTCTGCTCCCTGTTCCCGGTAGTCTAGAACATCTACTACCTATTCCCAGTAGTCCAGAACATCTGTTACCTGCCTGCTGCGTACGGCGCCAGACTGGGGTGCCAAGGGCCCACCAGTAACATTAACTTTGGGGGCTCACTTTTCACCTGCATACAAATGTTAC
The DNA here is from genome assembly GCF_039654945.1 of Dendrobates tinctorius. Classification (NCBI taxonomy): domain Eukaryota; kingdom Metazoa; phylum Chordata; class Amphibia; order Anura; family Dendrobatidae; genus Dendrobates; species Dendrobates tinctorius. Next base: position 11,071,041 of record NW_027361747.1, read on the forward strand.
ACTACCCTTGTTCACAAATTTACCTACATTTCTATATAATAACTAGCTGAAGAGCCTGGCGTTGCCTGGGCATAGTAACCAACTGCGATTAGTTATAACAAATTATAATGATTATATTACACATAAAAACATTTCACATCATATATTCAACACTACAGATTTGCAACACAAATTAACTAAACGATTACCCAAGTATTGATAGCATTTTATTTTCAACTCATTCAAGAGCCTTTTGATAAACAACATGTTTGTTTTTTCCTTTCGGTGCAAAGATGAACAGATTTTTGGCAGTTCCAACTCTTGAACAGATCACGTAAAGTTGACCATGACAAAAGCATGGAGATTGCAAATCGATCCTTACTACTTTCAAGGACTGTCCCTGAGCATTGTTAATGGACATTGCAAATAGCAGTTGAACTGGAAACTGGAGGCGTTTAAAAGAAAAAAACAAATCAGATGGAATGAGTGGAATTCTTGGAATGAAAATGTCCTCTCCTTTGGCTCATCCTGTTTCTGAGCTGTGTATCTAACCCTATCCTGTGTGATGTCTGCTGAGCTGTGTACCTAATCCTCTCCTGTGTGATACTTTCTGCTCAGCCGTGTATCTAATCCTATCCTGTGTGATACTGACTGCTGAGCAGTGTATCTAATCCTATCCTGTGTGATAACGTCTGCTGAGCCGTGTATCTTAGGCTGGTTTCACATTTTCGTTAAAACAACGCTGCGCCCTGCGTCGTTAAGCCCCGCCCCGAGCCGGCTCCCTGCCCCCCCATCCGGGATCACCGCCTACTTTCGCATTTGCACGCATGCGATCGGCGCACCCTATCTTTAGCATAGGGTGCGCAGATCATGCGCTGCCAGTGTGAAAGTAGCGTGCTGCGCACTTTTGACGGTGCGCCGTGCGCGCCGAAATGCAACATGCTGCATTTCGGCACCGTCAAAAGTGCGCAGCACGCTACTTTCACACTGGCAGCGCATGATCTGCGCACCCTATGCTAAAGATAGGGTGCGCCGATCGCATGCGTGCAAATGCGAAAGTAGGCGGTGATCCCGGATGGGGCGGGCAGGGAGCCGGCTCGGGGCGGGGCTTAACGACGCAGGGCGCAGCGTTGTTTTAACGCAAATGTGAAACCAGCCTAACCCTATCCTGTGTGATACTGACTGATGAGCCGTGTACCTAATCCTATCATGTGTGTTACTGACTGCTCAGCCGTGTATCTAATCCTCTCCTGTGTGATACTGACTGCTGAGCCGCGTATCTAATCCTATCCTGTGTGATACTGACTGCTGAGCCGTGTATCTAATACTATTCTGTGTGATACTGTGTGCTGATCTGTGTATCTAATCCTACCCTGTGTGATACTGTCTGCTGAGCCGTGTATCTAATCCTATCCTGTGTGATACTGTCTGCTTAGCCGTGTATTTATTCCTATCCTGTGTGATACTGACTGCTGAACAGT